>NC_135339.1:30914840-31242651 GCF_023851605.1 Tamandua tetradactyla
ATTGCCCTCTAAAGCACTAAACTTCTGCATGCTTTAATTACCATCACATTTTACTTTCCTTCATTCTTCTTTTTCATAAATCTTGTTTGATGGCCTTTCCTATGTTCTTCCAGATGTACGTTAAATTTATCCTCTCAAATTCAATATAAAATCTATTGAATTAATAGACATTTAGTGAGAATTTGCATTTTTTACAATAATCAGCTAGAATTCCTATCCCAGAATATGATATTTATCCCCATTCATTCAGTTATTCTTTTATGTTTTACATTTCTCTCTCTCTCTCTCTCTCTCTCTCTCTCTATATATATATATATATATATATATATATATATATATATACACACATACTATATATACATATACAGTTGTGTCACTTTCTTAATAGGTATAGTGCTATGAATTTTATAATTTTAGGTGCTATTATGAAGGAAACGTTTATAATTAAAACTTATATTTTGATTCAAAATGATAGGCAGAAAACTAGTTTTTATTAATGTGTGCATTCTATATTATGCCATGTGAATGAACCCAGGGTGGTAATAATAGGTTGTCAGATATTTATCATGTATTTTTTTTTAACTTTTTTTATTAATTAAAAAAATTAACAAACAAAACATTAAGATATCACTCCATTCTACATATAAATCAGTAATTCTTAATATCATCACATAGTTGCATATTCATCATTTGTTAGAACATTTGCCTCGATTTAGAAAAAGAAATAAAAAGACAACAGAAAAAGAAATAAAACGATAATAGAGAAAAAAAAGATTATACATACCATACCCCTTACCCCTCACTTTCATTTACCACTAGCATTTCAAACTAAATTTATTTTAACATTTGTTCCCCCTATTATTTATTTTTATTCCATATGTTCTACTCTTCTGTTGATATAGTAGCTAAAAGGAGCATCAGACACAAGGTTTTCACATTCACAGAGTCTCATTGTGAAAGCTATATCATTGTTCAGTCATCATCAAGAAACATGGCTACTGGAACACAGCTCTACATTTTCAGGCAGTTCCCTCCAGCCTCTCCACTACATCTTGAACAAGGTGATATCTACTTAATGCATAAGAATAACCTCCAGGATAACCTCTCGACTCTGTTTGGAATCTCTCAGCCATTGACACTTAAGTCTCATTTCACTCTTCCCCCTTTGGTCGAGAAGGTTCTCTCAATCCCTTGATGTTAATTCTCAGCTCATTCCAGGATTTCTAAGACAGAGAATCTTGAAGGCAGCAAGAGAGAAGCGACTCATCACATACAAAGGATCCCCAACAAGATTAACAGCCAACTTCTCATCTGAAACCATGAAGGGCAGAAGGCAGTAGGATGTGTATACTTAAAGTGCTGAAAGAGAAACCTGTCAACCAAGATTCTATATCCGGCAAAACTATCCTCCAAGAATGAAGAGGAAGTTAAAACATTCCCATATAAACAAAAGCTGAAGGAATTTATTACCAGAAGACTTGCCCTTTAAGAAATGCTAAAGAGAGTCCTTCAGGATGAAATGAAAGGACACTAGACAGTGACTTGAAACCCTACAAAGAAATAAAGATCTCTGAAAAGATAACCATATAGGTAAACATAAAAGCCAGCATCATTATATTTTTGGTTTAGAGCTTCACTTTTTGTTTTCTACGTGATCTAAAAAGCAAATGCATAAAATTATGTATCTATGTTAACAGGCACACATTGTATAAATATATAATTTGCGATAATAACAATATATGGGGGAATTGCAGCACTGTATAGGATCAGAGTTCTTGTATGCTATTGACATTATATAGCTATTAGTTCAAGCCAAATTGTTATAAATTAAAAAATTTATTGTAATCCCACTGAAACCATTAAGAAAATATCTTTAAAATAAATACACAAAAGGAAAGGAAAAAAGAATCAAAACAATTTCTACAAAAAAAAAATTAATGAAAAAGAAGGCAGTAATGGAAGAAATGAGGTACTTGAAAAACATGACATACCAAAAACAAATAGCACAATGGCAGAAGTAAGTTCTTCCTCATCAGTAATTGCTTTAAATGTAAATGGATTAAACTCTCCCATATAAAGGTAGAGATTGGAAAAATGGATAAAACAACATTAAGTGTACGCTATCTGCAAGAGACACACCTTAGATTCTCCAACTATTATGGTAGATGTGTCTATTTCCATTTTCAGTGTTTGCAGTGTTTGCCTCATGTATTTTGGGGCATTCTGGTTCAGTGCATAAATATTTATGATTGTTATGTCTTCATGTTGAATTGTTCCTTTTATTAGCACATAGTGTCCTTTGTCTCTTTTAACTGTTTTACATTTGAAGTCTAATTTGTTCGATATTAGTATAGCTACTCCTGCTCTTTTCTGGTTGTTATTTGCATGAAATATCTTTTCTCAACCTTTCATTTTCAACCTATGTTTATCTTTGGGTCTAAGATGTGTTTCCTGTAGACAGCATATAGAAAGATCCTGTTTTTTAATCCATTCTGCCAGTCTATGTCTTTTTTTTTTTTTTTTGTGTTGATGACTCGGGATTTTTATTCATGCATCAATTTCATTTCATCCAGTCATTATTATACAGTCCCACAAGAAGAAGAAGGTTCAGGGGGGTTGGCTTACATCTTAATCTCTAACATATCCTGGGAGTTTTTTGTATTTCGTAAAATCAACAATAGCTTGTTTTCTGAACCTTTGTGTTACGTCGCAGAGTTTCAGGCTGATCAATAACTATCTTCACACCCATACCTAATTATTAACGAACCCACGACATGGACAGTCCTTGAATAGGACCATCCTCTGTACCACACGTCCTTCCATTCTCCACCCCATCCCAAAACCCCAGCTGCAGGTCATAGGACAGGCTGGACATCTGACCCCAGCTTGGCCAAATTAATATTTCTTCTGGAAACTTGAAAGTGAAACTCAAAGACTGAGTCATTGGGACAATGGTGAGTGCCTGTACTTGAAATATTAATTTAATTTAAAATATTAATATTAATCTCATTGCAAAGGAAATGAGCAAATGCTTAATCTACTAAGATAATAAAGACAAAACAAAAATGGTTTAACCAAAATAGGAAGTATTTTCTATGTCTTTTGATTGGGGAGTTCAATCCATTAATATTTGGTGTTATTACTGTTTGAGTAGTACTTTCCTCTACCATTTTGCCTTTTGTATTTAATATATCATATCTAATTTTCCTTCTTTCTATACTCTTCTCCACACCTCTCTCTTCTGTCTTTTCGTATCTGTCTCTAGTGCTCTCTTTAGTATTTCTTGCAGAGCTGGTCTCTTGGTCACAAATTCTCTCAGTGATTTTTTGTCTGAAAATGTTTTAATTTCTCCCTCATTTTTGAAGGACAATTTTGCTGGATATAGAATTCTTGGTTGGCAGTTTTTCTCTTTTAATAATCTAAATATATCATCCCACTGTCTTCTTGCCTCCATGGTTTCTGTTGAGAAATTTACACATAGTCTTATTGGGCTTCTCTTGTATGTGATGGATTGCTTTTCTCTTGCTGCTTTCAAGATTCTCTCTTTCTCTTTGACCTCTGACATTCTGATTGGTAAATGTCTTGGAGTACATCTGTTTGGATCTATTCTCTTTGGGGTACACTGCATTTCTTGGATCTGTAATTTTAAGTCCTTCATAAGAGTTGGGAAATTTTCATTGACAATTTCCTCCATTAGTTTTTCTCCTCCTTTTCCCTTCTCTTCTCCTTCTGGGACACCCACAACACGTATATTCATGTGCTTCATATTGTCCTTCAATTCCCTGAGTCCCTGCTCACGTTTTTCCGTTTTTTTCCCTATAGTTTCTTTTTCTTGTCTGATTTCATATGTTCCATCCTCCAGTTCACTAATCCTAACCTCTGTCTCTTGAAATCTACCATTGTAGGTTTCCATTGTTTTTTTATCTCTTCTACTGTACTTTTCATTCTCATAAGTTCCGTGATTTGTTTTTTCAGACTTTCCATTTCTTCTTTTTGTTCATTCCTTGCCTTCTTCATATCCTCCCTCAATTCATTGATCTGGTTTTTGATGAGGTTTTCCATGTCTGTTCGTATATTCTGAATTAATTGTTTCAGCTCTTGTATCTCATTTGAACTATTGGTTTGTTCCTTTGACTGGGCCATATCTTCAATTTTCCTGGTGTGATTTGTTGTTTTTTGCTGGTGTCTAGACATTTAATTACCTTAATTAGTTTATTCTGGAGATTGCTTTCACTTCTCCTACCTAAGGTTTTCTTGCTAGATGAGTTTGTTGTCTATCTGTTCTTTGACCTTCAGTTCAGCTTTTTCTGGACCTCTAGCTTAGGTTTTGTTTAACAGAGGATAATTTTTCAGTTCTTGTTTTCTTGTGTCTTGTTTTCTTGTTTCCTGATTGTATGGTGACTTTTCCCTCCCCACACTTAGGAGGGTCTACGTAGATATTATAGATTCCAGCTGGGTTTTCCCAGACTAAAATGGCCTCCTATCAGGGGAAAGGAGTCACCTGCATCAGTTTTCCCTGAGCGTGAGACCCAGCAGGTTAAAATACTTTTCTGTGCAGTCTCTGGGCTCTGTTTTTCTTATACTGCCCACTGTGTGGTGCTTGTCTGCCTGCAGGTTGCACCAGCAAAAGATGTTATGGCTCCTTTAACTTTGGAAGGCTCTCCCTGCTGGGGGTGTGGTGGAGACAGAGGAGAGGTTGTAGGCTGGTTTTAATGGCTTCAAATTGCCAAACCCTGGGGTCTGAATTCCTTGAGGGAGGGATTCCACCTGAGTTGGGCTTCACCCCTCCCCTGGGGAAGGCACATGTGGGAGACAGCCCTGAAAGCAACCCGTTTCTGCCTATGCCTTGGGCAGCTGAAGCCCAATAAGTTCCGTTGCTGAATCCATAGGCTGCCAAGCCTCCATAGAAACACAGCCACTAAAACCTCCATTTCCTCCCCTTTCCTCTTTTTCTGTGAGCCCAATGAGTGACCTCTGCCTTCACCAGGTTTAGAGGCTCTTTCCCTTCCCTCTGGGAAGCCACCTGTGGGGGAGGGGCGCCAGGCGCCCAGCTTTGCAGCTTGGGGAACTCACGGTTCTGGGGAGGCTCACAGCTGATCCAGCTGGTCCCGACTGGGGTACGCTGTGTGTCCAGTCACTGACATGGCTCGGGGAGCTGTTCTTTACTGTTTCTGGTTATTTAGTAGTTGTTCTGGAGGATGAACTGAAATGCGCACATTGCTAAGCTGCCATCTTGGCCCCTCAGATATTCCGCCTGTCATGCGGGAGACCTGGATTCAATTCCTGGTGCCTACTGTCCTTCCCCCTGCTCTGGGCTGGGCAGGCCCAGGTGCAAGGGCGGCTGATTCACTCCAGCGAGGCAGTCGGTGTTCTGCGGAGAATCCCGTGGCAGTGCGACAGTATCCGATCCGTCAAAAGGCTCTCGAAGGGATTCAAAGCCACTTGGCGCGGTTAGAAGCACACCGAATCATCCGACCGTGCAACTCTCCATGGAACACTCCACTGCTGCCTGTGAGAAAAGCTCAAATTGGGGAATTCTGACTCGTCCAGGACCTGCGAGCAGCTAATCTTATCATGTATTTTTGAGACAATTTTATCATCTAGAAATTTTAAGAAAATAACTCTTTCTCTACAATATTTACAACTATCACTTATTTTTTAAAATTCATTTACATGTCGGGACCTTGAGTAAAATAATAACATCAATGCTAGTGGGAATCCTTCTTTTAATCTTGACTTTGAAGGCATGTATTTGCTATAAGTTTCTGTAATTTGCCATTTCAGGATTTTAAAAAAAGTCCTTTCTATTCAGAGCTGCCTAAGGTTTTTCTGGTTGTGTTCTGTTTGTTTTATTAAGAATAGGCATAGAAACTTTTCAAAAATATATTTTCAAAAAGTACTGAAATCTAGTAAAATAAGGAAATTTGCTGTCAAAGTTCCCAATCATGAGTCATTGATTTTTTCCTAGCATAAACTATATTGTCTTGCTGTATTATTTTTCTTTATTGCATAGTTGGATTCAATTTGCTAATAATTTATTTAGGAATTTTATGTTTAATATCACAATTGGCTGATAGCCCCTCTTCCAATAATTCATGTCTAATTATGATATCAGAGTCGCCCAAATGGTAGAACACAATTCTTGAAATGGAAGGGGCCCTAGAATTCATATAGCCAACCTGTTCCTCATTTTATTGATGGATAACCAAAGATAGAGTGATAAGTAGTTATAAAACTACTATCAAATACAGGATTATGTGATTTAGGATTCAGAAAGTTTGGGAGACAGCTTGAGATGCAACGTTCAAGAGAATATATAATTTCATGGTAATAATTTGTCTCTATGAAATATCTCCTGATTACACTTGCCTCTATGGAGTTCACTTTCCTCAAGCTTCCTATTGTACTAAGACACTAGTTTTATTCTGTTTCACATGCCCCTTAAATAGATAGTGCTTCTTAGATTTACTTCCTCTGCCTTTGACTTCTTTGACCTCCTTGGCAGTTCCCACCCCACATAATAGAAAAATAATCAATATTTGTAACTTGATAAAATTGTTTCTCTGAACCTTGCTGTGCACTTTTATAGCACAGTTCTATTAGTTAAATACTCTACACAACTCATAATACAGAATCACTTCTTGCTACTATCAGGGACAGCAGAGCAAGGGTCACCAGGAGAAATAGGAAGAGCTCACTTATTTAGCCAGAAGTCACTTGCATGCCAACATTAGGAGATCACAGATCCCTGCTGTGCTTCTCAGACTCAGGCCCAGGCATCTGAACTGGGCTTTCTTGGAATTCAAAGCATGTGTAACATTATGCAGGAGAAACTAAAGCTCCTGGATTTGTTTACAGGAGTTACTATGTCTCTTTTCCATCTGCCACATTGACTAGTATTTGGCAGTCAGCTTGGGCCCTTTGAAGAGTTATTACACTTGATTAAAAATAAATTAATTAAAAGCTAAATTGGGAGCTATTCAGTTGTTCCCAATTTAATCTCTTAAGTGAAAGTAAAACTTGCAAGAAACTGCCCCAAGCCTTGTTAAAGTGATGACCAAACTAGAAGAAAACCCTGTTACTTTTCTTTGAAGTCCGACTGTTTAAGCTTTTGTGTAATATTGCAAATGAATTCCAAAGGAAAATTCTATTTTCCTGTCTCGTTTGTCCTGAATTTTTGCTTTTGTCTCCTCCTTCTAAAGTCCATTTTTCTTTCTCTCTTTGGAAATCACATATTCTTAAGCATATTAATTTGTGCATTCATGAATTTATTTGTTCATTAAATAGCTATTTTTTTCTTTAACTACTGTGTGCTGGGTACTAGGCACTAAGAACCCAATGATGCACAAACACAGGTGAGGTCCCTCTCTTATAAAGTGGGGAGATACCCAATAATCATATAATCTCAGCAGTGAATGCATAATTGCAAATTGAGATAAATGCTCTGAAAGAAGAACCTGACTTGGTAGGTGGAGGTCTCAGTGTGTGTATGTGTGTGTGTGTGGGGGAGGGGGGGGCGGAGGAAGTGTTGGTGAAAAACTTTTCAAGGAATTATTTTTGAACAGAGATGTGATGTATAGCAGTTAACCAAGTCACAGAGGTGTTGAAATGGCAGGGAAGAAGGAGAAGAGCATTCCAGGCTAGAGAGGACAACATGTTTAAAGGTTCTGTGGCAGGAAACATTAGCATAGAAAAAAGAACAAAAGAACCATGAATGATGATTCTTGGGCTGACCATACAGGCACTTATAAGGAAAATGATGTGGTAGGGGAATGGGAAATGGTGTGATCACATTTACATTTGAAAAAAATCCATCAGCTGCAATGGGTGACTATATTGTAGTGATTGTAGTGATGCACGTGGCTGAGAACATAAATTTAAACTGGAGGCAATGATTAAGACTAAAACTGATAATAATCTTGACTAGAATGCAAAGGAAGAGAAGTAGAAGATTCAGGAGAGTGGATACTATCTAAAGGCCCCTAAGTCTCTGCTTTGTGCCATAAGCACATAGTGCTACCTCATCCCCTACATTGTCTTCTATCACTGTAGCCTATTTTTTGGGGGGGTGCATGGTCTGGGAATTGAATCCAGGTCTCCCACATGAAAGGCAGGCATTCTAACCACTGAACTATGCGTGCACACACTATAGCCTATTTTTCATCATTATTCCACTGAAACACTCTAAGAATGATTAGAGTGTTTTTGTGTGACTTTTTGTGTGATTGATTAAGTCACCTTTGTATGACTTAATCAATGGATATTCTCAGGGTTCATTTAACTGACTTCTCAACATTTGATATTTGATACCATCTTCTCAAAACCTCCTGTTTTTCTGGATTCCATGACATCACAGTATTTTTGGTAACTTCTTCCAACTCTGGCCACTCATCCTAAGACTCATTGCAGGATTATCTTCTTCTACCCGCTTAGTAAATATCAACACCTTAGACACCCTTCTAAAATTATTTGTTCCCTGGACAATTTCATCCAATTACTATTGATAAATTAGTGACTTCCTAATTAATATCTCTAACACAGACCTCTTCTCTATGTTCCTAATTATACATCTAGCTACTCCTTTATTATATATACTTAGATATCCTCAGTGACAATTATCTAGCCTAACTTTTGGTATCTCCCACCAACCTGATGAGCTTCCAGTGTTCCATTGTGCCACTTGGCCAGCGACTTTATGATCTTGTTATTTACTAATGTATGTATCCAAGGAGCAGAAGAAGCTCTTCTTTTCCTTCTTCATAAGCTTCTGTGAACCTTTGTCTCTTTTCTAAGTTCGGAAAGAAGTCCAAATCTGCTTTGGGAATATCAAGTTAAAAATAAAGGAATAATTTCAACTAGATTATTCCTGCACTTACTTAAAGCTTGTCTATGTTCATTGGTGAATTTGCTATAGATTCATCGGATCTTGATGTTTCTAATGAAGATATGCATAGTCAGACTGAAGTCAATGTAGAGCAATTCAGTCTAAGGTGTTTTTTCTTCTGAAACCTAGAGTAAATACATAAAAACTGCATGCTTGTATTATAGATAATTAGGGGCCTTCTTTTTTTTTTCCTGTGAGTGGAGAGGAAGTAGAGGAAAGACACAGCTTCCAGTGAACAAATTAAATTGTACTAAAGACTCTAAGGTATACAATTCATTGAAATGTGTTAGTTTCAGAGTAAAGAGTAAATAATTTCTATTCATGATCATTCAGTTTCCAGATGGACAGAGATGGAATGTTGTAATTATTATTACTACTACTATTATTTACATGGACTGAATACTTCCTATCTTCTAAGTACTTTGCTTGATATTAAATAAAAGAATTAAGTAGGTCATTGTCTTTATTCTTGAGAAGCTCACCATCTAACCAATATGTAAATGTGTCTGAGGAATAATGAAGTATGTGCTATAAATGTGGGAGGGTAGAAGGTAGAGATATAATTTTCGATTCTGGGCATCTGAGAAGGGCTTGTAGAGGAGATAATACCAGGCCTTGATGAATAGATAATCTTCAGTAATTAGATGTTCTTTTGTACCTAGTATTAACATATATTAACGTACACTCAGGGGTTAGATTATTAAAAGGAGACAAATATAAATATATTTATCTATGTGTGCAAAAACCAAAATGAACACCTCCTTCCTTGTGTTTGCCTCTGACATTAAGACATTTAGATTGCCTAAATTCAAAGACAGAACTTGAAAACAACATGTCTTCCACTGAAATTATTATGATTCTGCATTACTAGGATTTAACTTTGCCAAAAGTAGCCATCTGTAACTAATATATTCTTGGTGTGCAAATTTGTGGTTCAATACTGATAATCAAGATTCTTTGGTTTAGGCAAGAAAAAAATGTCTGTCTTATTTAAGCAAAAAAAAGGACAGTTTTTTTTTGTAGGACACACAACAGTGTACACAAAGTCAAAATCAAAGAAAAAGACTCAAATGGGGCCAGAATAAGAGCTGTTCCAGGTTCTGGGCAGTAAAAAGTTATGGATATGCCCAGGCTAGGGCTAGGGGAGGACTTGATATACCATGTTAACAAGTAGTCATGATGAGAGACCACTGAGACAGGGAGGAGAAAGTAGTTCTTCAAAGGAAAATCACAGCTTTATTACTAGAAGGAAGAATGGATTTGGGGTTGAAGGCCCCAAACTTCCCAAATACTTGGTCATCTTTTTTTCTGGATATTCTGATTTTCAAATGTTTCTCAACTTTCTCAAGTAGTGCTTTAGGTCACTATTTTGTGTCTGATTGTGAAGACTTTCATTTGACTTCCTAATCTTTTCCATAAATATTCAGGTCCTAATTCTTATAATGTTTATCCCCTTTTTACTAATCTTTGGGAAGGAGAATCTATCCAAACAAATGAAAGTCAGCCAAGGCCTGACTGTGTATCTGTGTGTTGTGTATATAAGAGGTGTTATATCAGAAACCTGCAGAACTTTTAAAAATCTAATTATACATACCTTCTAACCCTACCCCTATCCATGGTAATACTTAATAAATCATATCTCTTGGCATAAGGGACCAGGACTTTTTCTTTTTAACAGATGTTTATTGGTGATTCTATTATTCTCACAATCTCCTTTATCCCTCAAATTGAGGACTAATGATATAGATTTTCTTTAGAGGCACAACCTTATTTCTGTTATTGAAGATACTTGACATTCTGGAACCTATGATCACTGTAAGAAAGTTTTTGAGAGAAAGATTTCACCTTATTATAAGGAAGAACTTTATAACTTATATAACTTTATAACTTTGCACTATCCCTCAAAGGGAATAAGCTATCTTGCAAAACAGTAAATTTCCTGTCTCTGTAAGTATTCATGCAGGAGTTATATGACCATTTGCCAAAGAGGGAAATAAATGAGAATGAACCTAAGGATTTTCTCTGCCATTGAGAAATTGGATACTTGATAAACTGATGCTACAATTAACTATATAAACAATAAATGTGTGAAAATGGAAATCTCACTAAATATCAAGGTTGCTTCATGTTCTTGAGAAATCATATTACAGGTAAATCATCTGTGTAAGAACTCCTTAGTGACAGATGGAATAACTTGTGATGAACAACTGTCCAGTAGTGAACTTGTTCCTGACAATTGTCAGTTGTCTACAGTGAGTGAGAGGACTACTAGCATTTCTGAAATTTCAGAACAAACTTCATATTAGAATCTTAAAATATTTTGTGCTATGGTGCTCAATGCACTGAAAATATAATCTCTTTTCCAGATTAAACAAAGGAATGAAGAGAAACAGAGTTAAGTCAAAAGAATGACAGATTGCTTTAAGGATCACTAGGAACATTCTACATTTCAATTATCTCCTTTACTCCTATCTGTGGTTTTACCATTAGTGGGTCATTCTTTTGGGTCAAGTATGAGGATTTTCCTAATCTAGATGGAGAATGAAGGACAGAGCTCCCTATCTTGGAAGGTTCTATAAGACCAGTATCCAGAGTAGGTAATTTCTGTCTTCAGACCATGGGTTTGGGAGTGAGGGGTACCATTCTCTTTCAACCCAAAGAGAAGACCCAAATTCTAGCAAATCAAAAAGCTGACAGAATGATGCAAAATTGTGATACAGAACTTGAACTAGAACCAGAAAGAAGAGAGAAAACATCAGCAAGATGATAGTGAATGTGAATTAGTTCTGGAATTGTAAGGACAGGCTTTGCTATCTACAAGTATTTTTGTTTGTTTGTTTTTAACAGTCAAGTAGTTGGTGCAGCCAAGTTTAAAGGTTAAAGGGCATAGAATGAGGCAAACATCTTAGAAGGCCCTATTAACTGGTGAGAAGAGGGAAGGTTTAAAAGACTGATGCTACTGGCAAACTTTGCCCATCTCTCAGCAACATGGCAATATGTCCCTGTCTGAATATTTTTGTTTGTTTGTCATTTGTGATTATTAGAATCAGCATCATCAGTGACTTTTAGGACATAATAAAATCTTTTACAAAAATTAAAGAACTTTTCCTTTTAATTTTTAATAAGCCTATGTTTTATCTCGAAAAAGATTAGAGGTTTGGGGGTAGAGACTACAAACTTGTAACGTATGAATTAATGTAAGCCAATAGAGAGTTTGGCCAAGGCAGTGATTTCTTCCTTTCATTCTGTCTAGTCTTTTTGTTTTGTTTTTGCATGGGCAGGCACCAGGAATCGAACCTGGGTCTCTGGCATGGCAGGCAAGAACTCTGCTCTCTGAGCCACTGTGGCCTGCCCCATTCTATTTAGTTTTAATGCCTTTATGTAGGGCCTACACAACCATGTTTGAGACTCACTTTCCTGAGCAGTGACTGAGGTACACCCAGTTTGTATGAGTTTCAGGGATCCTGAAAGCATTTGAGTTTGTGGTTTTGGATTGGACAATCTGTTAAATCTCTTCAGGCTCAAAGGCTTTAATTCTACAAAACACATGCAAGTGAATACTCTTTTTTTTTTTCCCCATTAGTACAGAGGAAGATGAGTTGGAAGGAAATTTATACACCATAAGGATTACCAGGTAACAGGCCCCCTCTCTGTTATCTCAGCTAATCCTCAGAGTACCCTAGCCTATTTATAATACCAAGGTAGATATTATCATACCTATTGTGAAGATGATGAAACAGACTCAAAGAGCTTAACATCTTGCCCAGGATCAGAGAGCTTACCAATTGTATTAATCTGGATCAAACCCAGAGCTGTTTGGTTTTCCCTTTTTTCCTTTGTGGGCAGAAACTTTCACAAATATCTCTTAAATAATGAAACTTTACGCAAACTTTTGAAACATCTTTAAAGTTACATTCACAAAGGATGTCATAGACCCAAATATCTCAAAACATTTTACAAGGTTTGTTTGCATGCTGCTTTTTCTGACCAGTAGGGGAGTGTCTTTCATGCTGTGCTTGGGAACACATTTGATTGCCTAAAAGCTACACAAAATTTAGGAATAATTATTTCTAGGGGAAATTTGACTTTCATTTACACATTAGTGTCATTTTAGAAAATATGTCACAAATCATTTAAACTAAAAATGTAAAGTTATTTTATTACCATTACTTAATTTTTCTATTTTGTCATAGAATACTAGCTGTCTTATAAAATCAAGTTATTTGTACAACATATCACTAAAACTTAACATGTCATAATCTTGTAATAGTACTTGATTACCTAGAAATTTTACCTGGCACAGAACAGTTTTGGTAAGGAGAAGTTCTGGTATATAGAGGGACTGAAAAAAATTAAGACAGAAAGATATTTAGCTGATCTTTAATTGAGTAGGAAATTTCTATTATGTTATATTTTCATTTGAGAATTTTATAAAAATTAGGTTTGTTAATATGGATAGAAACTTGTGTTACTTGTTATGTGATCAGTTTTCAATAGATACAGTGGCCAGTAAATGTCCATAATAAGAATGCCCATCCTTAATTGGGAATTGAATAAAAAGAAAGATAATGCATTTAAAAATAAATAAGTAAAAGAGTTCTACATGGTGTGAAGTTAGAATGGTAAATAGCTTTACTACTCATCTTAATTTGCTTAAACTTTCATTTTTACTCAGGAAACTACAAGAAAAAAGAAAGCAACTGAGGCAGGCTGACATGCCAATAATCCTTTGCAGTCCTAATTAAAACACTACCTCCATGGGAAAGGAGGAACTGTAATGAACAAGTCCAGCAAATCTGTTTATCTTCACCAGATAAATTCATTCCTACAAACACCTGGAATTATAATCCTTGCAAATTATGGCCATGGCCAAGGACTTCTAGCCTGGACAACTCGAATAGCTCACAGCCTCCACCCCTTACCCCCCATTCCCCCATACCCTTTCTTTTTTCTAAGCAGGTATATAACCGTTTCCCTACCACTTTTCTTTGAGCAGAACTTTATTCTAGTTCTGTTCCCACATGTGTCACTTATCTCAATAAACTTATTCTGCACCTTAATTTTTAGAGTCTGCTTTCAACTTGACAATGGCTACTTTTTTAAAATACTTAAACTTTTGATTAAGTAGCATTCTTCTGATTTTACCAAAGGATTGAATCAATATATGTATTTTTTAATTTACTTTCTTACATAAAACAAACAGTGGTCAAATTTACAGGTCTATATTTTCTGCTTTTATATTATTATTTCACAAATAATATAAAACATATTAAAGTAATTAAACTACTGAATTTCATTTTCTCTCAGTGAGTTTGGGAGGTGGGTGAGGGACAAAGAAACTATTGCTCTTTTTAAATAATTCACAAATCTGCTAATTAAGTGTCACATATTAATTTTGAGGCATTGTGACCTTCAAACCAACAAATGACCTTTTCAAGCAAGCTATTTCTATGTACATTAATAAAATGAGCAATGCCCTTCCAAAATTAAATAATGTATGGCTGTTATTTCATTATATGTAAATGCAAACCAAGTTGGCTCACTATTGGCATATTAAAAGGAATGTTATAAGAAAACAGAGATAATAAATCTATTTAAGTAACGTTTTGTGGTGCTTTTAAAATAATGATCCAAAGATATGTTTGTTATTCACTTCCATTACGTACAGCTAATATGCAGTTTCTCCATAACTGAATGTGTTTTGAATTTGAGCAGTGAAAACTGATATGTGTTAAATTATATAATAGCTAACAGAGACATTAGAAAAATTAGAAAAAGATTCTAAGGTTAACACTCTCCTTGCGGTAACAATGATGCATTTTGTAGAACTGAGAAAACACTGCCTGTGTGCACAAAAAAATCATACTAGAGAATTCCATATTCTTCCTCATAGCTCTTTCATAATAAGTGGTGTATTTGTAAAATATTGGAGATAGGTAACAGACCTAAAGGTAATTATTTAAAACAGCAACCACTGCACTGAAAGAGAATGTAAGCTTCAAAAACAATAACATATAGAAGAATTTGGGTGTCACTGATGTTTGAATCTTATCAACTGCTGGAATGTCAAATAGTGTCCATAAACTGTAATAGAAAATCAAGAATTTAATTATCTTGCATTTTTCCAGCTGTGTAATATATTTGATACTGAATAAAACATTAATAAAGATACAGTCATACTTAATCTAATTTAAGTATGCATAATAGACTTTGCAAAATAATAAACCAATTACAAACTTAAAATAAACCACAATCTTATAAGATTCCAAGAACCTATTAGCATTCAACCCATAGATAAACATTTTTTTTCAGTCCCACGTGAAACTCTAATAGTTGGCTTCTTATTATGTGTTAGCTGTTGATACCAGGAGAGTGTAGATTTTACTGATTTACTCACTAGCCTTCCTTTTTATTTTAAACAATTTTAAACAATTTTCTAGGGCCCTTTATTACTATTTGTTTTAGTAAATTCTCTGAATTCTTCTATAAACATACCAGTGACATTTATGAGAACACTTGTTTGTCACTGAGATTGTCAATGAATTTCAAACAAATGTTTTTGTATTTCCTTGAAATAATCTGAAATGATTTCCATTATTTTGTATTGTATTTAAGGTGGCAAATCTTGCTTGTTCCATGTCAACAAATGAAGATGGAATTAAAGTTGTAAAAATGGCAGCCAATCACCTAGAAACTTTGTGCCCACAGGTAAGATAACTGAATTACGGTCTTTATCTCAAAAACAATTATAAAACTACATATAATACTGCATACTTTTATACACATGGAAATATATTAAAATATTTATTTTTTTAAAACAGAGGACTAAATTGTCTTAAGGTCACAATTTATCTTTTACTAATCACCCAGTTCTCATGTCTCTTTCAGATAGTTTTGAGAGATTTGAAGTTAGTTCTAATTGAATTTTTTTCTGTAGTCTAGTCTGAAAATTTTCAAGAACTCTTGAAAATCGATACACTGATGATAATTAAATGGTCTTAAGCATTTATCTATTTTGTTAAATCCTTTCGTTTTTCATCTAGGAAAGAAGGAAAAGGAACTTGTTCTATAAGACCTCTAAAGAAAAAAAAAATCCAGTCTGTATTGCAAATCCTAGAATATTATTGTTTGGATGTTATGTGAATATTCTTTGGGTGATGAGATGCAAACACAGATAGTCAGCCAGCGGAGAATGCATGAAAGGACACCTTTGTTAGATCAAAGGCATTAGTGGGTACGGGAGAATGAGGGCAGTGGAGGAGCCCCCAGCTTACCTAAACTTGGCTCCTGCAAGGGTCTATGGAGATGGGGACAAAGAAGCACATAGGGGTCCCAGTCTTTTTTTTTTTTTTTTTTTTTTTATTTTGAGGGAGGTCCATGATCTGAGAATGAACCCAGGTCTCCCACATGGTGGGCAAGAAAGTATTCTACCACTGAACTACCCTTACACTGCCCAGGGTCCCAGTGTTTTGTCTTTATTGTGACCCAGAGTTGCTTTTCCATGGATCCTGGGGAATGGAAATTTCACACTATAAGGTGGGAAAAGCAGAAGTGGCAAGGCCCGTACAGAGAAAAAGTACAGGGATCCTTTGCAGTAGCTAAGGGCAGCTCTTATCATCTAGACCATATAGAGGGGCCTTGCTAGTCACGATTGTGCCTAGAGCAGGGCAACTGGGTGTTGACTTAAAAAGGGAACTTACAACTAGGCTAGGAAGGATGATGAAGCGCCAAGTATAATTTATTTTATGCCATTAAAATTACCACTCAAAAGAATCTTAGAGATTATCTAGTTAAGTACCTTTATTCTACAGGTGTATAAACTGAGGACTAGAGAAACGAAATGTTATACAGATATTTATGTATGTATATATGTATATATATATCTGTATGTATGTATGCATTTTTACTACCTACAATCATATAATCCATTTCTTTTAAAGTTTTTTGCTTTCGAATATTTGATAGGAACATTTTCTGACAAGAGATAATAAATAATACATGATGTCTTGCCAGAATGAAATAGCAAAAACTTTCAAATATGATTCCATAATAAATGTAAAATTAGATTAGAAAACCACATTTCATCTTAACTGATCCCTAAGCTTATTTTCGCCATACACAAGGGTGAGAACAAGTGACTCATGTCCTTTTGGACAAGATCGCTTTCCTTGTTCACATGGATACAAAATGCACCCATGTTCATATAGTATTGCTAATTCTTGTGAAAGTCCGGCAGTGCAGGGGAAAAGATAGCTTTCACTAAAGGGCCATATCAAAAGTGCATGTGGGAAAGGGGTAGTTAGAAATCAAAGACATACTTTGTCCAACTGATTTATTTTTAGTCAATATTTGTTTTGAAATTTCAAATGATATGAAAATAACTGTTTTTCTTTTTATTGAATAAAGAGGGCATCAAATGTTATGAAAAGAACTATTTCCCCTTTATTGAAAGAGTGCATGCATTTGAGAAATGTCAAGAAGTACTGCTTTCTTGTAATTCAGGAGGTTCTTAAAATCTGAAAGACAACATATTTTTAGGGAATTGTTTCTAGGTGAAAAGTCTTCACCCAATGAATTAGGATACACGTAGGGCAATCAAACACTTTATTTTAGAAGACGTAAGCTTCTTTGGAGTTCCTGGTGATTAACAATAGGAGCTGTCTAGAGAAAAAGAATCCAAAGGATATGCAACTGAGATATCCCAATTGTGCCAGTTTTCTATGCAATCCTATGAGGAACAGAATACTACAACAAATTCTCTAAAGTGATTGTGTCTAGTATATGCCCATCAATAGTCAATGAGAATTGTTATTTTTCCACATAATGGACAACACTTGATGCTGTCACTTTTTAAAATTCCTTTTCAATCTGAAAAGTGATAAATGGTATCTCATTGATTTTCATTTGCATGTCTCTGGTCATAAGTGAGAACATTTTTTTCCTAAATGTTTATTGACTATCTGGCATTCCAAATCTGTAAATTGCATATAGCCACTGCCAATTTTTAGTTGTTTTTTTAAAATTGATTTGCTTGGGTTTGCTAAAAATACCTTCTCTTGCTTAGGGCCTTTCTTTTAACTTTTTAAATAATAGTTTCAATCATAGAAGATTTAACATTTTGATGTAAGCAAATGACATACTTTTTTTTATTTCTTCAATAAATAGATATTGAGCACATTTACTAGCCTTTGGTTTGTGGTTTTGTGCCTTAGTATGATATTGTATGTCCCAAAATACCATGTGGTTCCCACATTATCTTCTAAAATTATTGAAGCATTCTTATTCAACTTTTACTTCTTCATTTTATCTGAATTTATTTCAATGAATAAACTGCAGTAAAGATCTATTTTTTAAAACAGAACTAACATTTGGGCACCATCATGTATTAAATAGGTGATCTTTCCTCATTAAATTGAAATGCTACTGTTGTTTCATACATGTGTGCACACACACACAGTTTTGAAGTATTTCATTGTTTTGCATGTGTTTGTATATATATATATTCATATACATATATAACACATGAAGAGTAAATGTATATAATTTTTACCATTGTTCTATATGTAAATATATATTGATAAACACTTTTCAAAATATACAAATTTCTGTTCTCTATTCAATTCCGTTAGTCTATTTTTTTAGCCCCTGCAACAGTCTCATATCCCTGCGACAGCCTCTCACTGAGTCTTGATATCTTCAAAGCAAATTGGCTTCACTGTTTTCCCCCTTTAAATTATCACTATAATTCTTGACTTTTTGATAATTCACATAACTTTTAGCGTCACTTGGTCCCATGGGAACACATGTTAGAATTTTCGTTGAAAATGTTCTGAATTTTAGATTATTTTTTTGAGCAATGACTCCTTTAAGATATGGAACCTTTCTATCAAAAAACATATCATGTACATCTCCATAATCAGATTTTTTTATAATGTCCTTCAGAAACTGTTTGGTTTTTCTTCCCCTCATAAAAATTGGCTACATATTTTGTTAAATTAATTCTAAGGTATCTTATAGTTTGTGTGGCTATTGAAATATAAATTTATTTATGTATGTATGTATATATGTATATAATTTTTATTGGTTAATAACACTCCTGAATTTTGTATGTTGATTTACTAGGCATAGTGTTTACTGAATTATGAATTCTAATAGTTTGCACACCTTTTATTTTCTATACAAACGATACTATTTTCTTTTCAAAGAAAAAGGAAAGACTTACTTATTTTTTCGCATCTAATTGCATTATTTAGGACCTCTATTACATTGCTGAAAAATAGTGATATCTGACATCCTTGTTTTATTCTGACTTTAATTGAGGTGGAAAGTTTTGATAGAAATGGATTATTAAAGTACCTTATTTTGTTCCTGGTTTGCAAACAGTTTTTGTCTTGAATGAGCATTGCTTTTCACTACATTCCTTTTCTCTGTTTGCTGAGATGATACTAACACTTTTCTCTTTCATCTTTTAAAGTGGCGATTTACGTTGCAGTTCTGGAATAAGATTTCCTAGTTTCTTGTATCTTTGTTTTGATTTTACTTTTTGTTTTAATATATTACAGTTCCACTTGCTCTGTAGCCTGTCCCAATTTGATTTACCTTATCAAAGAAATATTCTTATTAAGGCCACTAAATATCTCCATTTTTCTAAATACAGTGACTATAAGGACATCATTTTATTTGCTCTCCTAGCAGCATTTACATCTATGAATCATTTTCTTCTTTATATACTCTCTTCCCTTCTGCAACAGTTTAGTTTCCTGGTTTTCCTTCTATATACCAGCAACTTCTTGTCAGCCAGTCTTTTCTGATTTCTCCTTGTATTAACCTGACCTCAAAATATTTAAGTGCCTTAGAATTTAGTCATAGTCCTCATTCATCTCCTCTGGTATGCTTTATTATTTACTTCAAAAATTCCATGGTTTTAAATACCTTTTACATTCCAAAGATTTCCAAATTTTTCTCTCCAGGGTAGACCTCTCCACAAAGAGCCAACTCAAATTATTTAGTTTGACCTTTGATATCTCCACATTGATTTCTAGAAGACCTCGAACACTTCATATAGACAAAATAGAACTCTTGATTCCTCCACTTTCACTTCATCCTGCTTTTCCTTCAATCTTCCCAATTTTAACTAATAATATTCAGTAAATATTTATGAACATCCAGTACATGCTAGGCACTGTTTTATGTATATGGGGAAAAATTAGTAAAGAAGACAGACAAAAAAAAAATTTGTCCTTGTGGAGCTTATATTCTAATAACTTCTAATGATTACCTTTTCCTATGTAATCCACTAGCAAGTCAGTTTCACCAAAAATATCTGCCTTGAATCTGCATACTTCTCTCCATCGTTTCTCCATGTTGGCCGATGCCACTATCATCTGTATTTTGGTTTACTGAAATATTATCCTGTATGCCTTCCATGCTGACGTTCATACCCTTCTCATCTATCGTCCCATATAAGTCAAAGTAAATGGTTAAAGATGCTTTTCAAAACAGTTGCTTTCCTTAGCTTTTTACAGTAAATGAAAACTATGTTTTGCAGCTTAATCCGACCTATATGGTCATCCTACGGCCTGACTTCCAAACCCAACTCATACTGTTTATCCTTCCACT
Organism: Tamandua tetradactyla; assembly: GCF_023851605.1. Classification (NCBI taxonomy): domain Eukaryota; kingdom Metazoa; phylum Chordata; class Mammalia; order Pilosa; family Myrmecophagidae; genus Tamandua; species Tamandua tetradactyla. The sequence continues at coordinate 30,935,344 of NC_135339.1, forward strand.
CATTAGTTACCTATATATTGACGTATCTTTTTCTAAAACACAATAATCATTGTCTTCCTACCTGAGGGACTTTGCACTTGTTAGTGCCCCAGTGTTCTTTTCCCATATAGTTGTATGGATCTCTCCTTTTTATGATGAATTTATCATGTCTCGGATCAAATACAGTCTCTTCAGAGATCAACCTCCCCAAATCACACACTCCCTCAAATTATGCTCTACTATGGCACCTTCATTATTTAGAGCACATAGTACAATCTGAAACTATATTTTATTTTAAATTATTAAATTTTATTGCATACATTTCTGCATTCATACATAAAATCCAGGTGGTCTTCCTTATTCAGTACTTATATTCACTACTTAAATCATTCTCTATTTCATAGAGGTTGGTGAGGATTTTGGTAATATCTTTTGTGAAACTTTTCTTAACATTGCATATCTTCTTTTTGACAACATAATAAATATGACATAATTGGTTTTAGTTGTAACTGATGAAAAAACATCATTAAAATGGTCGATTAAGAAATAGATGCCAACCAAGTATGAAAATCTTTACCATTTCAGTGCTTTATGAGTCATTTGGATAGAATTATAGAATAACCCTTTTCAAATTTTGAAGTTAAAAATAAGAAGACAAAAGAAGCATATTTACTGAATGAATTGGGTTCCAAAGAATCTGGAGATTCTAAAATATGGACTAAATCTAAGTAGCCAAATGTAATATAATAGGTATAGAAATAAATCATATATATTGGATGCCAAAAAGCCAATTGCAAAGGTGTAGGTTGGGAGAGAAATGTATCCTCCTAAAGGCATGGAGGTTTAAGTTGATAGTAATCTGAGTAAATTAATAAACCTGTATAGCTGTCAGAAAAAAAAAATGTGGATGTTTTCATCAAAGAATAAATTTAAAACAGTAATTGTCAAACCTTCTCTGTACTTCAAAATGATTTTTAAATATTTATATGATATGTTTAGTCTCTTTGCCTTGAAATGTTGAATTAGTGAGTCAGGAGTGCAGCCCAGATTGTGTTTTTGTGTATGTGTGTGTGCATGCATGTTTGTGTGTTTATTTAAATTCCACTTTGGCAAAACTTATTGAAATAAAACATATACATACCCTAGGTTCACTAATTCAACTTCCAGGAATTTATGGTAGTGATATACTTGTGCATGTGCACAAATGTCTGTGAAGAAGGTTTATGTGCAGCATTATCTGGAACATCAAAAGCTAGAATCAACCTAAATATACCAGCAATGGCATTAAGAAGCTGTTTAAAGTAAGAAGTTGGCTTTCTCTATGTTTTGGTATGGTAGATAGCCAAGATAAATAAAAAAGAAACTTTTGGATGAGTATGCCTATGATCCCATTTATGTGAAAAGAGGAGATAATTTGAACAATATGTTCATATATTCATAGAAAATTTCTCAAAATATCTTCCTGAGAGTTTTAGTAGTCGTTACTTGAAATGAAACTGAGGGACAAAGAATAGGGAAGAGCACTTTTATTTTTCAATTTATTTCTTTAAGGATTCAATTAACTATTAAATTCTAAACAAAATCCAGCCAATTGTGAAACAAAATCCAAGATTTATTCTAGAGCAAATCTGGCTGAGACATCATTGGATAAGGAGAAACTGATAGGATAACATTTTATTATGTTTCTTAACTACAGCTGAATCCACCTAGGTTTAAATGAATTAAATCATCTTGGTTCTTACTGTGCCTAAAGTACTACTACTGGATTGCTTTGCCCCTTTACAGTTACCACACTTAAAAAAAAAAAGAATTGTCACTTGGAGCATATTAATCAAAGGATGTCTGAATTAGTGACTTCATTTGAAACTATGTCATATTAAAAAAAAAAAAAACCTCATAAAAGCAGCAAGAAATTTTTGGCCAGGAAAGGATAAAGCTTGGAGAAACATGATCATTGCCATCAAACCTTTAAAGGGCCATGATGGGAAAGAGTTGTTTTGAAGGGCCTTGAGGGGCAAAACTACAACCCATGAGCAGAAGCTTTAAGGATAAACTTTAACTCAATATAGAGAAGAATTTTCTAATGGAGCTATCCTGAAAGGAATTGAACTATGTTGGGAAGGAGAGATTTGGAGTTTTAATAACACCAGAGACACTTAAACTCAAGGTGTGTGACCACTTGATTGAGCTACAATGCAGAGGGTGCAAGCCTTGGTTGAGAAGTTGGCCTAGATGCCTTTTTTTCTTTTGCATGGGCAGGTACCGGGAATCGAACCCGGGTCTCTGGCATGGCTGGCAAGAACTCTGCCACTGCACCACCATTGCCTGCCATGGCCTAGGTGTCTTGTAATATTCAGCCCTGTGATCCTCTAATGCCTTTTATTTAAGGGAGAGAAATGTGATCTGGATGATAGCTTTGCTGGAGATCTGCAGCTGTTTGAGCACTTATATTCAACCTGGTGGAAGAATAAAGCTCTCTGTAGGACTTTAACCTTGTTCCATTTAGCAAGTGACTTGGAAGGATATTTAAAAAGTAAACATACTACATTTGCATATTGCACAAAACTGTCAAAGATAGGCAGAATTCAAGGTTCTAGAATATGTTGATAATTTAGACTAATGTTTGAAAACTCATAAGTAGAAATTTAATAAGGGTAAATTTAAAATCAAGGCCTTAGGTTAAATAAAATCTGTTGCAAAAGAGGATAGGAAAAACTTTGCTTATCAAAAGCACCTGAGGCTTTGGGAGTTGAGAAGGACATTTGTTATCTAATTCAATGAATTCCAAACATTGAACCATGAAAGCATTTTCATGGTCTATAGTGAAATTAGGTCTGTGTAGTTAGCTTTTTTCATAAAGTAAAATTTATTCAACGTTTTATTCTAAATTTATGTAACTTCTACTTATTTGATATTAATCAGAACATTTGATTTATGAATAATGATGAAAGTAGATAATAGTTATTCATGTTTTTTTCTTTATTGGCAAAATAAAAACTTATTCAATCCTACACCAGTTTTTCTCCTTTCCCCTCCTTATTTTTAAAATATTTGTGGCCTGAAAGATCCAGAAAACTGAAAGGACTGGTTTCATGATTCAACCGTGAGTTGCATAAAATGCAGACCATCTTACAGTTTTAAAATGATTATTATGCTTGGCTTGTGAAATAGGAGAAAATTTCCAATACATTTGACTCAGGGATGTCCAATTCTAGAGAATTGTCTTTGGTTCTGGGCCCTATAGTTTGAGAGCTAGGGAAAATTGGTATAAGTTGCCTTAAGCCATAGTGACTATCACCTCACCACTGAAAGTGATTAAACAAAAGCCTAATAGGGACCTGTGCTCTGTCAAAGATGCTGAAGAGAGCGTTTCATTATTAGAAGATAGTTAGATAATCTTAGAGTTTCTTGCTATAAATAAGATTCTTTAAGAAATATAAAGCACGATGAAAATTTAGGTAGATATTTTCCCCATAATACTTGCATTCAATTAGGCAGACTCCCACAAGTGATTAGATTTTCCAGAAGCTAGTCAAATTTTTAATCATTACGTAGTTTGAATCAATAGTTTTGAGATATCTTCTTTTGTTTCTCTCTTCCATAAAATATTATCTAATGAAATGAAAGAGTTAAAGCTGCTTCCAGAGGTACCTAATTTATTTTCAGCGATGTGCTTGAGCATAAAAAGTCTATATTTTCATAGCTTGTTTATTTGAAATCTATAAATTCTAAATGGACTGTGTATTGCATGAGTTGAAGAGTAGGGAGGAAAATCAAGATTACCCCTGATACAGATGCTTGTGAAGCATAAAAAGAAGAAAATCTTATTGGGAGAGGGAGTGTACTGGATACCACCCATATTCATGTCTAAACATGAAAAATCTGTAAACCCCACAAGGTAAGGGGTTTTTGGTTCACTAATGTATCTAGAGAATAATGTCTGGCACATAATGGGTATTCAATACATATTTATTGAGCAGATTATTAGGCCGGAAAGGCTCCTCTTAAAATTTTAGGCATTAACAGGTGGATGCTGAAAGCCAGCACTATTTCCTCCCCAACCTTCCTGTTCTAAGGAAGGTGTGGAAACTCCCTAATTCTGACCAAAGTGATAAGACGGTCTGAAATAACACTTCCTCTGCTGAAGTCATGTGAAGTGACTGGCATTATCTCCCTCTGCATGGACAGCATTGCTTTGTTACGATAGCAGCTTATTCTGATTAAATTATGATGTGTTGCTCTATTTAGTAAAGCCTCAGTGAAGGCATTGGACTATCTCTTTCAAATGATAAAAAAGCACATCCTGATTTGTATGTTGTAGCTGTTGCTTCCTGATTGAGAAACTGTCATAGCTGTGAATTGAAAGCACTTAATTTTCTAAGTATCATGCTCTAGGGAAGCAAATGGGCTTTCTTTCATCTTCTATGGATGATGATGATGGATGTTTTGTTCCTAACTAAACAATATGGACTGAAATAATCAATTTGAAATAGTTATATTTTTAAGCGTCTCAGTGTATACTATGAGAATCATGATAAGCCTTCTATAGTAATGCCTAATATATTTATTTTCTCTTCAGAGAATGGCACAAAATGCTCTAAGATTTTAGAAGTGAAGAAATATGTAAGACTGCAAAAAAGCTAAACTGAGGTTTCCAAAAAGCTGATCATGGCTGAATGGTTTTTCCAGAAGGCTTACTAAGATAATTCAGACTGGCTGTCTAGGACCAGTCCCTTCTCTGTAATAAATATGTGGGAAGACAGAACTTGAGTGCAGCTATGAGCACAATTGCTTTTCAAACCTGGAAATTTATCTTTTTGCCCTTATTTTATTATTGCTTTGTATCCTATTCCAAATACACAGTCAGCCAATCTCTTCCACTCACTCCAAGGATCTTTTAATTCAACAGATATTTACCGAGCACCTACTGGGAGCATCTGGAAAGACAGGGACAAGGAATGGGAAACTCAGGGGTACCTATTGGAACAGCTCTCAGGAGTAAGAATCCTAAGATCTGTTCAACTTGGAGAGGTTTTATCTAAGAAAATTGGAGGTGGTATGCCCTGTAAGAAATAAAGAGAAGTAAAAGCCATCTATGGAGGTTTGAGTTCAAAAATTAGATAATGACTTAAAATTAAGTAACCAGGACCAAGCACAATTTAAGCAGCAAGCAAATGCAAGAGATTCCGAATTAATCACAAACCAGAGAGGGTATGCTAGAGCTTTCATTTACACTCTTGTCACAGAGAAAAATCAAAGATGGGGCTCTGTTTATGTTAAGTGTGGTATCACTAGGGAAAATGTATTATCCAGGTAGAAATGAAGTGCTGTTAGAAAGACATAGGTCGAAATGTGATGGGAATTAGGGAAGGATTCATCTCAGTTATGGGATTCAGAGAGGGCTAACTAAAAAATGACATTTATTTTAGATCTTAAAGAATAAGCAGCATTTGGATATCTGGGAATATGTGAAAGGACACTATAGGCAGAAGAGATGGAAAAATATGTAACAGATATTGAAAAGAGTGAGTAATTGAGTTTGTCTAAGCCATAGAGTTCTTTGTTGTATGTGACCATCACAGTGGTGGAACTTTAAATGCCAGAAAACTCAGAAGCAAGGGTGTAAGTACACACCCACCACCTCCCCAGGCCAGTCTGTGTAAACCAAGACTGGCTCCACACATATTCAGGTATCTCTAGGAAGGTATTATTGTCCCATTTGAGAACCATTGGGCAGGCACAGACTGTGCACAAGGGAGAAGTGATATACACAATTGAAGCATAGGCTGCAGCCCTTAAAGCCAGGTGAAGGGATTTAGATTTGGTTCAGTAGAGAATGGGAAGTCATCATAGGTTTTGAGTAGGAGTTTGATATCAGCACAGCTATACTTCCCAGGGATTAATCTGGAAACCATGTGTAAACAGAAGGAAAAAAGGGATAGGCAGGACCAATTAAGAAACTATTAAATAGTACATGGCAAGAGTCAACATCTGAATAGGGAACCTAAGAGTGAAAATTGTTAAGTTCAGACAAATGATAAACGCCCTATATATATTGATCAGACATTTGAAACAAATTGGATAATGGTAGAAATAGAGGAGAAGAGGAATGGATTTGCATTTTTTTTATCCTGGAACCTGGGAGCATAGTTGTTCTTTTACAGACGATGGAAATGAAATGGAGAAGTCACCTCAGTACTTCAATATATTTCAGACATATTGGGTTTGAGGTACTACCTGAACATCCATATTGAGATTTATAGCAAATGACAAGTACAAGATCTTGAGATAGCCAAGTTAAATTAGGTGGTTAGAAAAACACTTCTGAGAGAAGAATTATCTTTTTAATTGCTTGGTAGCCACTCATAGAGAGGTGATGGTTGGAACCATAAACATGGAATGAGTTTATAAAGCGCAAGAGTAAATAAAAAAGCCAGTGGAAGAACCTTAATAAAGATTCTTAAGGAAGAAGAGGAACCTGAGAAAGAACAATTAGCCAGTAGAGGGGGAAAGTCAAGAAAGTGTGGCTTGGCAGAAGCCTAGCAAGTGGCATGTTTCTTAAGAGTGTGGTGACACTTCCGGAGAAGATGGCAGCTTAGTAAGACGCGCGGGTCTTAGTTCCTACTCCAGAACAGCAACTAAAGAAACAGAAACAATACGAAACAGCTCCCGGAGCCACGACAGAGACCAAAAAGACAGCGTACCCCATTCTGGAACGGCTGAACGGGCAGGGAGAATCTGCTGCGGTGAGATACCTGAGAGGCGCGTGCTTTCCCGGGCCGGGGCGGCTGGCGACCGGGGTCCCTTCCACACACGTGGCTTCCTGGTCCGACTGGGAACGTTGGATAGCGGGGCTCTCCCGCCACGCTTGGCATCTCGGGCCAGCTGGGCAATTTGGACCGGCACTCCCCCAAGCCGCGGTGGCCGGCGACCCCCACTCCACGCGCGGTTTCCCGGCCCGACTGCGAGATTCGGATTGGCAAGTTAAAGGAGCCACAACATCTTTTACTGGTGGGACCCGCAGACAGACGAGCACCACGAGCGCCACCTACTGGGCAGGAAAAGAAAAACAGAGCCCAGAGATTTCATAGAAAAACCTTTCAACCAGCTGGATCCCACACCCAGGGAAATCTGATCAAATGCCCAGACACCAGCAGAAAATAACGGGTCACACTCGGAAAATTGAAGATATGGCCCAGTCAAAGGAACAAACCAATAGTTCAAATGAGATACAGGAGCTGAGACAACTAATGCTGAATATACGAACAGAAATGGAAAACCTCTTCAAAAACCAAATCAATAAATTGAGGGAGGACATGAAGAAGACAATGGGCTGAACAAAAAGAAGAAATAGAAAATCTGAAAAAACAAATCACAGAACTTATGGGAGTGAAGGACAAAGTAGAAAAGATGGAAAAAACAATGGATACCTACAATGGTAGATTTAAAGAGACAGAAGCTACAATTAGTGAACTGGAGGATGGAACATCTGAATTCCAAAAAGAAACAGAAACTATAGGGAAAAGAATGGAAAAACTTGAGCAGGGGATCGGAACTGAATGACAATTTGAAGCGCACAAATATACGTGTTGTGGGTGTCCCAGAAGGAGAAGAGAAGGGAAAAGGAGGAGAAAAACTAATGGAAGAAATTATCACTGAAAATTTCGCAACTCTTATGAAAGACCTAAAATTACAGATCCAAGAAGTGCAGTGCACCCCAAAGAGAATAGACCCAAATGCGCGTTCTCCAAGACACTTACTAGTTAGAATGTCAGAGGTCAAAGAGAAAGAGAGGATCTTGAAAGCAGCAAGAGAAAAACAATCTGTCACATACAAGGGAAACCCAATAAGACTATGTGTAGATTTCTCAGCAGAAACCATGGAAGCTAGAAGACAGTGGGATGATATATTTAAATTACTAAAAGAGAAAAACTGCCAACCAATACTTCTATATCCAGCAAAATTGTCCTTCAAAAATGAGGGAGAAATTAAAACATTTATAGACAAAAAGTCACTGAGAGAATTTGTGACCAAGAGATCAGCTCTGCAAGAAATACTAAAGGGAGCACTAGAGTCAGATACGAAAAGACAGAAGAGAGAGGTATGGAGAAGAGTGTAGAAAGAAGGAAAATCAGATATGATATATATAATACAAAAGGCAAAATGGTAGAGGAAAATATTATCCAAACAGTAATAACACTAAATGTTAATGGACTGAATTCCCCAATCAAAAGACATAGACTGGCAGAATGGATTGCGACCCAGCAATACCACTGCTAGGTATCTACTCAAAGGACTTAAGGGCAAAGACACAAACGGACATTTGCACACCAATGTTTATGGCAGCGTTATTTACAATTGCAAAGAGATGGAAACAGCCAAAAATGTCCATCAACAGATGAGTGGCTAAACAAACTGTGGTGTATACCTACGATAGAATATTATGCAGCTTTAAGACAGACTAAACTTATGAAGCATGTAATAACATGGATGGACCTAGAGAACATTATGCTGAATAAGCCTAGCCAAAAACTAAAGGACAAATACTGTATGGTCCCACTGATGTGAACCCACATTCGAGAATAAACTTGGAATATATCATTGGTAACAGAGACCAGCAGGAGTTAGAAACAGGGTAATATAATGGGTAATTGGAGCTGAAGGGATACAGACTGTGCAACAGGACTAGATACAAAAACTCAAAAATGGACAGCACAATAATACCTAATTGTAATGTAACTATGTTAAAACACTGAATGAAGCTGCACCTGAACTATAGTTTTTTTTGTTTGTTGTTTGTATCTTTTGTTTTTGATTTTTTCTTTTTCCTTTATATATATATATATATATATATATATATATATATATATATATATATATTTATTATTATTATTATTTTAATTTTATTCTCTATATTAACATTCTATATCTTTTTCTGCTGTTTTGCTCGTTCTTTTCCTAAATCGATGCAAATGTACTAAGAAATGATGATCATACATCTATGTGATGATACTAAGAATTACTGAGTGCATATGTAGAATGGAATGATTTCTAAATGTTGTGTTAATTTCTTTTCTTTTTTTTAATTAATAAAAAAATGCAAAAAAAAAAAAAAAGAGTGTGTTGAGCAATATCAGATACTCCAGAGAGATACAGTTGGATGAGTACTGACAAATTTCTGGTGGATTTGGCATTTAGAAGTCACTGTTGATCTTAGTAAAAGAGGTTACAGTGGCATTGTGGGAAAGGAGGAGAGGGTGGGGACCAGAAGATTTATTCCTAGGAATTGAAAAGTAAACCTAAATGTGGAAAAGAAAAAGGTGGGAAGCCCCACCTCACAGACTTTTACAGCAGAGTCCTACCATACCTTTTACTTCCTGTTAATTGTCCAATATTGCTTTTAATCTCCAAAATTGGTGTAGTTCAATAGGTTTTTAAGGATGTCTAACAGCGTTCACTTAAGCTGTATTTTTATTCATTGAGCTCAGGCTTGTGAAACTGAATATATAAACCATCATAGATTTTTAACAAGTAAGTAAATCAGATATTCTGGACTTACAGGTGATAACACTTAAATGAGTCTTGACTACATAGACAAATAGATTTTTAAAAACTCCTTTACAACTTAAGGTATTACTATGCAATTCAGAAGATGCTACTACTGCTGGAAAATGTTCCAGTTGATCACACTATTTTTAAATGTCATTTTAGATAAGAGTCTCAAATAAAATATCTGTCAATACTAGGATATTTTACAAAATGGAGAATGCCTGTGACTATTTCCCTAAAAAACTTGGTCTTGAGGGTTAATATGAAAACTCCCTATAGCCATATGTCCTGAAAACTCTGTGTTCCGTCATGACAGTCTCTCTCACTAAAGCATGTTAGACAAATTCAAGGAACCATACATCCTCTTCCTTGTGCTATGATCAAGATTCCAAATTAAAGTCCTATCATGAAAAGACTCCAGGCTCTCATTTTGTATTGTAGCTGACAATACCACTGACCTCTGCCTCCCAGTTTAGATTCAGAGGGATTTTTCTGCATTTTCTTCAAAAGGAGAGTTTTCTAATTCCATGTCCACACTGAACTAGAAGTTGAGGACTGGCATATGATCTCAGTATTTTGTAATATAAGCTAGTTAGGTCCATGGAATGACCTGGGAATGTCATTTTAAAAGATCAATGGAATAGACTTAAGAATAAATGTGAAGAAATAAATTCACATTTAGATCAACTGTCTTTTTTTATTCTATATTTTTCTACTATGAAGGCTGCCTTTATTGATAATTTTGTATAAAATAAAATTCTGGGTCATTTTTGGTCAAATGGAGAATGGGACAAGGATAATTAGGAACAATTGGAGCAGACATGCCATTACCCATTCACTAGGTATAAAAGGCAGTGCAGATGACATCATCAACATGATGATGTTAAAAAGCCACTGAGAACCTCCCCTGCAAAATAAATTCTGCAAACTAAAAGGACAACTCTTACTTGTTCAGAACTCTGAATGAATGAAAAATGAATGAAAATTTGCTCATGAAAATGAATAAAAAATTAAGCTATCATGCTTATTAAGATGCAATCCCAGAAAGGTTAGTGACGTTTATGAGATTATATAGAAAACTGGCAAAGAGGTTAGGATATAACTTCTATCCTCTAAAATCACTCAATTAAGATCTTTGTTTCCTTAGCAGGCACTCCCCAGGACATAAAAGGGTGAATCAAGGATAAAGGCTTTAAAATTATGTCTTTTTGTTATAATATTTTCAAATATTTAATGTTAAAACTTTTGATTGAATATAAAAGAATCATTTCTATGCAAAGGGAGCAGGGTGTAAAAGTAAGTATTTCAAGAAAATAGAGCAATGTTTTCTCTTTGAACACATATATGGATAATGCTAGGAAGAGAAATGTGATTGGGTTTAAAAGATAGGATTTATTTCAAGTTGTGTATCCTTATTTTCTTAAAAATGTATCTTTATGTTAAAATTCCCTGCATAGAATTCATAGTAACTATATGCATGTCTGCTATTTTAAGACATTTAGAACACTTCTAATCTGGCAAGTCATTAATTAGAAAGGAATGACTGAATAAGAAATAAATATTTCCCAAATATTTTAGTTCCATTACTAGGCAACATAGAGCACCAAAGAAGTTATACACTTACTGTTCCTTCACAGTAAACTGATGTTGAACCTCTTTGCTGGGGGTGCTAAAGATATTTAAATGAGGTTAGCAGAAGGTGGTGCCAGTAAAGTTACTTCAGTTTGAGAACTGGTGGGGTGAAAATCTATGAGAAACTGTGGCCAACTGGATAATGCTTGCTTTAGGGCCATCACAGGTATATTCTAAAACACTTTGAGGTAACCACTCCACATCATAGAGAGAGAGAGAGAGAGAGAGAGAGAGAGAGAGAGAGAGAGAGAGAGAGAGAGAGAGAGAGAGAGAGAAGAGAAGAAGAAAATAAGAGGAAAGAGAAGGGAAGGGAAGGGAAGAAAAACCTCATTGTAATAGAGTATTTGGTTGTTATTTAGACTCCTCTTTCCTTTTTGCTCTATATCTCTGTAGTCCACTTGAAAGATTATTGCAATTTTCAAAGCAGTATTGTTGTTTAAAAGAGATATTAGATGGATAATTCAGTAGTGAAGTAAACCATTTTAGGATAGGTTCCTGGTGTAGGAGAGGAGACAGTAAGTAGTGTAGGGCAGCCTAGGGAAAATGAATTAGAGATTTAGTTGCATAGAATATCATAGTTCCATGAATGCAAAACTATCTGTTAGCATTCCAGGAAGAATTCATGGTTGTGCTCTTAAACAAATACTTATGTCTTTGACATGGGAGGAGAATTCCTGTTAACCAAGCTTTGCAGATAAGTTAATAAAGTTATGACACCCATCTTCTTATTGGAGCCCTTGCCTTTCTGTACTGAGTACACTGTCTGAAGCCAATAAATAATAATGATGAATTTAGTTTCTGCTAGATGTTTCTTATAAACCAGTAAGTGCAAAATCATTCTAAACAAAAGGATGATTGAGGTTATTTACTGCTATTAGTTGTAGCCTTTCTCAAGAAAGAGTCTGTGTAACAAATAATTGTCAGAAAGATCTCATTAGGAGACATGACTATTTTTTAAACTTACATTATATGCAATGTACTGTGTTTTGAGAGTTAGCCTACTTAACACAGGAAGGTCCACCTATTAATTCCACAAACGTTTATTGAGCATCTACTACATGCCTGAGACTGAAGATACTGCATAAAACAAAATCATCAAATTGCCTGGCCTTATGGATGTTACACTCTAAAGGAGAAAGAAAGACAATAATTAGGGAAACAAATACCACAAGATAATTGTAGCTAAAAAAAAGCTAGCAGCTCTTAATATGTGCCAGGTATAGTATTAATTTATTAAAATGTATTAATTTATTTAATCCTTCCAACAAACCTGTATGGCACATACTATTATTTACCTATTTTATAAAATATGAAGAAAATGAAGTCCAAAAATTTCAAGTAACTTTTCTAAATCAGAAAGATAGGATTCTAGGACTTAAAACTGGGCAGTTTGGCTTGCCAACCTATATGCTTACCCACATGTTGCATGCCAAATAATATGAGGAAATTCAGGTAAGTTATGAGGTAGAGAGAATCTGTAGTCAAAAATATCTTGGTACCTAAGGGACTTTTGAGATGATACCTTAATTGCAGGAAGGAAATAGAACTATGAAATTCTGGGTAAACAGTTTTCCCGGCAGAAAAAACAAGTACAAAAACACCAAGGTAGGAATGAATTTAGCATGTTTGAATGAAGAGGGACAAGGCCAAGGGAGGAAGAGGAAAGGTAGGACAAGGACTAATTCATGTAGGTCTATCCTAAGGAGGGGAATTTCCTTTAAGGGTAATGCAATGCAACTGGATGAATTTAATTAGATTAGTGGTTGCTCTATAGTAAATAGATTATAGGCAAACAAAAGTGGAAGAAAAGTGATAGTAAGTAAGTTATAGTGTTCTGGGCTTCATGATGGCTTCATTTAGGGTGATGATTGTGGAGATGGAAATACTTTGGAAATAGAGGTGATAGTTTATTGGAAATAAGCAAGAAAATAGCATGATCATTGCTAAATTTGGGATCTGAACATCAGAGTGGATAGTGGTACCATATACTGAACTGAGAAAGATAAGGAGAGATGTAATTTAATGAATTCTGTTTAGATAATGTTGGATTTGAGATAGCCAAGAGGAAATATCAGGATATTTCACTGTGAAATTCAGAGAAGTTTAAGTAGGAGATATGATGATTGTGAGTTGTTAACATATAGATATTGGTTGGGATTATATCAATTAGAGGGAGAATGTAGCCCCTGGAAGAGAAAAGAAGGTAGGCTAGAATTCTGGGATACGCCAACATTTAGCTAACTGCTAGGGAAGGAGAACCCCCCCCCACACACAAAAAAAAACAACAACTGTGAAAAAATAGCCAGAGGTATAAAAAAGTAAATGATGCTATTGTGGAGTAATGGAAAACTAGAAAATTAGAGTTCCGAGAATAAATAAATGGTTGAACTATGTAAATTATTGCTTGTGACCCCAAGTAAGATAAGAACTAAAATCTGCTCTTTAGCTTTTAGCCACAGAAGTTGCAATACACAAACCTCAATTTTATGGGACTTTGGCAATTAAGTCTCCATAGTTCCGAGGGATCCTGAGAGCAGTGATTTTCAAAGTGTGGTCCACAGACCCATGGTAAGAGCAAGAGCTGTGGACTTATTAAAAAGGCAAATATTTGAAACCCCACATTGCCCTAGACCCACTGAATCACAAATTGGAGGTGAGTCCCAGCTGTGTTTTGACAAATCTCCAGGTGATTATGATGCATAATACAGATTCACCTGAGGTAGTGTTGTGCTGGAGCTGGCTAGTTTAGGGTCTGAAGAGCTGAATGTGCCCATTTCTTCCCAATTCCATGTCACTGATGGCTTGAAATTGGCATTGGTGGGAATATTATACCAGTAGAACAAGAAATTCCCAAATGTTTAGGCAATGTTGGATTTGAGAGAGCCCAGTGGAAATGTCAGAATACTTCACTGTGAAGTTCAGAGATGTTTCAGTAGAAGATAAGATGGTTGTGAGTTCTTATATAGATATAGGATGGGCCTCTCTCTACCCCCTTCCCCCCACTACTTACAGAGGGCGGATTCTTAAACATTTACCAGCACACCACTGGTGTAAATTTAGCAGATCTGAAGTGGGATCTAAAATGTTTTTCTAATAATTTCTCAGGTGATGCTGATGTTACTGGTCAGTGCACCACACACTAATAATTATCAGAACTAAATTTACTTTACTGTATAGTACTTTTCAAGTGTTCTCCCTTTCTCCTCATGTATTTCATAACTCCACTATCAACAAAGTGCAGAAATACTGTCTGAATTTCTTTTCTTCTCCATCTCCTGTAACTAGTGAATTTGGAAGTCACAAGTTCCACTCTGTCACCACTACCATTCCTTTAATCTAGATCTTCATTCCTTCAGGCTTCCATTACTACTACCATGACGGATCTCCATAACAGTCTTGTCTTATCTGCCTAATGCAATGACCCTGACATAATGTCATCTAATAGCTACTGTTGCTTCCTACATTAGTTCCAATCTGCTTTCCATGTTTTAAAGTGCATCACTATTTACAAGGTATTTCCCACTTCTTAACCAATATATCTCTATCCCTTTATCTTTTGAATTTCCCATATGCTATTCCTGTGTCTAAGATTTTGCTCAACTCAGTGAAGACCTGGACTACATTTATTTGATTTCATGTCTCTTGATCGTTCATATTTATTCTATCTGTCCTACATTTTCAGATTCAAAGATGAATTTCACCAATGTATATTTATCATATCTTTATGGCCATATAGAAAAATGGAGGTTGCATGCTAGTATAATTAGAGAAAACTGTAGCAGGTTAACACAAAAGGTTTTGGTGAGGATATCAGTTTTATTCTTTATGATATCTTTTCTGAAGAAAGGAAAAGATCTAACACTTATAGGACATAAACATTTTCCTTACATTATCTCATTTGTTATTTGCACATCAACTCTATGCGGAGGTATCTTTTTTTTTTGCATGGGCAGGCACCAAGAATAAAACCCGGGTCTAGAGCATGACAGGCAAGAACTCTACCTGTTGAGCCACCATTGCCTGCCCTATGCAGAGGTATTATTGCATGAATCCCTTGAATGCACAGAAATATAATTTATCAAATCTGTAGTTGGCATAAAACTGGGACGAATAGCTTCTGTTAAAGATGGTCAACACACAAATCACCATATCCTGCTAAGTTAGAAGAAGGAGTAAAGAATCACTGTTATATATTTAATATCAATATCTGTGTATTTAATATCAATATCTATATATTTAATATCAAGAGCTATAAAGTCTCTATTCAAATTAAATTCCTCTTTCATATTTATAACTGCTTGTAGAACTTGATTGGCTGCAGATGATGGGAGAAATCAAATATAATTCCCTAAAGCTCAATGTCAACTGATCGGGTAATAAAGGTGCTAAGCTAACACACAATCATAATTATTGTTCAGGCAAAGGACACTGATGCTTTTTCTGTGTATTCTCACTAGCCAAAGCTCATTTGGAGTATTTTGTCATTTCTGGATATTCCATTTCAGAGGATTTTTAATGAACTATAGAGCATAAAACAATGAATACCAGGATGGGATCTTTCTAACGGTTGATAGGCTAAAGTCTTTGGCCTAGAAAAACAGAATACTGAATGGAGAAATTTTGTTGAAATTTTGCTACATGGAGCAGCCAAGAGCTGAATTGAGACAGATGGATGGAAATTAAAGAAGAGTAGATCTCAGCTCAGTATAAAGAGAAACATTCCTTTTAGTCAGAGCAACCCAACAGGGGTATGTTCTTTCCCCCAATTGTAATTGTTCTAATGGACAATATTTAATAAGTAAAACACTTAATTACTCTTTCACCCATGTACATTGATCTTATTCTCCCACACTCCTTCTGACAGTCCCTAAAGCAAAATGTGTATATGTGTATAAGTGCCTTCTCTGAGCAAATAATCAGGTACAATAAACAATCGTTGACTGATTGGTCATTTTCCACCTGCTGAGGCTACTCTCCTTTACAAGGGCAATTATAAACATTTCTAGAAGCCAACTTAAGTTCTTAAAATGATACAGATAATGTTTCATTCTTTTCCACTTCTGTAGCAATCACACTGCAGAAACCACTGTTAGCAAAATAGGGCACAATTGCTGTTTTGATTTTTTTAAGAAGAGAATACAGGGAAATAATTCTCATTTAAAGCCATTCCCACTCAGTTATAAACCATATTAAATTGTATTCTGCATGGAGAAATAAATTCCTGTGTTTCCAGCTTCCACAACCAACTTAAGTACATCATATGTTTTAGCAATGTTGTCGCTTTTTGTATTTACACATATATAAACCATTTCTCTCTTTCTCTCTATTAATCAAATGCACCACCAGTTAATGGTATATTTTATGGCCTTTATAAATTATCATTCCTTAATACTTTCTTTTCTCCATCTTTAGAAATAATATCCTTGAATCTATCGTTTATTCAATATTATTTACATTTAATTTATGCTTCTGAAGATTTTTTCCTCAAAAAAATTTACTTCTCTCAGTATTTCTTTGCATGACTTAGGAAGAAAGTAATCCATTTTTTACTCCTTAACGGTAAAAATAAAAGGACACAGGGAAGCATTTATTATGGTAATTATAAAAACAACTCATAGGGCAGGCCAAGGTAGGTCGGCAGGCAGGTTTCTCACCTGCCATGCCCAAGACCCGGGTTTGATTCCTGGTGCTTGCCCATGCAAAAAAACAAAAAACAAAAAAACAAAAGAAAAGAAAAAGACAACTTGTGTATCAAAGCACACTAAGCCCACATGTTTAATTGATATTGAAATATATGGGATGGGTTCTTTTTTAATCTAACGCCATTTTTGTCCTAAGTATTCTCATCTAAAGGCAAAAACAATGGAAACAAATAATAAGTTAAACCTTGTAAAAAATATGTTTTAGAACAGACTGCAGCTATTTCTATTAATAGTAGCACATCTCAACTTGACTGCTATTTCAACAATGATAGTACTTAAAAGTACCTATCTCACCCCTGAATATAGTGAAAAAGAACTTCTGCTTTGATTGCTTACTTGTAATAACGTATATATGCTAGCTTCCTACCCTCAGAGAGAGGAAGTTCCTGCTGATGTTTATGCTCAGTGATGTGTAGTGTCACAACCTTATATGTCTATTGTGAAATAGAACATGTTCATGTGGAAGACACTGTAGGTTTTCCTCAGCATCCGTTCCATCCCTTTCCACAATTACATGGGTGTGTACTAAATGGCTCAAACCAACAATTCCTTTGTTGGGCATTCTACCTATATTGTCACAATCAGCATGAAGAAAAATAATTTCATATGATGGCTAGAGGAATGGGAAATCTCTTCTCCTCTCTCTCTCTCTCTCCTCTCTCTTTCAAAATGTGACCAAGGACATGTATAGACCTTTCAGTTTTCACAGTTTTTTTTTTTTTTTTTTTTTGTACACTTCCTTGTAACCACAGAAGAGATCAACTTTAGGTCAAGGCAAACATTTGGAAAGCACAGTCGTAGTCAGGGGAAATGTAAACAGAACAGCGATGACAATAACAAAAAAAAAAGTTTTCAGTGACATTGTTGAGCTGCCAAATCGTATCTTACTGGAAAATCACTCCAAACTAGAACTTTTAGTTACATGAACTAATAAATTTATTAAGCCATTTGAGTTGTTATTTCTATCATTTGCAACCAAAAAAGCACCCCAACCGATATTATAGCTGGCTTCAAAAAACAAAACATCTTTCTCATCTCCACCTCATAGTCAGTTTTTGCACGTTTTTGCTTTGTCCATCCTTTGAAATCTAACTCCCTCTTGGTGTCTTGTGTTGCACAGGATTCTATGACCGTAATATCTGAACCTCAAGAATTCTCCCTTCTTCCCCATACAAATATACTGTTTCTCACCCTCTTCTTGCAGGTCCCTGATTTTCAGCTTATGAATGCTATAATTAGTTAATCAGATAAATGAATAAGGTTAATGTGATAACCAGTTAATCTTCAATATCAACCCTCTCTCAAATAATGTAACAAAGAAATGTGCTGAATTATAGGTTTTTAAGAATTGCATTGACAGGAAGACTCTAACCTATGGATTTAGCTACTTGGCTTAAAAGAAGAGCTTCTCATGTTTTTATTCATTCATGCAACAAAGATTTGTCGAAACTATCCTGTGTCAGTTCACATGCATGGAAATGGTACCAAAAGTTAAGGAACCTGCTCTCAAGAAGCTTATAGCTTAGTAGAAGAGATGGGAAATAAACCAATATATAATCTGTATAAAAACCCATGACACTTATGGCAGACCCTCTGAGAAAAGGAAATCTCCAGATTGAGGGAAGTGAGGAGGTTTATTGAAGTTCACTGGATTATAAGCTTCATGAGTACAAAGAATGCATTTTATTCAATTTTACATCCCTATATTTAGTCAAGACTGCATATGGCTCACAACAAATGCTGTTTGGATAGAAGAATGAAAACTGCAAGAAAAATGAATTCACAGACCAGAACAAATTACTAGGTTCTATGTGCTAAGATAGAAATTCATAGAAAATCCATGATGTTCAGGCCTGCTTTGTTTTAATTTTCCCCTAATACCAGGACAGAATAAAGTCTAAAATCCACTAATGTTTACTGATCAAGAACTATCAGAGCCTGCAGTGGTATCTTCATTGATAATAAAGGAATTGTGGGATAAAAATTAATGACTCATCAGAATTACCTATGTGAAATAGTTCTGTTCCCAGAAAAATGGAGTACACATACTTTTCCCTATGTTTTCTGCTAAGCACAGAAAGACTTTGAAAGTTGGGGAGAAGAGACAGAGTGGGTAAAGTCATTGGGATTCAAGAAATAACGTGGTAGTGAGATCCCTGGTTTTTCTTGTTTATTCCTTTTTTTTTTTTTTAATAAAACTTTAGTTTTAGAGTAGTTTTAGGTTTACAGAAAATCGCAGAGAAAGTAGAATTCCCACATATCCTCCACACACACTCACATAGTTTTCTCTATTATTAACTTCTTGCATTAGTGTAGTATGTTTATTACAATTGATGAACCAATATCAATACATTATTAATAACTAAAGTGCATAATTTACATTACAGTTCGCTCTGTATATACAAGTCTGTGGGTTTTGTCAATAGCAAGATGCCATGTATCCACCATTAAAGTATGATACAGCAGTTTCACTTCCCTAAAAATGTCCTATAATCCACCAATTCATCCCTTCCCACTACCCAAGTCTTCCAACCCACGGCAACTACCAATCTTGTTATTGTCTCTGTAGTTTTACCTTTTCCAGAATGTCATTAAGTTGGAACCATATAGTTTGTAGCCTTTTCAGACTGACTTCTTTCACGTAGGAATATATACTTAAGGTTCCGCCAAGATTTTTCATGGCTTGATAGCTCATTTCTTTTTATCACTGAATAATATCACATCAATACAATATCAGTGTATTTATATGCCACATACTGTTTATCCATTCACCAATGGACAGACATCTTAGTTGCTTCCAATTTGAGGCAGTTATGACTAAAGCTGCTATAAACAGCAGTATGCAGATTTTTGTGTGGACATAAGTTTTCAGCTTCTTTGGATAGATATGTAGGACTGCAATTGCTGGATTGTAAGCCTAGGTTTTGCTTTGTAAAAAACTGCCAAACTGTCACACAAAGTGACTGTGCCATTTTGTATCTTCATCAACATTTCATATTATCAGTGTTTGGGATTTTAGCCATTCTAATAGGAGTATAGTGGCATCTCATTATTATTTTAATTTGCAATTCCCTAGAATATATGATGTTGAGCATCTTTTTTTCCACTTCTTTGCCATCTGTTTATCTTCTTTACAGAGGTATCTATTCAGATCCTTTGCCCATTCTTTCCTTATTATTGAGTGTTAAATGCTCTTTGCATATTTTGTCATATATGTATTTTGCAAATGCTTTCTCTCAATCTGTGGCTTGAGTTTTCATTCTGTTAACAGTATTCTTTGCAGAGCAGAGCTTTATAATTTTAATGAAATCCAATCTATCCATTTTTTTCTGTCATGAATTGGGCTTTTGTGGTTGTATCTAAGAAGTCATCACTCAAGTTAAGATCACCTAGATTCTCTCCTGTGTTTTCTTCTGGACATTTTAAAGTTTTGCATTTTACATATAGGTCTGTGATCAGTTTTGTGGAAGGTTCAAGGTCTGTGTTTCATTTTTTAAAACATGTGGCTGTCCAGTTCTTCCAGTACCATTTCTGGGAAAGACTATCCTTTATCCATTGAAATGCCTTTGCTCATTTGTTAAAGATAATTGATTGTATTTGTGTGGGTATTTATCTGTGCTCTCTGTTCTGTTCCATTGTTTTATTTTTCTAATCTTTCGTCACTACCATACTGTCTTTCTATAAATTTTTTATTATAATGACATATATACCATACAAACTTTCCCATTTTAACCACATCCAAGTATACAGTTCAGTAGTATTATCTACATTCACAATTTTGTTCTATAATGATCAATATCCATTACGCCAACTTTTTCATCACATCAAACAGAAACTCCATACACATTAAGCAATAACTTCCTGTATACCTCCCCCCTTCCTCCCCAGCCCATGGTAACTCATAATCTACTCTCTATCTCAATGAAATTTTCTTCTTCTAGGTATTTTATATAAGCAAGACCATCTGTCTTGATCTTGGTAGCTTTATAGTAAATCTTGAAGTCAGGTTGTGCCAATTCTGTCTTTGTTCTTCTTCAGTATAGTGTTGCTATTCTGAGTCTTTTGCATTTTCATATTAACTTTTAAATCAATTTGTTCGTATCCACAAAATAACTTTCTGAGACTTTGAATGGTATTGTGTTGAATCTGTACATCCATTTGGGAAGAACTGACATTTTAATAATGTCATACTATTCACAGACATTGAATCTCTCCATTTATTAATATCTTCTTTGAGTTCTTTCATCAGAGTTTGATCGTTTTCTTCATATAGAACCTGTATATATTTTGTTAGATTTATACCAATTTTTTTTAATTTTTTGATGCTAATTTATTGGGTGTGTTTTTATTTTCAAGTTCTAATTGTTCATCGGTGGCCTACAGGAAAGCAATTGACTTTTATATATTAGCTTTGCATCCTGCTTTGCTGTAATAACTTTTTAGTTTCAGAAGATTTTTTTTTGTCAATTCTCTGGGATTTTCTATACAGACAATCAAATCATCTGTCAACAAAGACTGTTTTGCCTTCCCATTCTTTATACTTTTTAATTTCCCTTTCTTGTCTTATTGTGTTAGTTAGGACTTCCAGGGCAATGTTGAATGTGAGAGGTGAGATCTTAGGTGGGAGAGCATTTAGTTTCTCACCATTAAGTACAATGATGCTGGCTGTAGGTTTTTTGTATGTATTTTCTATTAAGTTGAAGAAGTTCTCTATTTCTACTTTGATGAGAGTTTTTATCACAAAGGGGTGTTAGATTTTGTCAAATGCCTTTTTTTTTGCAACTATTAATATGATCATATGATTGTTCTTTTTAGCCTGTTTATGTGGTGGAGTACATTACTGATTTTTGAATATTGAACCAGCCTTGCATACCTGGAATAAATCCCACTTGTTCATGAAATTTATTTGTTTTTATACATTGTTGGATTTGATTTGCCAATATTTTTTGAGGATGTTTGCATCTATGTTCATGAGAGCTATTGGTCTATAATTTTCCTTTCTTTGAATGTCTTTGTCTGGTTTTGGCATAGGCTAATGCTGGCCTCATAGCACTCAGAAAAGAGTACTGTCTTCTTTTATCTTCTGGAAAAGACTGTAGAGAATTGGTACCAGTTTTTCTTTAAATATTTGAAATATCAGTTATCCTTTAAACATAGATATAGGCCGTTTCAGATTATCTGTTTCTCTTTATGTAAGTTTTGGTAGAATATGTCTTTCAAAGAATTTGTCCATTTCATGTAAGGTATAGAAATGTGTGAGCCATAGTATTGTTCATAATGTTTATTATACTTTTACCATTCATGGGATTAGTAGTGATAATCCCTTTTTCATTTCTAATATTTGTAATTTGCATTTTCTCTCTCTTATACTGGGTTAACTTAGCTAGAGGTTTGTAAATATGTTGATCTTTTTAAAGAATCAATTTTTGGTTTGTTGATTTTTTTCTATTTTCAGTTGTATTGCTTTCTGTTCTAATTTGTATCATTTGTTTTTTTCTGCTTACTTTTGGTTTAATTGCTCTTCTTTTTCTAGTTTCCTAAGGTGGAAGCTTAAAGTGTTGATTCTAGATCTTTCTTATTTTCTAACATATGTATTCAGTGCTAAAAATTTCCCTCTAAGCACTCCTTTTACTGCATCACACACATTTTGATGTTATATTTTCATTTTCATTTAATTCAAAATGATATTAATTTCTCTTGAGAAGTTTTTGGTCCATGGGTAATTTACAAGTATATTGTTTAATCTCCAAGTATTTGGAAATTTTCTGTCTTTTTTTTTACCTCTACTTTGATTCTATTACTATCTTAGAGCATCATTTTATTCTTTTAAATTTGTTGAGGTATGTTTTATGGCCAAGAATGTGAATCTGTCTTGGTGAGTGTTCCATGTGAGCTTAAGAGTAATGCATATTTTGTTAATGTTGGATGAAATATTCTATAAATATCAATTCAATCCAGTTGTTAGCTGGTGATGTTCAGTTCAACTGTATCCTTACACTTTTCTGCCTGCTAGATCTATCAATTACAATTAATTCAATAAAAGTTTTGAGTTTTCCAACTATTATTGTGGATTTGACTATTTCTTCTTGCAGTTCTATCAATTTTAACCACACATTTTTTGATGCTATGTTAAGCAAATACACATTAAAGATTTTTATATCTACCTGTGGAATTGACCCTTTTATCATTATGTCATGTCCTCTTTATCTCTGATGATTTTCCTTGCTCAGAAATCTGCTGAGCCTTCTTTTGCTTAATGCTAGTATGTGTAATAGTTAAGTCCATAGGTCAGCTTAGCTAAGTTATGCTGTCTAATTGTTTGGTCCAGCAAGCACTGGCCTGATTGTTACGTGTGGATAGTTCATGGACTTAAATCATTAGTTAGTTAATTGCATCTGTGGCTGTTTACATCTACTGTCAACAAAGGAGATTTCCTTTGGCAATGAGGGATTTCATCCAATCAGTTGAAGACCTTAAAGAGAGAACTGATTATTTCAGCAGTCAGAAAGAAAAGTTTCTAGCTCTTCAGCCACCCAGCTTCTCCTGAGGAATTCAATAAAAACTTCATCAGAGTTCCCAACTTGTAGCCTGCCCTATGGAATTCAGACTTGCCAATCCCCATGGTTACATGAGCCATTCATATAGTATAGTACTTTAATCTCTTAATATTTACACACACACACACACACACACACACACTAATGCACACATATCCTGTCCTGTTTCCCTGGAGAAAACTGACTAATATAGCATGGTATGTCTTTATCCATCCTTTTTCTTTCAATGTATTTGTGTCTTTATATTTAAAGTGGATTTTTATAAACCACACGTAGTTGATTTTTTCTGTTTTCATCCACTTTAATAGTTTCTGTCTTTTAATTTGGCTATTTAGACCATTAATACTAAAGTGATTCTTGATATTGTTGATTAATACCTATAATACTTTCTCTTCTCTATCCTTATCCTTGTTCTTCTTCTTTTGTTATTTTTGTTTGTTTGGTCTTCCACTCTTTTTCTGCTTTCTCTGGTTTCAGATGAGCAATTAACATGGTACCATTTTATCTATGCTCTTAGTGTATCAATTACATTTATTTTTAAAATTCTCTTAATGGTTTCCCTAGAGTTTTCAATAAACATTTCCAGATAACCTAAGTCCACTTTCACACAATAATATATACTGCCTCATGCACGGTATAAATATGCACACACTGGGATAGACAATAGACAGTATTGAAGCAACATAAAGAAGTAAATAATTCCAGTAAAGGTAGATATATGGGTAATTATAAATACCAGTACTATTTTATTGTATTTTTTGGTATATAACTCCACTTTTTACTTTTACAGCTTCTAAAATGTAGATACATGAAACCTAATGATAAATCTGTGGGTTTAGATATGAACTATATAAATAAATAATTTCTAACAAGTGCAACAAAAAAGGTCAGGGGACAGATGGTATAAGAACAACAATATGTGCATGCCATTGAAGTTAAGGAAATGCAAGATTTGAATGATACTTTAAACCAACTAGACCTAACAGGCATATATGAAACATTATACTTAATAGCAGCAGAATACACAAATTTATCTAGTACACATGGGCCATTCTTCCAGATTGACCATGCCTTAGGTCATGAAGTGTCTCAATACATTTAAAAATATTGAAATTATACAGTGTAACTTCTTTGGCCACAATGGAATGAGCTAGATATCAGTTACAGAGGGAAAACTGGAAAATTCACAAATATGTGGAAATTAAACAACACTCTATTAAACAATGTATGGATCAAAGAAGAAATCCTAAGAAAAATTAGGAGCTATCTTGAAATGAATGAAAAAGAAAACACAAAATACTAAAACTTATGGAATATAGAAAAAACAGTGTTGAGGGGGGAACTTTTAGCTCTACATACTTACAGTAAAAAAAAGACCAGAGATCTCAAATCAGTACCTAACCTCACAGCTAGAGGAGCTAAGAAAAAGAAACGCAAAATGAACCCAAAACAAATAGAAGGAAGGAAATCACAAAGATTAGAGCATAGATAAATAAAGAATGAAAATATAATAGGGGCAATCATTAAAACCAAAAGTTGTTTCTATGAAAAGATCAATAAAAATGACAAACCTTTAGCTATATGGACCAAGGGGGGAAAAGAGAGTGTGAGTGGATATACAAATAAATCAGAAATGAAAGGGAGACTTTACTATGAACCCCATAGAAATACAAAGGAGTGTAAGAGGATACTATGAACAACTGTATGCCAACAAATTAGATAACTTAGATGGAATAGACAAATTCCTGGAAACATATACCTATCTACACTTCCTCAAGAAACATATAACCTATCTACAGTTGCTCAACAGACCAGTAACAAGTAAAGAGATTGAACTAGTAATCTCAACTAAGAAAAGCCCGAGACCAAATGTTTTCACTGGTGATACTATTCTATGAGACCAAGATGACCCTAATACCAGAGCTGGATAAAATTATCTCAAAAAATAAAATTACAGACCAATATCCCCCTTGAATTGAGATGCAATACTCAACAAAACTCGAGCAAACAAAATACAACAACACATTTGTGTCGGTTTGGAAATATTATGTTCCCCAGAAAGGCAATGTTTAATTCTGATCCAGTTTTGTGGGGGCAGCCCTTTCTTTTAATTGTGATTCTGCAGGGCAGAAATTTTTTATTAGATCATCTCTGCAGAGATGTGACCTGCCCAATTGTGGGTGTGGCCTTTGGGTTAGATGGAGATGTGACTGTACCCATTCAAGGTGGGTCTTAATTAATTTGCTAGAGTCCTTCAATAGGGGAAACATTTTGGAGAAAACTAAGATGCAGACACAGACATTTGGAAATGCATAAACAAGATGTAGTATATACACAATGGAATCTTTGTCAGCCATGGAAAGAATGAAGTTCTGATACATGTGGCAAAATGGATGAACCTTGAAGACATTATTTCAATGAAGACATTGAAATAGGCCAGACACAAAAAACAAATATTGCAGAATCTCATTTATATTAAACAGTTAGAATGTGATTCATGGAGTCAGAAACTAAAATACAGGTTACTGGGGACCTGGGGTGAGGATAAGGAATAATTAGTTCATATAGAATTTCGGTTTCAGTAATGGATGGTGATGATGGTAGCATAGCATTGTGAATGTAATAAATGCCACTAGCTTAAATATTTGAATGTGGTTAAAAGGGTAAGTTTTAGGTTCTATATGTTATGAAAATACAAATACTTTAAAAAGTGTATGACTCTGGTTCAGTAGTAGAGTGCTTGCCTTCCATGCAGAAGACCCAGGTTTGATTCCTGGACCATGCAACCCCCCCCCCCCAAAAAAAAAAAGTAAAAAGTATATGACTATACAACCCAAAAAGTAAATCCTAGTATAAAATATGGAAAATTAAAACTTTGTTTCATAAACTGTATCGAAGGAACCATCCTATTGCAAAATGTTTATTATAGGGAAAACTGACTGTGTGAGGGGGATGTTATAGTCTTCTAGGTGCTAAAACAAATACTATACAATTGGTTGGCTTAACAAGAATTTATTGCTTTATAGTTTTATAGCTTAGAAGGCTCGCTTCCCTCTGGGTTCAGTATCTTCTGGCTGGCTGGCAATCTTTGGGGTTCCTTGACTTTTATCTCATGGGAATGCACACAGCAGTGTTTTCTCCTTTCTCTTTCTGGTTACGTTAACTTCCAGTTGTTGGTTTCTCTTTCTGTCTGACTTTCACTCTGCCTACAGAGAACCTCCCTTATCCCCATTTGGTTAAGCTACTCCTTAACTGAAATAACATTTTGAAGAGATTTTATTTTTAATGGGTCTACATTCAGAATGTGGCCCAAGACCAAGAACATGTCCAAACTGGAGTTCGCAATTAGATTTAGCACAGGAGGTATATGGGAACTCTATTTTCCACATGATTTTTCTGTAAACATGCAACTTCTTTAATTTTAAAACAAAAGAAAGCAAATCATTTTTTAAAAAACCTCAGTGACAGTTATTTAACAACAAATCAAGGGCTAGCTAAAGTAGCCAATGTTGTCTTGGTTGAAGTATAAACAATGTAAAACATTTACTTACAACATTCACTTTCTGGCATCAAAGATTATTGAAGGTCTTCTTATGGATAAAATATTTCCAAATGTGTAATGCTGTGCGGAAGGAAGGATCTTACTTTAGAATTATGGCAGTAAGTGTTGAACTTTCCTCTTTGATTTTCTCCCTCCAATTGAATGGAGCATGGTATTAAAAGTCATACATGAATATTTGCATTTTTATCCATTTAGAGTCTGATATCATACTTCCTACTCAATAAAATACCCCTGATCCCTCCATACCACTTCATGGAAAGATATTATTTTGCTATTTAACTGACAAATAACTCATAAAAAGAGATTTGTGACATTATAGGGGAAAAAATCTTTTTTGGTAAAAATAATGAAAGAACTCCCTGCAATTTTTCTTTGTAATTGTTGCATTTTTCTCTTTTTAAAATCTGCTTCTGCCAGACTCTACTAATCTAATAATCAATAAAGTGTATGCAGTATATATGGGAATTTTGTGCTGTATATAAAAGTCTGAGTTTTTGCCTTTTAAGAAGACCCTTATTTCCATCTTGTCTTCCTCTGAGCAGTGTTAGATTTGGTGATGGCAACTTAGCCCAAGAATTTCTCATCCACGAGTTCAGTGTCCTCAAAATGAAGTCCAGAAACCATTCATATGAGAATCAGATACAGTACTTATAGAATGCAGATTCCTAGCCTCCACCTCAGACTTGCAGTGGGTTGGCACTAAACTAGTTTTTACAAACTTCCAGGTGATTCTTGTCCACTCTGAAGACTGAGGTTATACGAGGTACCTTTATCAATGTAACCATCTTTGGGCAAAAGGAAGTGGTTTCTATCAGCAGACATGCTGCTTTATGCTGGGCTTCCTCCCAGGCCTCTTTGCTTTCTCTAATGGAATCCTTTGGCATTCTACCTACTACAGCTCAAAACCTACAAATAGACACTGTCCAGCTGACTTTCACTTAACTCAGCCACCAATCACATTGTTTTTTCACAAGGTCACTGTTAGGCTGTGAATTCAGCCTAATTCAAGGCTCCAGAACATTTGATCCCACAGCTATGATGGCAGGTTTTAAAAAAGCAGATCATTTGCTTTGAAGGGCACACATTGTCATTCTCTTTCATTGCCCTTTTTCATGGGATGCAGTGGCAAAAGGCTTAGAAGTCAGACTGCCCTGGTTTTAAATTCCTACCTGATCATGCACTAGTTACGTGACTTTAGCAAGTAGCATTTTACCTGAACCTTTTTCCTCATGAGAAGACAGAGACTATACCTATCTACTGAACTCAGAATTTGTCATGAGGACTCATGGAGTGAGGCAGAATTTATATTAGGAAGAGCACAGCTTTGGGATTCAGAGAGAGCCGGTGTGCATGTCAGTTCTTACCAGCTGTAGGCTGTGGGGCAAGTTTGTTGCCTCTCTAATAGTCCCTTTCCCAAATGTTGTTAGGACTAATTGAAATGATCCAGACACATGGTGAATGATCAATAAATTGTAACAATTATTATTTTCAATTTGGGAAAAGAACTTGACACATGCCAGAGACATGGGATTTTTGTCTATAATTAATTATTTTAAGAAAACAGGTAAATATGAACTATTTGAAAATTCATGGTGATGTTAAATATTAATGTTATCTTTCAAAATTATTACGATTCTTAATAGTTATTGCTTCTGTTACTTTTTCACATGGAAACAAAAATTGTATTTGCTTCCATTGATTAAAAATGGACAAATTTAACTGTATAAAGTATTGTTTACATTGTGATACAATTAAGGGTCCACCATATTCCTGAAAATCTCTTTCCTTTTTTCTTGAAGCAGTTTTATTCACATACCATACAGTTCATCCAAAGTGCTTTCAGTATAATTACAGATTTGTGCATTCACCACCACAATCAATTTAAGAACATTCTCACTGCTTCGAAAAAAAATCATCATAGACAAAATATTGTAGACAAAAATGCCTGTGTCTCTGGCACTATATAAGAGGCATGGGATTTTTTAATGGTTATTACTAATGTAATGTTTAATTTAAATTTTCTAGACACAGTTATCAGCTATATAGCTACAAAGTGGACTTCACCGTCAGGACAGACCCAGGATTGGAAGCTTGCCTTAGTAATTTATAGCTCTTTGACTTTAGCACAGATTGCTTATTTTTTCTAAGCGTCTGTCTATGCATAAAAGAGAGTGGTAATACTGAGGCTCTAATATACTTTTAGGTCACTTTCTCCCCCCTCCCTTCCTTTCCTCCTATTTGTCCTCAGTTCTTTCTCCCCAGAAAAAGAGTTACTGGTTAGGAACTTACTCAGATTTGCAATGTTACAATCAGATTCTGGTTATTAATTCTGATATTCAAGTTTATATCTAAATCATGATCACAAATTTCGAATGATTGATATAGCCAAAGGTCTCCAATCAGTTTTCCTCTAACATTCCTATGGGCTACTGTTTCTAAACATAGCAGAGTTTTTGATCCCAATCCATATCTTCCTGTATTTTCATTGATGAAAACATAGTAGTGATTACTCTGTTCTCTATCTTCCTGATTGTACCCTTTGTTTTATTGTTGTTTTTCCCTTTCTTTGTCTCTTCCTTTCTACCTTGCCCCATTGTATCCTGGGACACTTCTAAGCTTAATTTCCCTCAGTAGGACAGCAATAGAAAAGATATAAAATGGATATATAAGTACTAGTTTCATCTATGACAAATGCCTACATATTCTTATAAGTAGAAAAGCTTTTTGAGGAAGTTGTTGTTGTTTGAAAGGATAATGGATAGTCTTGATAATCTCCACAAATTTGGATATTTCTAAAATGTTACTTACTCTACTGTGTTTTAGGCATATTTTAAAAATTTGTACTATCAATCTAAACTGCATTATTATTATAGTTATTTAAAGAATGAGGTTTTTCTGTTGATGTTGCTGATGGATACCCACTGCCCAAAGTCATCTAAAAAAGTATAATGTGACTTAGAAATCAATGGTGTTGCCTAATGCTAGAAAAAACATGGATGGGGTGTGTGGTGTTCTTCTTAAAAAGAAAATAATTTATGCCTAATCCATTATAAGGAATTAAAACTCTAAGTTATTAAATGACCAAGCTGTGGGAAAATTGTGAACTAGGATTATAGAAAGAGCAGAGATGATTTTATTTATGTTAATATTCATCTTAACCAAAAATTGTGGATCCTGGGGGTTGAATAGAATAGGCAATTTAGTAGAATAAGTCATCAAGAAGAGTTTCTCATATGTGTTTGTTATATAATGATTTTGTTGAACTTCAGTAAAATTTTGTGAAGTGCTTTGTGTGAAACACTTAAAATTTTTCCTATAATCCAGGAGTGTTTCAGCTATTAATTTTAAACAGAAAATACTGTTTCTTTTCTCTTAATGGTGAGAGACAAATGCTTTACCTGAAGCGATATTCTATGAGCAGCCCTGGTAGTCAGCCACATCATTCATATCATATTGGAATTGTGCTCTTGGCATTTGCTTATTCAGAAATGCTGCATATCATTAGAACTTTTTACAGTGATTGCATTTTTAGTTGATGTACTCTGCTAGGCCTAACACTAAGTTAAAATTGCACAGAACATCAGTGATTCTCCAAATTTTGAGAAAAAATACATCATATTCTGAACTAAGAGGTTTATATTTCATGTGTACTTGAGTCAGAAAAGACTTCTCTTTTTTTCAGTAATCAATGCACAGCGTAAGCCATTTCTTCATATTTACTGCTCTATTATGCCATCCTATAAGGAAGTAGTATTGGCCCAATGCATTA
This sequence comes from Tamandua tetradactyla, assembly GCF_023851605.1. Classification (NCBI taxonomy): domain Eukaryota; kingdom Metazoa; phylum Chordata; class Mammalia; order Pilosa; family Myrmecophagidae; genus Tamandua; species Tamandua tetradactyla. Next base: position 30,966,094 of record NC_135339.1, read on the forward strand.
ATACTTGTTATCAAAGCTCCATCATTCCATTTGTCATTAGAGTAAACACATGAGAAACTGTATAATTTGGACTCCAAACATCTGATAGCCAGATGGTGGGTTAGCTTCAGTGTAGGGCAAACATGTCTGTTTGCAAGACTGATATTTGTACACACATCTTTGGCAGATGATGGTAAAGCCTCACACAGAAGAAGCATGTCTCCTGAGTCACGCAGAAGGGAACATCTTCCTCAAGTCTGCTTTATCTCTTCTCTTTGTGAAGACTGATGGATTCCTTTAAATATAAATATATATTTTTTAGAAAGGTTTTGAAAGCTAAATCTAGAGAATTATGTCTCCAATCTGGAAAGTTTTCTTTTGTCTTCTTATTTTGTTCCTCCCCAATTAAAAGTTCAGGCTTAGAAAATCTCATCTAGGTGTGTTTGTTTTTAAATCCTGGCCTAAATAGAGTTATAGCCACCCCAAGTGAGCTTACCATACTTAGGTAGCTGATTATGAGATTATATCTATGTATGTATGTATGTTTGTTTATGTTTATATTCTTTGGGCCTAGACTTACATCCATGTGTTTTTCAAACTCTTCTCATGAGAGCCCGTGGAGTATCATAGAAAAATGTCCACAGGGTTTGGTACCTTTAGAGGCAGTAATATATAATAGTTAAGAACTTGGACTCTGAAATAAAAATTTCCCCTGTGATCCTGGAGAAACTAATCACTGTCTCTGTGCTCCATTTTCCATATCTATAAAATAGCAATAATAGTATTAATCCATAGGGTTGCTATGAGATTAAATGAGGTAAAATGTGTAAATTTCTTATCACAGAGCTTCTCAGATAAGTAATGTATAAATTTTATGATTTTTTTTTTTATATGGGCATGCACCGGGAATCGAACCCGAGTCCTCGGGCATGGCAGGCAAGCACTCTTACCTGCTGAGCCACCGTGGCCCGCCCATGTATAAATTTTAGCTTTCTTTTTATCTGTCTCTCTTCTGCACCACACCTTGTATCCAAAAGATGTAGAATGTATTTGTAAAGCACTTAAGTGTTTTTCTGAATTGGACATAACTGTAAGTCAGGAGTCCACAACAACTCAGCCATGTAACGTTGAGTAAACCACTTTAACTCTCCTAAACCAGTTTCCTCTACCATGAAATGGGGGTGATTATTGTTGCCATGTCTTCCTTACAAGCTTATTATATGGATCAAGTAAGAATATATATAGAAGCATCTGTTAGTTTGAAAATGTCAGGCAGAAAATTATAATAATACTATTTATCTACAAAAAAGAATGAAATCACTGATTCAGGCTCACGTCTTATGGTCTAGCAAGCATTATAAGTCACTTACACAAATAGCTATATTAAAGGTAAAGCATACTAACAGATCAGAAAGTTTCAGAGTATGTACTTTGATAAAGCTCAAAATATGGAGAAATTGTTTCTGACTCTGGAAATAATGGAAAGAGAACGAATAATACCAGCCAAGCTTTAGCACAGGTTCTAAAGTATTTCCAAAATGTTCAGTCACATTGATTATTATCATGTTTAAATAATAGGCATTTTTCATTTGGAACAAGAGAAGAGGAATCAGCAACATATAATAAAAGCTGAGGGAATTTCAGATAAATTTAATTTCTTGGTGTATTTGGAGAATGTCAGAATACTTGTCTGATAGCCCCTTACTCAAAAACCTTTCCATATGAGGAAATTAAAAATGTGTGCTCACTGAAGCTTTGTTCAAGGCATTCTGTCAGTCGGCAAACATTTGGTTCTTCTTTCACAGGGTAAAGGACTTATTTCACTAACTCATGTGGTTTAGAAAATGTACCCATCAGATAATATAAACTCTTTAGGTTATCTATTCTGATCATGTTTCATTTTTTAAAAACCATATTTTGGAAAACCTTATAAGAAAAGACAGCCTCTACTCCCTTTACTTAGGATTTTCTCTGGATCCAGCTCTTAGTAGATTAGTAGGGGACTAATACTGAACCCACATAGAGCTAAACCTTTGAACTCAAGAATCCATAGAAGTGTCCACTCTCAAGTCAGACAGCCTTTCCTTTTTATAACAGAGTAATGCTCTTCCATCCTATTTTGGCCAAGCAAGGTTTTGAAATTATTCTTAACACTTACATGGAATAGTGCCAAAAGGAAAAAAAGAGGTGAATGGCTGAAATATACACACAATTTCCCTCTCTCCATCCCCACGTCCCCTTTATAGCAGTGTCCTTAAAAAGAAAGTAATATATATGTATATTTTGAGATTTCTGGATAGATTATTTTATTAGTAATTCTTCAGCTTTGATTCAACTTTTTCAAGTATGTTTTGTCTTTCTTTTAAAAAGAAAGATTGCATTTTTTGAGATTTCTACCTATATTATTTTATTAGCAATACTTCAACATTTGCTCAAGTATGTTTTATGATTGAAATGACTTTTATACCACCCACATCTGATATTTCTCATAATATCTTACTGAAGTACTTTTGGCTATTACATAAGGCATGGGTGATTTGTAGCCAAAAAACAAATATCAGTGTTCTAATAGTTGGCTCCACAGGGCTGATATGTTTGAGGTCTCTAAGCAATCATGTTTAATATCCAGAAGTTTGTTCTCTGGAACCCAACAGGCTGTTAACACTACTATCAAAGTTCATGTTCTGAAAATGATGATGTCTTTCTATAATTTTTAAAAAACATGTCCTGCTTATTAATTAAAATTGTATTGTGCACAAAACATATCATTACTTTGTCTCTTCCAGCTAATGAGTCAGAGTACTGGGATGATTACTTTTGACGTTGATTATGTTTTAAATTGCAAAATATATCTGCTGCATATTGTGCTCCATCTAAAGAATTCTATTACATTTGACTAAATTTTAGGTAAAGCCCATCATTGAATATGGTGTCATTTTTACATGGGCCATTATTCTTAATTAACCTTAGTAATTTTTTCATCAGTGAAAGAAAATAGGGGATGGTAAAGAAGATGAAATAACAAAGCAAAAGGCTGGTACAACCAAGAAATATTGTGCTGAATATTCTTCATTTGGCCCTTCAGATCCTCTCTCTCTCCTCCTGCAGCCCTAGGATGATATCAGCAGGGCTCTGCTGCTACCTTCTGGCTTCTTGTTGGGAAAGACAAGTAGGAGACACCAACAGGAGATTTGATAGCTGAAAGAAAGTGAGGGCTAGATTTTACTCTCCAGGGCTCTCTTTACAGTTACAGAGGATATATTCCTTTTCCAAGGTCATATTCCTTCAGACTCTTTGCTACATCTTCAGGTCTTTATAGATTTCAGTAAACTCACCCTCCTCCTTGTAGAAGGAGGAAGCAAAGGTCTTCTATGTTGCTAGCCCTGTTGGACTCACTTCCCATGTTATAAATAGCCCTGTCATTAAACTGTCTTTGGTCACCCTTTCTGAGGGTTCCATCTGTTCCTGCTAGTTTCTGATTGATGCAAGTAAAAGGGACAAAAAGTAGTCATGGTTGCAGCCCATCATGCTGGTTTCAAACTCTGGTTCTGCTGTTTCCTAGCTGTGTGATTGAAAGCAAATCCCTTAAACTTTCTGGACTGCAATGTGCTCAACTGCAAAATAAAGGCCAATTGAACCAGATAACCTCGTAGATTCCTAAATCTAAAAATTTATGATCAATATGTGACTCAATATGTGGAAATAACCACTAATAAATTCTTCAGTCATATATAGAGGGAATAAAAAAAAGAAACCTCAGTGGAATTGGAATTGATGTCAGTACTTAGTTGATGTCATCCATGAGCATAGAGGATATAATTGACTTATTGAAATGGTCTCATTTAGATGTTTCTCCAGTGTTCTCTACTTTTGGATGTAAATGTTATCAAAATAGAAATATATTTCTTGACAGCTCTCTTGAAAAGATTGTCTACAATCACCTTGATCTCTGATTGATTTGAAGTGAAGGACACTCAGCTACTACTTCACTCAGGCACTAATTTGGATATGAGAGATGGTTTTTAGGTCCCTATCCCTCTTCTCCTTGGAAAGAATGTTTTGTGAAGCATCACTTTTCTGGTTATTGCTTATCGGCTGTTTTGTCAGGCCCTATCTGCTACCTGCTTCTGCTCAGTTATCTTGTACATGAAGAAGGAAAATTGAGAAAGATAAATGAAGGGAAAAGCACTGTAACTACTGAAAATGGGACATATGAATATTTGAACAATCCCTATATTTTAATGTGATTACTTCTGTGGATGATGCTGCAGCTGTGACAGTTACAATGGTTTAAGACCCAAATTGCATAGTCAGTAGAGCAAAAGAAAATTTTGCTTTCAGAACCTGAGAACTGTTGTGCTGGGTCCCTGCATCTCTAAGCCAGAAAACTGGATGAATACAAACCAGCTCAGAGATGAGAATGGCAAACTTGCACATGGTTGAGTGAGCAATGACCTAAAAGGAACGGTGAAAAAACAGCATCTCAGGAAAATGCCGAAAGGGTGAATTTGTGCAGATTAAAACAATTTCCTTTTAAGGGAAATGAAGTATTTACTGAAAAGTCGTTGTCATTTCATTGGTTTCTCATGCTGCTCATAGAATTTCTGTTGTTCAAAGTATTATTTTACTCCCCTGCGGGCTAATGGAGAATATGCTACAAAAACTCTTATCCACTAGGGAATATATAATACATAGCAACCTCATCTCTTCTATTTTCCTCCATAGGACAATGTGCTTTCCTCTATCACTTACCACTCTCTATTCTAATTATTGGATTCCTTTTCCATATCCTTCAACTACTATGTGTTCTATTTACATGATTCAAAATAATGAGCAATATTTGAAAAATGCACCATGTGTTTAAGATCTCATCTAAACATTCATATTCTGTTTGATTTCAAATTTGGAAGAGCCTTAAAGCAGAAATGCATCATGTATTTGTAGTTTAAAATTATTTTTTAATATACATTTTCAGTAACAATTTTCATCAGATCATTTCAAATCTCTGTTTTTTAGAGAAATTCACCTTGACTTTTCTTTGACCTTTTTGGATGATTAGCAATAGTCCTACTCAAGATTCACTGGAAACTGATCATAGGGGTTACTTCTGGGTAGAGCATATAGGAGTGGGAAGGAGATTCACTTTTTACCACATACACTTTGTTCTGTCATTTTTTCTTACCATGTAATTCCTATTCAAAGATACTTTTTGTACAGCCCAAAATAAAATAAATAGTCCCACTCAATTCATGAGACTCGTTTTTAGATTTGGCTTTGCATTGTTTGACTACTTTAGGTATGATGATTTCAACTCTGTAAATTAAGCTGCCTTTGAATCTGGGTACCCATTTATCATCAGATATTCCTATTGAAAAGAACCATTTCCTTTTCTTTAAATTTTAAACAGTTTGGTATTCATTGATAGAATCTAAGAGTCTAATGATAATCATCACTGATTCCTTCTTTTTCTCAAGTCCAATAACTGCTCTAGTTTGGGACTTCATTATTTCTTAGTGGGAATATGGACATTAACTGAACTGATCTTCTTGCCTCCAGGCTCTGCTCTCAGTGCTGGTTCTCCACAGTGCAAACAAAGTTAGCTTTTTAAAATATGTCTGATCATGATCTCCTCTTGTAGAATATAGGTAAATAAAATTCAGTAACTCCCATAGTCCACAAGACAACATCCATAAAATCCTTGGTATTCTGACTCTGACTTATAGATCTCATCTTTGTGATATCTTTCAACTTTTATTTATTTGACTTTTTTATTTTTTCTTTGAAGTGCCTGTTAAAGTGTCAGATACTGTGCTAGGTGCTGGGGATGTAATGAAGGATATAATGAAATGGGGTTCCTTTTCTCTCAATGTTTTGTGGCAGTAGGGGTAGGAGGGTGCAGGCAGATAATTAACTAATCTGCACAAATGTTTATCCACAAGCAGAGATCAGTGCTATGAGAAGGAGTTTAAAGCTAGAGCAGTTTATACTCCAGGACCTGACCTAATCTCGGGGCTCAGAAAAAGTTCCCTGAATTTATGGTGCTAAAGCAGATATCAGGAGATTGAATTGCCGAACTTTAGGTGGGATCCCATGCTCCCTGAAGCACGCACCCTGGCATTCCTTCAACCTGCTGTGCCTGTTTCCCAGGCTTTCCCTACTTAATTTAATGAAGTGTCTGGTGAAATTCTAATTATCCTTACCCTTTCTCTCTCTTTATGAAGTATACAGCATTCAAGACTCAGCACAAATATTACTTCTAAGGACAGTTCTCCTTCTCATTTCTAATGGTGCTGCTTCTTGAAACTCATGATTTAGAAAAATGAATAGTCCTTATCTCTTGACGTTCACATCATTTTATAGAGATACGTTATGTCTTGGGATCTATCTCATGGTTGTACCCACATTTGACTATATTTCTCTCTCCCTCTTTCCTACATTTTGTATTCCTAGAACCTAAAATGGTGTCTAGAAGAGTAAGAGCTCAGGACATTTCCAATGGATCAAGTAATACCTAACAGCAAATAAGTGGAATAATTGTTTTTGAAATGCTGTCAATTTTAGTAGCTTTAAGTAATAACTATTTACGGATTGTCTTTCTCTCTTTTAAAATGATATTAATGCAAGAAGTTCCTATGATAAGGGAGTGAAATATCTCTATTATTTTATGATTCAATTGCCTGCAACTTGGAATGTATTGTCCCAAAGCAATGCACAATGAGGTCTATTTGGTTTCAAGATATGATTACAAAAGGCAGAGCTGTCCAGTGGAAATAGCCAAAGACAGCTGGTTTCTAGCACTATTTCTTATTCTTACTAGCTTAATGATTTTTGCAAATGTTTGCACTTACCCTGAAAAAAATACATGGGAATTTTCCTTGCTCATTCATTTTAAGAATTGTATAAAGTAGTGCATATAAATTCATAGCTCAAACAAAGCTCACTTTTACATGATGATTCTCCTCCTTGTCTCTCCTTCCCTAATAGACACACTGGAGGGAACTTTGTCAGCATGTGATTGCATAGGCAGGTAGAATAGGAGATTCTGCATTTTATAGGCCTCTGCGATATGAGAGAGAGTGTGTCTCAATATCCACTTTATGATATCCACTCAGCCACTCACTCATTCACTTTGCAAATGTTGACCTAAGTACTTTATTTATGCTGACTGCTAGTTTAGCAACGGGGCAGCCAAAATAAGGGTATCACCACTTTCCATTTCTAGAGGAACTTGGTGAGAAATAAGGAAGTAAATTGGGTTCTGGATGGAAAAGGCCCAAGTGTGAGGTTGGGAAGATGAGCCATGGACACTGCAGCCCAGCAGACTCCTGTATGACATGGAGACCTTTTCCCTATAGACGTTGTACACCTACTACTTATGAGCTCCTCCTTGAGTCCTTTGCCTTTGGTATATTGCAGACACAGCAGGAAGGACCTTTCTCAATATTTCACTAAGCTGGAACATGTCTTGCATCTCTCAAAGCCTGAATGTAGGAGACAACTTTTGGCAAAATATCTAAAGACAGAGGAGTGATTAACTGTGGCCCTCATTATGTGTGGGAGTAAAATGGTGCCCATTCTTCTTACGAGGAAGGATATGAAATAAAAAACAAACTAGCAGTTATTATGTAATTAGGTCTATTCAGAATCCTTTTTCTGTAATGCAACTTTTCTTTCTTCATCTTTTTTAAATGATGCTTGCAAAATGACAGCATATTTTCAGCACAGAAAAGCAAATCAGTATTTGGAATGATGTGTTCATAGAGAAAATAAATCTTTGGTAGGAAGAATTACTTTTAATTCTTCTGTAATTTGTAAAATAGAGGAAATGTGGCTATTTAATTTGATTTGTTCCTCTTTGTTTGTAAAACTGTGCTCTAGTTTAAAACAGCTGTGATGCCTAATGCATATATGGGTGATGAGAAGGGCTGGAGTGTTTGTTAATGATAGAGATTTGGAAGAAAAGAGTAGTAGTTATTCCATACTGTATTACGTATTATAATTATGAACTTTGCAATTATGAAACTTTTGTAATCTGCAGAGCACAAAAGGAGGTTGAATGTTCTAAGGTTACCTCTGTGTTCCATTGCAGTGCCAGTTCTGCTCTAGCACATAAAAAGCAAAAGCAAGTGTCAGTGACTTCACAGAGATATTATGCCCTTAAAACATATGTTAATGGATCAAGTTCACATTATTTATTTTCAAGAAATTTTAGTTTTATTTTGTGAAATGAAATACAAACTCTTATTAGTGGGAGTTATGCTAAGATGGAACTAGGCTGAGATGTATTGAGGATGCAAAAGATGTGTTTATTGAACAAATAGTGCAAAAATATTTTCAGTGAAATGCTTTAAACTTCTTAGGAGAATAAGATATTTTATATTACTGGAAAGTATTATTTTTGATAAAATATGAATTATAGAAATTATAATTTTGTAAATTAATAAATTCAAACAGATAACCTAAAGGGATTTCTGTTTAGTATGTATTTGCATGGAGCCAATAACAAATTGTGTTACTAGCCTCCTATGCATCCAGTTGGTGAGGGAGGAATTCCTGCCCTAGGGTAATGAGAGGTGAGGCCAAATACATGACACCAATCCTGGAGTGATGAGATCTACCACAGTCTATTATTCACATATAATCACAGCCCAGGTGAGGTGGACACTGCACACCATACAGGGAAACACAGTGTTCTCTACTCGAGAACAGAGTAAACAACCAGAAGCTGTGGGAGGTTTTGTGCTCTCAGGGAAATGAGGTGTCCCTTGGTTCCCGTGGGAGGATGTGATTGGGTTGTTTAATTCCATGGGCAGGCTGGGAACTGGAACCTGCTACTCAGGAAAAAGCAGGGACTGCACCTAGTCTGAATGGAGGTTGTTTGGCTTGGGGACCATATATAAAGGGCCAGAATCAGGAAGAGAACTTGCAGTCAGGCTATTCAAGGCCCTCCATGTTCCCTCCAGATGTTGAGGCAGCACGTAATATCTGGCCTTAATTCGAAGCCTTTCACTACAGACACTACCATTACAATTAAAACTGTCTTCTATGTTCAAATCATTCGCTGGGTAATTTAGCTATTACTTAAAGGAGGTAAATGTGGTGTTGGAAAATAAAACTGGATTTGGAGTTAAAAATCACAGCTGGACTAACTTCTTAGCTGTTTGAACATCAGCCAGCTGCTTAAGATTTCTTAGCCACAGCTTCTTCTCTGTACAAATAAAAGACTAATAGCATCTACATTTTTAAGATTGTATTAAGGATGAAAAATAATGTGCATAAAAGCAGTTTGTGAACTGTCTTATATTTGAAAGAAAAGGTCAGCTCTTAACTAAATGTCCCTTTGATCTATAAGAGTTCAATAAAATTGAACCTAAGTTTCCTTTCCTACACCAATATTCTGTGAGATGCTTAATGCTAATATGTCTATATATGTATTTGTGTGTATAAGTTTTAATGTTTGCAAAGTCCCAGGCATTATGCTTTCATGGCCATTTCTGACTCTAGGTTCTGCCCTACTGAACTCTTTCTCACACTTTCTCACCTCTCACATCTATTCTTTTCCTTCCTGTCTGAACAACTAACTCCATATGTGGTACTCAACTTCTTGACTTTGATCTACCCTCAAAACCATCCTTTTAGGGTATATTGCCAATTTGATTAAAGGTTTTAGGCAGCATATGATAATGCAAAAAAATATATAGAACAAATGCAAAATACAGGATAAAGCAAACAAATAGAAATTGTATGTGAATAACTCCCATTGTCATAAATCCTACAATCACCCAGTACTGAAAATTTCTCTCAATATTCCCCTTTTGGTAAAATTTTTTAAACACTGTAACTTTTTTTTTTATTTTTTATTTCTATAGTCCCCTTTTCCAGGCCAAGAATCCCCTTGCTTCCTTTTTGTAAGCTTCCTCTCCTCAGACTTCTCCCTGATTTCCTTCCCTTCATATGCAGAGTCTTTTTCAACTCTGGCCTTACCCTTGTAGACCCAGTCATTCCTTTTTGTCTCTGGTTAAATGAAAGGTTTGCACATTCTGGGTCAAACACTACCATCGCCAAAGACTTGGCAGAGGCTTTGAATTCCATTTTATCCTACCTTCTTCACTTCGAGTCACTTTACATAGACAGAAGCTTTAAACAAACTTTTCTTTCTGCTATTAAGATACATTCATTCTCCCCTAGAAGACAAGAGTGACTGCATCCATTCAGTTTTGTTTACCCCATAATAAAAGTACTAATAAATTTGAATCTCATTTTTCATCAGATGTTTGCTAAGATGGAGATTTTTTTCTTCTTCTCCCTAGTTAAATTTGTATTTTATCAAATTTAAAAAGTCCCTTAGAAAAGGACTTTTGATTAAGAAAATTGTGAGTTGAAACCTTAGCTCTATCATGTACTAGTTGAGTGATATTGGGCAAGCTTATTAATGTATTTAAGTAAAATGTGGAAATAATGCTACCATAACTCTTTCCTTTAAGGAATAATTAAGATAATATATGTAAACATTATGTAAAGTATCTGACCCATTGTAAGTATTGAATGATGATTTTTGGATGTAATGTAAAGCCCTCATATAGGAATTTTCGTATGCATGTACCTTTATCTTGCCTCTTGAGCCATTTACATATTTTATGTTAGAAGAAAAGACGGAATCAAAACAGGATAAAGTATATTGAGAGATTCCAGGATTTTAACCCCTTTGGTTTTAGATCAAAATCCTATAAAATGATCTCTTTTATAAATTGCTATTATACCTTAGGACAGTAGATTGGTGCAGGCCATCTGGAGGGCAGTGTGGTGATTCCACAGGAGACTAAGTGTAGGGTCTCCACATGATCCTCCAACTGGCTATTAGACAAAGACTTGGAAGAACTGAAAGCAGGGACACAAGTAAGTATTTGCACACTGGTGTTTTTGGTAGTATTCTTCAGTATTTGCAATGGATGGCTGGCCTAAGGGTATACTGACTGACGAATGGAAGGGCAAAATGTGGTGCATGCATACAGTGCAATAATGAGTGGCTACTGGAAGGAATGAAGTTACATGGCATGCAACTAGGAGAATGAACCTTGAGGATGTTATCATGAGTGAAATAAGCCAGAAAAGATATGGACAAATAATGTATCGTTTCACTAATATAAACTAACCATAATAAGCAAACTCTGAGAACTGAATTTGAGTGCATAGGTTAGCAGGAGATAGGACAGAGATTGGACAGTCGATTATTAAGGTGTACAGAATGTTCAAATAAAGCTCATTGTAAAGGTTACTAGATTGTAAACTCTTAAGCAATCATATTTATTCTTGAGTTTTAAATGTTGTCTCTAAATTCTGAGGCGCTGTATTCTTTGTGCGCAATCTGGTAGTACCCTGGAACAATCAGGTATCTATGGGACACCTGTGACTCAGAATTACAGTTTTGCAGCTCTGAAAATCAGCATTACAGCAACAGCAATTGTTAAGGAAGCTGAAAATGAGATCAGCCTGCAATTAGTGATAAGAATGAAATAGACCTGGTTGGGATTAAGGCAAATCAGAATATGTGGTGTGCTAGTTTGAAGGTATTGCATACCTCCAGAAAAGCCATGTCCTTTCATCTTAATTCAATATTGTAGGTTGGGAACCTTTGATTAGATTGTTTCCATGGAGACTGATCCATTCAATTGTGGTTGTGAACTTTTGATTAGATTACTTCCATGGATATGTGATGTACACAATCTTGGATGTGACTTTTTGATTAGATGGAGAAGTGACTCCATCCATTCAAGGTGAGTCTTCATTAGTTTACTAGAGTTCTTTGAAAGGAGACATAGTTTGGGGAACACAGTTGCTTCAGAGCTGACAGAGATGCAGACATTTGGTGATGCTTGGAGTGCCAACAGAGAGCAGATGCTTAGACATGGACGTTTGGAGAATCACAGTCCAGCAGACATCACCATGTGCCTTCCTATAAGATTCTAACAAACTGAAATCCAGAGTTGTGTCCCAGTGGAGCTAAGTGAAGACTCACAGGTGCTTAGAAAGGAAATAACAGGCATTAGAAGCTGGAAGCAATGGAACTGAGAACAAGGACAAGCAGACTCCAATTTATGTGCCTTTCAATTTAACTGACATAAACCTTTCTTGAGTCAAGTTATCTTTCTCTGGATGCCTTAGTTTGAACATTTTTATGGCTTTAGAACTGTGAACTTATAACATAATGAATTCCCTTTGTAAAAGCCATTCTGTTTCCACACCATTTCTGAAATATTGCATCCTGGCAGCATTTACCAAACTGAAATACAGGGTAAAGAATGATATTGTCTGTATTTTTAAAACTTCAGCCTTTGTGAAAGAACACAGGAAGAGATATTCATTTGGTCTAAAATTGAAATTTTCTATAGCATGCTATCTAATTTAACCTGTCTGGTCAATTTATTTAAAAAATCTAATTACATGGAACTTAAAATAGGGAATGAGATCTTATTATGCTGTGCAGGTTCATGTAATACCCAGATACATTCCATAGTATTTGGGGAAGAATATAAATATGTTTGCAAAGTTACCTTGAGGGATTGGGGATAAAGACAGATCTATTAAATATCTTCACCTGGGGAATTCTTGATATCTCACATTGGCCTGAGATTTACTAAGCCAACCCCTGGATCTTGAGATTTGCCCTTATGAAACTTATTTCTGCAATCATGAAACTAGGCCTGCATGTAATTATTCCTAAGAGTCACCCTCACACAGCCTCTTTTGTTGCTCAGATGTGGCCTCTCTCTTTAAGCCAACTCTGTGATTAAACTCACTATCCTCCCCACCCCACCCCCATGTGGGCCATGCTTCCAGGGGTGTAAGTCTCTTTGGCAACATGGAACATGACTTCCAGGGATGAGCCTGGCCTTGGCATAATGGAATTGAGAATGACCAAAACCATGAAAATAAATGGAACAAAATAAAGTTTCAATGGCTAAGATATTTTAATTAGAGTTGAGAGTCATTCTGGAAGTTACTCTTATTCAAGCTTCAGCCGAATATTGCAGACTACCACAGTTATGCCATGTTCCAACCAACAGTATTCCTGATAACCCCTTGGAAGTACTCTGGGCTCTGTCTAAAACTCTATAAAAGTTTTTCTTAATAAGTTTACTTTTTTAAGAAACTTAAGATCTCCAGATTGCTGTTAGGCCAGATAAGTCCTGAAACTCAGAGTTATCAGTCACTCCAAGAATAACAGCCAGGTTCATTCCTCTACCCTAGAAGGTCAACATCCCTATCTAACATGGAGATGTTAAAATGGTCCTTGTCCATATATCCCTGAAGATTGAGAGAAAGATCCAATGAAAAGGAGGAGGTGGATCTGAGACATTAGGAATTCACAAAAGGCTATTACAGCTGACTCATTATATAGATATTTCTGTTAAGTGTCTGATGTTTTGGAGTGGCCAGAAAGGAATACCTGAGGTTGCTGAACTGTAATCTAGTAGCCCTGGACTTTGATAATGATTGTATAACTATATTGCCAAAAAAAAAAAAGTCATGCCCATGTTTGTATGGATCTACTTTTGGATGTTTTGCTTGGTTCCACTGATAGATTTGTCAATACTACACTGTCTTTGTTAACCTACCTCTCTTGTAAGTCTTAAAATTGGGTAGATTGCAGTACTAGTGGTCAATAAGAGGGAGAGATAAGGGGCATGGAATGTATGGGGTTTTTCTTTTGTCTCTTTATTTCTTTTTTTGGAGTAATGCAAATGTTCTAAAAATGATCATGGTGATGAATACACAACTATGTGGTGGTATTGTGAACCATCGATTATATACTTCAGATAGATGGTATGGTGTGTGAAGATATCTCAAAAATACATATAAAATATAAATTGCTAATGTTTAATTTATGAGTATATTTATGACATTTCTTTTTCTTCCTTCATGAGCATAATGCTCTTTTTAAAGTAATGAATGTATTAAATAATATAGATTTAGCTCTACAAATAGCTTAGAACATGAAGCTATGGATTCCAAAGGATAGACATGTGAAAAAATGATAATAATACTGTAACACTTGTGTTCTAGTTTGCTAGCTGCCAGAATACAATATACCAGAAATGGAATGGCTTTTTAAAAAGGGGAATTTAATAAGTTACAAGTTTACAGTTCTAAAGCCTTGAAAATATCCCAGTTAAAGCAAGTCCATAGAAATGTTCAATCTAAGGCATTTGGGGAAAGATACCTTGATTCAAGAAAGCCAATGAGGTTCAGGGTTTCTCTCTCATCTGGAAAGGCACATGGCAAACATAGCATCATCTGCAAGCTTCCTCTCCAGGCCTCTTGTTTCATGAAGCTCCCCCAGGGACATTCTCCTCATCTCCAAAGGTTGCTGGCTGGTGTACTCTACTTCATGGCCCTTGTTATTCTGTCGTCTTTCTCTGCTCTCTCAGAATCTCCAAAGGTCACTGGCTGGGGGACTCTGTGGTTCTCTTGGCCTCATGGCTCTGCTTAGCTCTGCTGTGGCTTTCTCATTGTTCTCAAAAGGCATTCTCTCCAAAAATGTCTCCTCTTTTATAGGTTCCCAGTAAACTAATCAAGTCTCACGTAGAATGGGTGGAGACGCATCTCCATCTAATCACATTTAATACCCACAATTGACTGAGTCACATCTCTGTGGACAGAACCTAATCAAGTTTCCAACCTATATTACTGAATAGGGATTAGGAGAAACCATTGCTCCCACAAGATTGATTAGGATTAATACATGGCTTTTCTAGGGTACATAAATCCTTTCAAACTGGCACAACTACTGTAGCTGTATGTTTCTGATACCCATATGTGATGCCTGCTTCAATAAACCTGCAATTCAGAGATATAGAGCAGACAGTTTCCTTATCTCTTTAAGTTTTGGGGTCAGCATAAAAAATGGTTAGACAACTATTTAATATATATTTATTATGTGTCAAGTGCTTTTCAAGTAATTCAATTATGACAACAGTATTATGGGGCAGGTTATCATTTTATAGATAGGAAAACTGAGTCTCAAAGAAGCTAGGAAATTTGCTCAAGCTCCTATCTCAGAATTTAAAACCAGAGCAGTCTGACTCCAAAACATAAAACCCTCCCTTGGTACTTTGCTTAGAAGATGGAACACAGACCAGTTTTCAGTATGACCTGTCTTTGAAAAGAGGGAAGTATTTGGGAAGAATTCCCATTTGTTGAGTTTAAACTTTTCACGGAGATGAAAAACAAGACTATGACATTTTTCAACCAAACATGCTAAGTGTTTGTATGAGTCTCTAAATCCCTTCCTCTAGCCCTTCTTCCACAAGTATTTATTTTATGTCTGCTATGCGTCAAATACTAGATTGGGTGCTGGGATAAAATGATGAATAAAAACAGAACACATTGTAGAAGTTGAAACAAACATTAACCAAATATAATTTCCGAATGGAAGTAGATTTGCACAAGAAAAGTGTTACAAATGAACTGCTGCATGGTTTTACAAAAAGTTTAAGCATATTTGATCTAGTTAGGGAGGACAGAATAGGGTCCTTGAGGAATTGGTGGTTTAAAGTGAGCTCTTCAAGAATGAGGTGGTATTAACTTGGTAAATGAAGAAAATTTCATACAGAGAACTAAGTCTGTGCAATGACCCTGAGACTTGAGATGAGGATGCATGCTAGCATAAGGAACTGAAAGGTCCATGGAACAGAAAGAAGAATCTGATGTGCTGATTAGAGAGCGGTACAGTATGTTTATTAGGGAGTGTCCTTGGAATTAACACAGATAGGAAAACTGAGTCTCAAAGGGACTCAGTCTATGGAAGGAATGGGAAAGAAGCACAATTCAGCAGAAGTCAAGCTGACCACATGAGAACTCCAAAGCCAAATGACCTACTAAAAAAATGGATCAAGCTGAAATGACCAGATTTTTAAACCCCAGCTTCCATTAGTCATTGCTTGCAGTCTGTTCTGGGAAGGGTGCAACCATAGGTGAGGAGGGTCTCTCTAGCTAAGGCAATCAGTCCCTGAAAAGATCCCAGATACTTGAACCTGTCTGATGTGTATTCCCATCAGCTGGGGCAATGAGTTCTTCTTTGCAGGAGGATTTACACAGAGTACTACCATATCCATCACAGGCGTTAAGGTAGGGTTTCTCAATCTTGGCACTTTTGACCTTTTGGTAGTGTTATTTTGGGTGGGGGTGAGGGAAGCTGTCATGCTCATTGTAGAATATTTAGCAGCATCTCTGGCTTCAAACTATTGGATGATTGTAGCAACTCTACCCCCAACCCCAGTTGTTAGAATAAATAATACTTCTAGAAATATCCTCTGGGGGCAGGGAAGAAGAGTATTCCTGTTGAGAACCACTTCAAGTGAGCAAGAGAAGAGTACAGAATAGGGTTGGAGGAGTATGTAAGAACCAGATCAAGCTGTCCTAGTAGGCCATTGTATTAGTTTCCCAGGCCGGCTGTAATAAAGGGCCATCAACTGTAGGAAATTTATTGTCTCAGTTCCAGAGGCTAAAAGTCTAAAATTAAAGTTTTGCAGGGACATTCACAATCAGAAATCTGTAGAAGAGATTTCTTCCTTGTCTCTTTTAGCTTCTGGGGTTTGCCAGTTTGTAGATGCATCACTCCAGTCTCTACCTCTGTCTTCACATGGCCTTCTTCCCTGTGTAAGTCTCCCTCTTATAAGGCTACCCATCATATTGGGTTACGTTCAACCCTAAATGAACCTTGTGATTGTTAATTTCATGTGTCAACCAGGCTAGGTTATGGTGTCCAGTTGTTTGGTCTTACAAGCACTGCCTGATTATTACTCACAGATTTTAATCATTAGTCAGTTGATTGCATCTATGGCTGATTATATCATAATGAACAAAGGAGATTGCCTTCAGTGGTGAGAGAAGCATTATAAAATCAGTTGAAGACCTTGAAGTGAGAATTGATGATTTCAGCAGTCAGAAATAATTTCTGTACCTACATTAGTCAGGCAGCTTCTTCTGAGGAAATCATTGAGACCTTCAATTCAGTCCAGCTTATATATCTTGCTCTATGGAATTTAAACTTACCATTCTCCACAGCTGAGTTAGCAAATTCCTGTAATAAATCTTATAGTATTAACATATATGTATATATCCTCTCAGCTCTGTTTCTCTGGAGAATCCTGTCTAACACAGATCCTAATCAAATATGACCCCATCTGTGCTGATTTGAAACTATTATGTACCCCAGAAAAGCCAGATTCTTCTAAGCCAGTCTTGTGGGTACAGACTTATTGTGAGTGGGATCATTTGATTAGGTTGTTTTCATGGAGATGTGACCCCATCCTATTATGGCTGACAGCTTTTGATTAATTTTTTCTTTGGAGAGGTGACCCCATCCATTCGAGGTGGGTCTTGATTAGTTTTGATTGGATTTGTAGAGTCCTTAAAAGAGAGCGCCAAGAGCAGATACAAGTGTTTTGAGATGCAGAAAGAAAATGCCTCAGAAGATACCAGAAGGACCCACAGGACCTGAGAGAGCCATTTGAACCCAGGAGTTGGGAAAGAAGGACAGCAGACATTGTCATGTGCCTTCCCATGTGACAGACATGATCTGCCTTTCTTGAGTGAAGGTATACACTTGTTGATGCCTTAATCTGGACATATTCTTGGCCTTAGAAATATAAACTTCTAACTTAATAAATCCCCTTTGTAAAAGCCAATCCATTTCTGGTATGTTGCCTTCTTTGTCAGCACTAGAAAACTGCAACATCACTTTAATTTGAATACATCTGCAGAGAACTTTTTTATAATTAAGGTCATATTCACAGGTATCAGAGTTAGGGTTTCAACATATCTTTTTGGAAGATACATTTAAACCTATAATGGACATATTAAGGGTATTTATCTTTATTATAATAACCTGAGAAAGACAGATACAGATCTAAAGTTCAGAGGAGAGAATAAAATAGGGCTTGTTTTAGTGAGATTTGAATAACTATTAATCAAAATTATGGGTGTCGGGTGGTGCAATGGTGGCTCAGTGGCAGCATTCTCTCCTGCCATGCTGGAGACCCATTTGAGATTCCTGGTCCCTGCCCATGCAAAAAAATAAAAACAAAATAACACCAAAGTGGGTTCATGGGTGGTTCAGTGGTAGAATGCTTGCCTTTCATGCCAGAGGCCAGGCTTGATTCCTGGACCATGCACCTCCCCAACCCCCTGCCCCCAGAAAATGATGGATGTCAAATTTGCTAAGCTATTTTCTCTACCTTCAAAATAGCTTCAATCAAAGCCAATTACTTTTCCTCATAGCATTTCAATTCCTTTCCAGACTCTTGCTAGAAGATTTACCATCAACATTGATGAACTTATCAGATATTTAAATATTTATCCATATTTAACTAATAATGGATAATGATACAGAGTATACACACAGACACACACACACATACACACAGCTTAATTTGTCCAAGGCTGCTGTAACAAATTATCACTGTTTCATTGGCTTAAACACTAGGAGTTTATTGTCTCATAATTTTGAAGGCAAGAATCCTTAATCAAGGACATGTATTGCAGGATTATGTTTTCTCTGAGGTTAGTAGTGCTCTTATGGTAGCTTGTCAGCAATCCATAATACAATCTCTGCCTCCATCACATGGTTGTCTCTCTCCCTGTGTCCAAATTTCTTCTGCTTGTGAGGACTCCAGTCATACTGGATTAAGGTCTGATTCAGTTTGGCCTCTCCCTAATAAAATCTTCAAGAATCCTCTTTACAAATGGGTGCACATCCACAAGCTCAGGACTTAGAGCTTGAACGTGTCATTGTGTGGGACAAGTGTCAATCCTTAACTAGGTGTGTGGGTGTGTGGGTATGTATTAGGAGAAGAGAGAAGTAATATCAGTACATTTTGGTCTTTATTTCCATGGATAAATTTGTGTAATATTATTATGGTAAGGTAGAAGTAACCATTAAATGATTCACCCAGCATTCTGAAGGCCACTAGTGAATCTTGGAAAGTGTCAAAGATTTCCAATACCCAAAATACCTCTATAAAGCAGGTATTTCTTCCCTTTCTCCAAAAGAAAATTATAATATGAAAAAAGTTCTGTCAAAGAATAGGAAGGAAAACCAGTTAAATTAAATACATTACTCGTATAAAAGAGAGGAAGTGCTTTGGCTTATTGTAAAGGATCAGATCTGGCAGGCAGAGAGATGGCTGCTGCAAGCCTAACTGAAGGTTTTATGTCTGGCAGTAGGACTGGAAAGTCAAGACTAGAAGCCTGGTGCTTTGGTCAAAAATACTTCAAATCTTATCCAAATGATGACATTTACTTATCCATATCCTATGATTCCCTTGTGCTTGTTTTCTCATTTTACAACTTCCATTCTCAGCCTCCTGGCAGTCTTCAGTGTCACTGACAATGTCATTCTCAAGGCTAAGGAGTACAGTTGGCTTCGGTGGTCATAATGGTTTCTTATTTAATACATATACTGGAAAGACTTGAATAAACTCAACTACTAGCCAAATCTTATAGTTCATGGCTGTTTCTCCAATGATTTAATCACCAACAGCAAATTAATAAAGTAAAACTAACTCGAGATTGTTGATGAGAAAAGGGTAATGGGAGGAAAATATATTAATCATAATCAGATAATCATAAACTGGAATATTTTACCAGGAAGAATGAATAAACATATTTAATTCATAACCATGGAAGAGTAAGGAACAATTTTGAAGCCAGGTAAGAAGATAAATATAGAAATTCCAATTGTGGTAGTATACTTTCATATATGAACAGGAAGAAATAACTGAGGTCTGTCTGTTACTTCAATTAGATATTGCTATCAATCAGATGGCCTGTTGGGAGAAACAAAAACCTCACTGTTGCAGAAAATTCCTTTGGAAATAATAAAAAAATACTCATCATTCTATGTTGTTATCATCATTCTAACACATCCTCCCTGTGAAATGTGCTTCATATATTCATGATGTTTGATCACCAGAGACCAAGCATAGCATGTATCATATTTGGTGTACTTATCATATCTTTAATAACTAATGACTAATAATGTTATCTTCACCTTTGTGAATAATGCCTAGAAAGTACAAAATAATCCTTTATAAACTCAAAAGACTCACTTAATCATCAACTATTTGGGTTCTTTTTGCAGTGCTTTTGGTATTTGAAAGGACTCATGGAAAATCGATATTGCTAGAAAGAATGGAAATTTTTCAAATCATTTTGTAGCATGCATCTCCCCTCCTCTCAAGGCACAAACACAGATCATTCAGACCAATGAAAAATAGCATGTATTTTTCTAGAAGCTCAGCTCCAAACTGAGCAGGTCATTAAAGCAATATTTAATAGGGATAAAAGTTATGAAGAGAAATGAAAAATAATTGTAAAGTAATTTATTCATCTTTTACAATGTTAAAGCTTTTAAATATAATTTTTGGTGTATTTCATTTTTTAATTCAATTTTATTGAGATATATTCACATACCATACAATCCATTCAAAGTATAACATCAGTGGCTCCGATTATCATCACATTGCTGTGCAATCATCACCACAATCAATTTTGAAATATTTTATTGCTCTAATAATAACAATAAGAATAATATAAAATAAAAATATAAAAGAAAACCCAAAACACCCCATACCCTTTATCCCTCCCTATTGTTGACCCCTAGTATTGATGTGGTACATTTTGTTACTGTTGATGATAAAATATTAAGATATCTTTGTTAATTATAATCCATAGTTTGCAATAGGTAGATTGCAGTTAATTTCTCTTATTAATTCCTTGTGATGTCGTGTTGTTCATTTGTTCTAGTTCTTTAAGAGAACTTTTTTATATTTGTAGTGCGAATCATAGTCATTGTCCAGTAGAAGATTCACTGTTATATATTCCCATGTTTTAACCTTTTAGCTTTAATTTTGGTCACATTAATGACTCTAAATTACCCCTTTCAACCACACTCACTAAGAATTCAGCACAAATTATACTCACAAAATATCCTACTAGCACCTCATCCATTTTCAGATGTTTAAGTTTAACCTAGTTAAAAATGCTGTACATATTAAACAACCACTCCCCATTTTCTAGACTCATTACATCCCCTGGTAACCTGTATTCTAGATTTTATGTCAATGAGTTTACATATTATAATTAGCTTATCTTGGTGAGATAATGCAATATTTGTCCTTTTGTGTCTGACTTATTTCACTCAATATAATGTCATCATGGTTCATCCATGTTGTTACCTGTTTCAGAACTTCATTCCTTCTTACCGCAGAATAATATTCCATCATATGTATGTACCACATTTTAAAAATATATTTATCTGTTGATGGGCATTTGGGTTGTTTCCATCTTTTGGCAATTGTGAGTAATGCTGTGATGAATGTTGCTGTGCAAGTGTCTGTGTCCCTGCTTTCAGGTCTTCTGGATATAAACTGAGTAATGGGATTGCTGCATCGTAAGGCAACTGTACACAACTTTCTGAGGAAACCACTGAACTGTCTTCCACAGTGGTTGTACCATTTTACATTCCCACCAGCAGTGAATAAGTGTCCTTATTTCTCCATATCCTCTCCAAAACTTGTAAATTTCTGTTATTTTAATGGAAGCCAGGCTAGTAGGTGTGAAATGATATTTCCTTGAAGTTTTGACTTGTATTTCCATAATAGCTAGCAAAGCTAAGCATCTTTTCATGTGCTTTTTAGCCATTTTTATTTCCCCATTGGAAAAATGTCTATGCATATCTTTTGCCCTTTTTAAAAATTGGGCTGTTCATCATTTTAATTTATAGGAATTCTTTATGCATTTTTGATAAGCAAATCCTTATTAGATATGTGGTTTCTAAATACTTTCTCTCATTGAGTTGACTGCTTTTTCACCCTTTTGACAAAGTTCTTTGAAATACAAAATTATTCAAATTTGAGGAGGTCTCATTTATCTATTTTTTCTTTTGTTACTTATGTTTTGGGTACAAGGTCTAGAAACTACCTCCTATTACTGGATCTTGAAGAAGCTTCCCTATATTTTCTTCTAGAAGTTTTATGATACTTATTCTTATATCTAGGTCTTCAATCTATTTTATTTTGAATTAATTTTTAATAGAGTGTAGAGCTAGGGGTTGTGTCAGTTTTAAAGGATTTATGTACCCTAGAAAAGTCATGTTTTAGTCCTAATCATTTTTGTGAGAGCAACAGTTTCTTTTTATCCCTATGCAGTTCTATGGGTTGGAAACTTGATCAGTTTATCTCCACAGAGATGTGACTCAATCAATTGTGAGTGTTAAACTTGATTAGATGGAGACAAATCTCCACCCATTCTATATGGGTCTTGATTAGTTTACTGGAATCCTATAAAAGAGGAGACGTTTTGGAGAGAGTTCCTTTTGAGAATGAGGAGAGGGCTGCAGAATCAAGAGGCTGAAAATCCACCAGCCAGAGACCTTTGGAGGAAAGGAAGGAAAACGCCCTGGGGGAACTTCATGAAGCAAGAAGCCAGGAGAGAAAGCTAGCAGACTATGGTCAGGTTCACCCTGTGCCTTCCTAGTTGAGAGTGAAATGCTGAACTCATTGAACTTTCTTGAGTGAAGGTAACCTCTTGATGATGCTTTGATTTGAACAGTTTTATAAACTTGCTTTAATTTGGAGATTTTCACAGCCTTAGAACTGTAAGCTTGTAACTTATTAAATTCCCTTTTGTAAAAGCCATTCTATTTCTGGTATATTGTATTCCGGCAGCTAGCAAACTGGAACAGGGGTCTTCTTTCATTCTTTTGGAAATGGGTATCCAGTTCTCTCAACAGCATTTATTGAAGAGAGTGTTCTGTCCCAGTTGAGTGGATTTGTCAAAAATCAATTGCCCATAGATCTGAGGGTCTATTTCTCAGTTTGATCCCACTGGTCAATATGCCTGTCTTTTTGCTAGTGCCATATTGTTTTGACCACTGTGGCTTTATAAATTTACTTTAAAGTCCAGAAGCATGAATCCTTCCATTTCATTCTTCTTTTATAAGAAGTTTTTACTGTTTGAGGCCCCTTACCCTTCCAAATAAGCTTGATAATTAGCTTCTTCATTTCTGCAAACTAGTCTGCTGGGACTTTGATTGGTATTGCATTGAATCTGTAAATCAGTTTGGGTAGTATTGACATCTTAATGACATTTATCCTTCTAACCCATGAATGCAGGATGTCTTCCATCTATTTAGTTCTTCTTTGATTTCTTTTAGCAACATTTTGTAGCTGTCTGTGCAGGTCTTTTACATCCTTAGCCAAGTTTATTACTAATTAGTTTATTCTTTAGTTAGTATTGTAAGTGGATTTTTTTTTTCTTGATCACCTCCTGGGATAGCTTATTACTACTGTATAGAAACCCTATTGAATTTTTGCATGTTGATCTTGTAACTTGCCACTTTGTTGAACTCGTTTATTAGATCAAATAGCTTTGTTGTCTTCTTTTTTTAGGATTTTGTAAATATAGGATCATATTGCGTCCAAATAGAAGAAGTTTTACATCATCCTTTTCTGATTTGGATGTCTTTTATTTCTTTTTCTTTCCTAATTACTTTAGCTAGAACTTCTAGCACAATGTTGAATAACAATGGTGACAATGGTCATCCTTTTCTTGTCCTCAAGCTTTCAATCTCTCACCATTGACTACAATGTTAGCTGTGGGTTTTTCATATATATATTTATCATGTTGAGGAAGTTTCCTTCAATTCCTTTCTTTTGAAGTGTTTTTCTCAAGAAAAATGCTGGATTTGTCAAATGCCTTTTCTGAATCAATCAAGATGATCATGTGGTTTCCCCTTTCTATTTGTTGATGTGGTGTATTACATTAATTGAATTTTGTGTATTGAGCATCCTTATATATCTGAAACAAACCCACTTGGTCATGGTGTATAATTCTTTTAATGTGCTATTGGATTCAGTTTGCAAGTATTTTGTGAGAATTTTGGCATCTATATTCATTAGAGAGCTTGGTCTGTAGTTTTCTTTTCTTGTTATATCTTTAGCAGGCTTTGCTATTATGGTATTGTTGGCTTCATAGAATAAGTTAGGTAGTTTTCCCCCTTCAATTTTTTGGAAGAGTTTGAGCAAGAATGGTGTTAATTCTTCTTGGAATGCTGGGTAAAATTCAGCTATCTAGTCTGCCTTTTCTTTTTTGGAAGATTTTGATGACTGAATCAATCTCTTTCTGATTAGTTTGTTGAAGTCTTTTGTTTCTTCTCAAGTCAATGTAGGTTGTTCATGTGTTTCTATGAAATTGTCCATTTCATCTAAGTTGTATAGTTTGTTAACACAGTTTTTCACAGTGCCCCCTTATGATCTTTTATATTTCTTTAGGATGCATGGTAGTGACCTTTCCTCTCAAATTTTGTTTATTTGCATCTTTTCTTTTTTGTCTTTGTCAGTCTAGCTAAGGGTTTGCTGGTTTTATTGATCTTCTCAAAAAAAAAAAAAAACAACTTTTGTTGATTCTCTCTCTTGCTTTTTTCTCCATTTTATTTCTGCTCTAATTTTTGCTATTTCTCTACTTCTTCTTGCTTTGACATTAGTTTTCTGTTCTTTCTCTAGTTTCTCCAGTTCAGATAGGTCTTTGATTTTAGCCCTGTCTTCCTTTTAATGTATCCATTAAGGCTATAAATTTCCCTCTCGGCACTCCTTTTGCTGCATCCCATTAATTTTGATGTGTGGTGTTCTCATTTTCATTCATCTCAAGATATTTCTCTTGTAATTTCTTCGTTGACCCATTGATTATTTAAAAATCACATTGTTTAACCTGCACGTATTTGTGAAATTTCCAGTTCTCTGGTTGTTAATGGTTTCCATCTCCATTCCATTATTATCAGAGAAAGGACAATTATTATTTCAATCCTGTTTTGTGTCCCAGTATGTGGTCCATCCTGGAGAATGTTCCATTACTACTTGAGAAACATGTATATGCTGCTACTGTTTTTGGGCGCAACATTCTATATAAGTCTGTTAGATCTAGATCATTTATCATATTAATTAGGTTCTCTGTATCCTGATTGAGCCTATGCTTAAATCTTCTGTTTATTGGAGAGAGTGGTGTGTTGAAATTTCCCATTATTATTATAGAGAAGTCTGTTAATCCTTCAGTTCTACCAGTGTTTGCCCTAATCCTAATATCAGAACCTTTTTATAACATTACAAAACAAGAACATTATAGAATAACCCTTCATGCTTATTATCAAATCCAACAATATATTTGAAGGATGATATATTATAAACAAAACCATTAAAAATGATAATAGTTCACAAGAAAGCTAAATTTATTCCCAGAATGAAAGACTGTTTTAATATTCAAAAAACAATTGTTGAAACCCCAGGAGGAGCAAGCATCTGAAACTATGAGCCAATGAAGTAGTATTGTTGAGCCACAAGAAATCAATTTTTGTAATTTACCATGTTAACTAGATGATGGAGAAGTATCATATGATCACTTCAATAAGATGCAGAAGAAACATCTGATGAAATTCATCACCAATTTATTGTTTAAAATTCAGATTAGAAATCAATGGAAATTTTAATCACATGATGAAGTGCACCAGTTTGAAAAGATGTATGTACCCTAGAAAAGCCATGTTTTAATATTAATTGCATTTTGTAAAGGATGCCATTTCTTCTAATCCCTATTCAGTTTGGAACTTTAATTAGATTATGTCCTTTGAGATGTGACTCAATCAAGAGTGGTTGTTAAACTGGATTTGGTGGAGTCATGTCTCCACCCATTCCAGGTGGGTCTTAATTACCTTACTGGAATCCTATAAAAGAGAACAAGAGGGAAAGCCAGGAGATTCTGAGAGAGCAGAACAATGTAGCCATAAGAGGCAGAGGGTCCACCAGCCAGCAACCTTTGGAGATGAAGAAGGAAAATGCCTCCCGGGTAGCTTCATGAAACAGGAAGCCAGGATAGAAAGCTAGCAGATGATGCTGTGATCACCATGTTTTCTTTCCAGATAAGAGAGAACCCTGACCATGTTCACCATGTGCCTTCTCACTTGAGAGAGAAACCCTGAACTTCATCAGCCTTCTTGAACCAAGTATCTTTCCCTGGATTCCTTGGATTGGACATTTCTATAGACTTGTTTTAATTGGGACATTTTTTTGTCCCTAGAACAGTGAACTAGCAACTTATTAAATTCCCCCTTTTAAAAACCATTCTGTTTCTGGTATATTGCATTCCAGCAGCTAGCAAACTAGAACATAAAGAATAGCTGCAAAAAAAAGTCTACAACAATGCAACAAACATGCTACTTAATAATAAAATATTGAGTGATTTCCCTTTGAAATTAAGAATATGAGAGAAATGCACACTATCACTCCTTATTTAACATTATCCTGGAGGTCCTAATCAGGGAAGAAAGGTAGAAAAAAGGAAGGTATAAAATTAGAAAGTAAAAATGCAATTCTTATTATGTGCAGGTAATATGACTATATAC
Organism: Tamandua tetradactyla; assembly: GCF_023851605.1. Taxonomy (NCBI): domain Eukaryota; kingdom Metazoa; phylum Chordata; class Mammalia; order Pilosa; family Myrmecophagidae; genus Tamandua; species Tamandua tetradactyla. The sequence goes on from NC_135339.1 coordinate 30,992,528, forward strand.
ATAGAAACTACAAAACAATGTGAAGATAAATAATAATAATATATGAACTTATTTAGGTCACAAGGCCAATATAAAAAGCCATTTATTGCAATTCTATGAGCTAGCAGCAAAGTATTAGAAATAAGACAGTAGCATTGACAATATCAAATACTTAGAAATAAATTTAAAAAAAAGAAAATTGCATAAGATGTTTATATAGAAAACACAAAACATAATTGAAAGGAAAAATATGTGACTACCAAAGTAAATATACATATATAATATATTCATGGATTATAAGAGCTAATATAAGCTGGCAAATTTTTCCAGATGGATATGTAAATTCAATTCAATACCAATCAAAATATTAAAATCCTTATTTATTGAATTTCACAAACTAATTATAAAATTCCCATGAAAAAGCAAAGAAACAGGAATTGACTAGGAACTATATATATACAGTATTAACAAAATAAAAAAGAAAGGATAAAAAAGAAAACTCAGTAGAAAAATAAGAAAGGACAAGATATTTGAATATGCTATTCACAAAATAAATCCAAATGACCAATAAACATATAGAAATCATATAGAAAAGTTTTTAACCTCTTTAGTTTTCAGGAAACTCCAGACAAAATCCAAAACTGAATCCTTCCAGATGACTAAATACCAGGAATTGTTATTTTGTCCTGACAATACCAGGAATTGGTGAAAGTATGGAATATCAGTAATATTCATATATTGCTGGAATTCTAAATTGACATGGCCACCTTGGAAACAAGTGTGGAATTATAATCCAAAGTGGGTAAGTGCATGAACCCCAAGGCCCAGTAATTATATATATACATCACCTAAAGAAATACAAACATATATACATAAAGAGATATATAAAACTTTCATAGACTCATTCATTATAATGGCCCAATAATAGAAATAAGCAAAATATTGACCAACAGAATGAATAAATAATGGGTTATGTTCATCTAAAGGAATAAAGCAACAAAATAAATGACCTGAGTCATTTACAGAATAACCTGGAAAATCTCACAAGTATAATATTGACTAAAACAATTCAGGCATTAAAATCCTGTTTTTGTAATTTTCAGAAACAGACAAAACAAAACCATCGGGTTCAAAAATGTATACTTAGATATTAAAATTATAAAGAAAAAGGAGAGCTTAAGGGGTGTGTAAGTCATGGCAATATTCCTTTTCTTGATTTGGATGTTGCTTGCAATTTTTAGATTTATAAATTTCTGTTTTATCACTTTTTTATTTTTTCACAATTATAAAGGCTTACAAAAGAAAATTAATTATCACACTCGTTCATCTATATATTTAGCTGAATATTTAATATATATCTAAATGCATTTTTTTAAGTCACTGTGAGTTCTCAACACTCTAGCATGGTTAATTATAGGAATACTAGTCCTCATTCTTTTTGCTTTCTAACTGGAAGATAATAGCCTATTGCATAAATCTTTTAACAAATAAGTAGAAGGGCAATAGAACACTGTTGGTTTATCTGATACTAGAGTAATTTAAAATAATGAAAATTACATAATATATGTTCTCTCTTTACATGAACTGAAAATTTTTAATACAATTTTAGAGCATAGTATGAGATATTTTACTAAACTTTCTTCTGATAGCTTTGTGTTTACTATATGTGAAGTTAATATAAAAACAAAATAAAAAACAATTATCTTGCAGGTGTAAGTTGAGGGCTGTCTTGATCTTTCTTAAGGTGGTAACTTATTCACTTATATGGCATGATCATGTAAGTTTAACACACATGTAATACTTGAGGGATTTATTAGTTCAAAACTAGAATATATTAATAAAAATGAGATTTTCTTATATTTTTTATAAAAGCAATTCCAGTATACATTTATTAACATGCTCCTCTGACTTGGGTTTTGAGTTACATGCTCAATGAATCATTGGAATAGAAAATGGACCAAAGTGACATATGCAGTTTCAGCAACTTAAATTTGCTTGTAAAGATTAGTTGTCCTTTCCTACCCCCGATATAGGGTCTTCCTGACCTGTGTAATATGGGCAACATAAAGTTTTCAATAAAGACATCTTGCCTATATTGGAGGCGAAAAAGGAATTTTTTAGATTAATAAGCTGCATGGTATAAGGGTGAAAAAGGAAATTTACTGCGAAGCAGACCATAGTTAGCATATTCAAATATTTAATGCTAAAGGGGACATTATAGCTAATGAAACTTTGGGGCACTTTTCTGTGTAAGTAAATCCTAAAATACTATTAATTCTTCTGCATTATCTTGTTGTTCCAACCCACCTCTTGGAGGGTTTAGGTCAGGGCAGCTAGAACATTAAAGAATACAACAGGCATAAAGTTGGATATGAATTGTAATTAGGACTTTTAAACAGAAAAGTCTCTTTCATGGTGGCTGCTGGCTGTGGAAAATGAAAGTTAGTGCTCTGCAAAGGGGGTGATGGGAGTGCCAGGAAGTATAAGGGTTTAGAACATGGGGGTGAGAACGGAGTTTCAGCAGGGTCTCCTGACACAGGGGTCTGTTATCAATAGTGATCAAGTGAGAGAAATTTCAGTGCTTTGGTTAACAATACCATCTGTACATCCTTCCACCACCATCACCTCCTTTGAGTAGTTCTGATAACTTTTTTTTTGCATGGGTAGGCACTGGAATTGAACCCGGGTCTGTGGCATGGCAGGCAAGAAGTATGCCTGCTGAGCCACCGTGGACTGCCCTCTGATGACTTTTAATGTCTGTCCTGGTCATGTGGGAAGCTACGTGAAATTGGACCCACACTCAATATGGAGGAGAATGCTTTCATTATGGAGGGAAATCCTGGGCCTTGGATCCTATACTTATTTCAAAGGCTGAAGCACTAAAGAGAATTACTGAAATATAATAGATTGGAAATATAATAGATTGTCTACTTAGTTAAGGAATGGATAGAATAAGATAAGGAAAACATGCTTAATTATATATATATACACACACACACACAACACAGAAATTATGTATTATATATAATTTAGCTAATTCTGAATATATATATATATAGCTAGCTAAATTCTAAATAAGGATAACTCAGTTTCATTTTTCCCTCTGTTTAGAAATGTAACTCATGTTAGTTGTTTTAAAACAAATTATGACTAATACTTTGATGTACATCCTTTTAGATTATTTAGTGATAGGTCGATATCTCTGCAAACAAAATAAAAATATTTCAGTCATATTTTTAACCTGTTCTTTTACTTAAAATGCCTTGAACATTTTTCCATGCCATTAATATTACTCTGCAATGTAATTTCTAATGGCTGCATACTATTTCATTAAAGAATTACACTATAATTTACTTAACCAATCTCCATGTGTTATTTCCCAGATTTAATTACTTATTCATTTAACATTTATTAGATGCTGTTTGTTTATTAAAAAAAATACTGTGATCCCTTTAAGTTAATTTCAGTTCACATCTTTGGTTATTTTATTACAATTCAGTTCTAAAAGTAGAATTTATATTTCAAAGCACCTGTACATTTTAATGTTTAGAATGTGCCAAAGTACATTCTAAAATAGAAATAAGAAATAGGAACTTCTTAAGTGAGTCTTCAGCCACCATTTGCTAATAAGAATGTCTTTAAATGTTGTAAAGTTAGAGTCCACTGAGTAGCAAGGGGAGGATGAAAACACATCTTCCCTAGTGGTAAACAAATTTTCCATAACCAAATCATTCATCCATTAATATATATATATAATAATAAACAAAAAGATACTCTGGACTTTGTATGTCAGGACCACTTTCAAGTCTTTGTATCACAGAATACATATTTTATAGAGGAAAGGCTGAACGATTTCTATAAAGAGACATATTGTCTATTAATATGTTCGTATTCGCTCAGTGGGTAAGAAGTACATTTATTACAGAAACTGAAGTTCCTATATTGAAAACTATTTATATAATGTATGGAAGTAGCATAGATCAAGGAATAAATTTGAGGTTAATCGGAATTTTATTGGATAGAAAATTTTAAAATTGTTTATTAGGATTCTAATACTAATACACTAATATTATTGCAAGTAATCCAGAAGAAGAAGTACAGAATGAAAACACCAAGGAGATTCCATGTTGATGTGATTAAATTTGAGGAAGCATTTATATTTCTGAGAGATTGAAGAGAAATGAAACAGAGCAGGTTCCTTTGGGATAAATGTACAATTTAAGAGGAAATAATTGAAAGCACACCTGTACAGTGATAGGATTATTCAGGAGATAAAATAAAGAAGAGGAACCAGAGGAAGACTGTAGATTTTCTATTGAAAACATTGATTTAAACTGAAAAAATATTGGTTATTGTTAACCTTTATTTGGAGAGGAAAAAACCCAGAACAGGCTTTGATCCAGTAGGAACTGACATTGTGCCTAGGTTATGCTGATACTGCTATTCAGAAGATGATGCTTTGGGCAACAGGATATTAAATATCTTTAAGAGGTGATATAATTATATAATTATAATAACAGCAATAATAAAAATGGCAATGTAATTTCACATATCCCAACTTGCTTAACTTGAACAATGTTTCTACAGGGCAGGTAAGATAGATCTCATGAGCTAATGAATAAGACTAAGTTCAATGAGGAATCATAAAATAATAGAGCAAAGAAAATAAAAGCACCAAATGAAAGTTAAGTGCATTAACTACCTCTAAGTATGCTCCCTCCCTACTCAGCTAAACTCTAGTTAGGATGGATTTTTGTTTACATTAAGATAGTATTGTGAAGACATGTTTCTTTTCTTTAAATCTACAGCAGCTTCTGTCTAGAGGCTGCTTAAAATTAGCAGTTTTTTCATGCTTTCAATGGTTAGTCTGTCCAGTGTCATATGCAAATGACCTTTTAAAATAATTTTTTAAATTTTTAATTTTTTTTTATTTTTTGCATGGGCGGGCACCAGGAAACGAACCCGGTCTCTGGCATGGCAGGCAAGAACTCTGCCACTGTGTCACCATCACCCACCCTTAAAATATTTCTCAGTAAAGCCTCAAATAACTGATTCAGAAGAGTCATGTGTTTGCCCTAGACATACTCAGGTTTAACTCTCAGAAAAGTAACCAGCTTCCTTTTGATTATGCTGGTTACAGCACTGTTCTTTTCTTAAAATATGCCATAGAAAGGGCTTTTCTAACCTAAGATCTGACTATTCTCAGAAAGGGTTGTTTAATTTGGTCTAGGTACCCAGATAAATTATGTTGGGCTTTAGAACTGCTAGTTGGAAATCAGTAGGTAGACCATGTATAATAAAGGACTTGGGGTGGTGAGAGCTTATGAGGGCATGCAAACAAGATACAGAGAAAGACAGACAAGAGAAAGAGAGTGAGAGAGTAGGAGGAAGAAGGAAAGGAAGAGAGGGAGAGAGAGAGAGATGGGTCCCAGAAGAATTAAAATTAAATTAGAATTCTTAAACCTGGGGTAAGGGAAGCATCCTTTTATTTGTAAGGCTTGCTATGGGTTTGCTACTAAAGGAATGTGAAGTGTCTAGCTGTTATAACACCATTTAGGAACTTGTGAGAAATGCAGAATTGCAAGCCCCCCACCCCCCAGATCTACTAAATCAGAATCTGCATTTAACAATATTGTCATGTGATTTCTATGCATATTAAAGTTTGAGAAACGGGGCTCTAGGTCAATGGTTTTCAAAGAGTGGCTCAGGAACAAGCATCATCATCACCTGAGAACTTGCTAGAACTGTAAATTATTGGGTCCCATACTGGACCTGAATTAAGATGTGTCTTAACAAAATTTCTAGTTGATCCTGATTATTGATAAGTTTGAGAACCATTGCTTTGGTGATTCTAATGAGTTGAATGGGTTTGAGAATAAGTTATCTAAGAAAGATATTGACCCTGTGACTGCTCCTAATTTACTTAACCAAAAGTTTTAAAAAGCTTGTTTTAGTTCTCAGTGAAATTTCTTATTAAGCTACTGAGCCATGCTTCTGGTTTTGTTGCTGCCTCCACATCCGTCACTCCCTAAATTGTTTGTCCTTCATACCTAATTAGTACTGATTAAAAAACAGCCATTGTCATTTTCTTCTTTAATAATACATATTTTAGAGTACAGCTGTTGAGAAACTTAATTAGAGTAAGTTTTACCCTGATTCCCTTTCTGTTTTCTCTGGAGCCCTATAAGTGTAAAGATGGTCAAGACTAAGGGACACATGACACTTGACTAAATGGAAAGAGAGTTCAAAAAGAAGACAAGTTTGCAAAGATTCAGCTCTCTCAAGATGGGCAACCCTTTGTTCCAGAGACATGAGATTTATTAACAAGCACTTCAAGATCATAATTTCTAGGGAATCCAATAATGCTAAGGCAATCAGTGTTTACTTATCAGGTTCAAAGTCCACAGGCCCAAGATCCCTAAATATACTAGCTACAAATACATTAGATTTACTATTACTAAGCTCCAGAAACACATCTACCCTAGAGATACCAAGTGTGCCAATGCTAAGTCCAATGAGGAAAATTACTGTGATGTTTCTATGGCTACTGCCTTGGAAGTGTCAGAGAGGGGCTTCTGCTCACTTTATGACAAAGAGATTTCTTTGACCATTGAGCTGCATTCTGCCCCAGACAAACAACCTCCTGTACTCTTGTATGCAAATAAATGAAGGAAGGTAAAAAGAAAAGAAGTTGTATCACCAAAGAGTAGTAAAGGAGGAATTCCCCATCTTGAGGCAATAGGATCATGGGTGTATTCCTACCCTGAAGAAGATAGTGAGAAAGAGTGTTCTCTAATTTTCGGAAAGTATTTATGACTCACTCCTATTTCCTGTTAGGGTGGTATTACTCCATGTAGTGGAGGTGGGCACTTTATGTAGAGTTACAAATCCTTTGCCCTCTAAGTATAGTAAAAGTCTGTTAGAAACTTGAGAACATGGTGTTCCATTTTTCTGCTTATTTTAATTAAATCATAGAGATGACAGCAATTTTAAAACATTATTGTGTTTGTTTCCTGTGGCAACAAATTATCATAAATTGGGTGGCTTAAAGCAACAGAAATTTGCCTCCGTTCTGGAGGCCAGAAATCCTAGACCAAGGTATCATAGGACCATGCTCCCAGCTTCTGGTTGATCCTGGTGTTCCTTGGCTTGTGGTGGCTTAATTCTGAGCTCTGCTTCCACTTTCCTCCCAGTACCTCTGTGTGCTTTTTTTCTTCCCCTTTTCTGTCTTTTTAAGGATGCATGTCATTGGATTCAGGACCCACTCTAAGTCCAGGATAAGTTTGTCTTAATTTAACATAATTACATCTGCAAAAACTGTTTTTTTGGAATAAGGTAATCTTTGCAGGTTCCTGAGGTTAAGACTTGGACATACATTTGGGGGCCACTAATCATCCCAGTACAACTGTGGAAAAGGAAATAGAGTAGGGCTCATAAGTGTGCTCTGAGTGCGGGCAATGGTGGCTCTGTGGCAGAGTTCTTGCCTGCCATGCTGAAGACCTGGGTTTAATTCCTGGTGCCTGCCCATGTAAAAAAATAAATAAATAAAAGTGTGCTCTGAGGTTATCTCACATAAACATAGATAAATGGAGAAAAATCTTAATTTATATGGAGAAATTCCTGAAGTAAATGAATAAAGTCATTGTATAGACTGGGTCTGTGTAATTATCCATCTTGTGTTTTCATTAGAGAATTATTGAACCTTGAGTGTAAGTGAACTATGTGCCCCCAACACAAAGATATGGTCTGGTTATTTTGACTCAGTTCCAATTCTGTTCTTTCTTACAGCTGATTGATCACTAGTGTCCATGATTTGTTTAAGTTAATGGTCAGTTTTTGTATAGGAATGAATTGCTAAATTTTCTCATTTTTGCAAACTTGTTTTTATTAACATTTGTCAACCTGAAGAAGCTATGCAAGTTACTTGAAAAGTAGAAACAACATGTATTATGGAAAAGATCTGTCACATTTGTCAGCCATAGTTTGAAAACTTAATGTAAATCTTTTTTTTTTTTTTTTAGTAACTCCTGTGTTCAATATAGAATGCTTTCCTTTTAATTTAAATCTGACTTCTGTATTCTGTTTCACTGTGGGGCTTATTTTCACTGCTAATGTAACTTTTTAAATTTTAGTATAAATAAAATTGCTTGCTGTTTACTCAGTTGTACAATGGGAGAGGGGGAGAGAAGAACAGAGTTCAGTCCTTAAGTATATAATTTAGTACAATGTTCAACAAAGAATAACTGCCTATTGAATAAGTTTAGGTTCAATTATTTATCAACAAATCTACTATCATCCATTTATTTCTCGTCATGTTCCTGTCATGTTTCTGCCACAGCTTTTTACAAATACATCTGTGCCAAAATCACAAATGTCTGTGCAAGAGTCAAATTCAATGACTTACTATCCTTCTCTTATTTGACTGGTATCCCAAATATGATCCTATTAATCACTGTCTTTTTGTGGAAGTTTTTACTAATCTATCTCTCTGAAGATAGCTTTGCGTTACCCTTCTTTTTCTGCCCATTTCCTTTTAATATTAGTATTACCTTCTCTCTCTCTCTCTCTCTGTCTCTCTCTCATGTCCTTTTATCCTAGTCTTCCTGGGACTCAATCCATCTCCAAAGTTCAAAAAAATATATCAATCAATATGCTGATGACTGTAATCACTATTGTTCAATCCCATATCTTGCTTTTGAAATCCTTATATCTCCATATAGAGTTCCTGCAAGTATCTTAATTTCAAAATGTCTCAACCTCAAATTATAAATTTGTTCCCTCAAACCATATCTTCTCCTGTGTTTATGTATTTCCCTGCTGGACCCACCATTAATTGATTTATTCAAGCCAAAAACATGAGAACTATCTTTGAGGCCTTCCTTATTCTCATCCCTCACATTTAATTTGTCACATCCTAAAAATTCTACATTTCCATTTTCCCCCAAATCTTGCTTTCACTACAACTATAACCTCAACTGGCAATGGAAAAATGCAACCCCCTCCCCTCACCCAACCATCCCTCACCACAAGAAATAAAATATTGAAGGGAGCTACAGTATCTGATATGTCATAAAATTTAGTCATCACTGAAATTATGGTTGGCCTGCGTTATGAAAAGCATCTACCTCTTCCTAATCCACTACATAAAATGACATTAATTCTTTCAATAAACCCTGCCAGCTGCTAAATGCCATTGTAGGTTTGTCACCTGTATTTCCCCAGAGAGAGTTCCCTCCTATTCCTAGCTTTGTGTCTTACTACTCAATCTAATTTATACTGTCTAACTCTCAGGAAGCAGTAGCCCTTCATTCTTGAGTTCTCTGTATAGCCCAGTATGTTCAAGTTTCTAACTAAAAAACACACCCTTATTTATCTTATACTTGCCTAAGACTTCCAAGTAAAATATAAATAAATAATACTTTAAAATTAAGAATTTCAGGTCAACTAGAGGGCTTGTTTTCCAAGATATGGTGTCCATTATGTCCTCCTAGTATAAATTTTCCTAGCAACTAACTCATTTTTTTCTTAATGGTAATTCAGGATTTTTATTCTAAGATGCATACTCATAGAGATTCCTCCTAAATGTAGTTCATTGCTTCTTCAATATGTGATTATTATAATAAGTGTGCATTACTGTGGTACTTTACATGCATCAGTGCATATGCTTCAGCAATTAATGACTACAAAGTCTGGAGAGTAAAATAAACATCCAGAGCCTTTACAATATATTGTGACCAAGGAGGATTGTTCTTCAATTCAGTCGGAAATTTTGAACAGTAGTGCTTGCTATTATTTGATGGGGAAACAATTGGTTACTTTTCCTTCCATTTCTAAAATGAAAATGACATTCTCCCCAAACTGTTACTCTTAATAACTTAAGAATAAGAATTTTATTTTACTGTAATAATATCTTATTTGTAGAGTTCATTCATGTTTTCTAATCACTTTCAATGTACATTACTATTCAGTTCTAAGCAATGGTTCGATAGGGTAGATATTGTAATGCCAATTTGGTATATTAACACATATGTGAGGCCCCACACCAGTTGAGATGGTGGAATGTGATGCTTCAGGGTTCCACCTTTCACAGAAGTTTTGACCAACCAGCAAGAACTAGCAGAAATATCTTTCTAAAATTTCAGAAAACAGTCATAGGATCATAATAACAGGGCAAGTTCCATAACAAGAAAAAAGCCACTTAAAAGCAATAGGGGCTCGTGGCACACCAGCTGTCCCTTTCTCCGCCCCTCAACTTCTTGGCATAGAGTTGGCCTAGGCTCCCAGTGTCCTGGAGGGAGCAGAGTAACCCTCATGATCATATTGGTAGCATGTATGTCTAGCCCAGTCTGTCTGGTGGTGGCCTGAGGGACTCACTATCCCAGAACTTAACCCTGCATGTTGAAGTTAGCTTACAAAGCTCTCCTAAAGAACATTGAGGGCAAGAGATTATTGAGACAAGCACATCAGTACAGTTCCAAAAACCATGAGGAAACTTTTTCCTAGGAAAGAAGGGACATTAGTATCTATCTGTTTAAAGGCGGGAATTTCTAGGACTGCATGCACATGCCCAAGACAAGAGGCATGAGCAAAAAAGAACAGGAAGGCCCAGATGATCTGACCTGGCACTATTCTCCAAACTCGTTTTATGAATAAGCTCTAAGGACTTCCACAGATAAATCTTCTTCTTCCTCTTTTTCTTCTCCTTCTTGTTTTCATTCCTAGCATTCAAAGAAAGCTTGATGAAAGCACTAGCCAAGTAGATAGCTTAAGGAACAGTTGCTTCAGAGTTTGGGTGGGGGGTAAGGGGTATGGGAGGATTTGGAATTTATTTTTTATTTTTTATTTCCTTTCCAGAGTAATGAAAATGTTTCAAAATTGATCATGGGAATGTATGCCCAACTACGTGATGATACTGTGAGCTAGTGATTGTATACTTCAGATGGTCTGTATGGTGTGTGAGGGTATATTAATAAAACTATATTAAATTAAAAAAATGGCTTGTATATGCTATTAAAGTTGTTAGATTGGTATCAAAGCAAACAAGATTGTTATAGATTTAGGATGTCAAATTTAAGCTCAATGGTAACCACAAGAAAAATATCACAGAATATGCAATTCATAGAGACAGAAAGTAGAACACACATTACCAGGATGGATGGGAGAGGCATGGGGAAGTTCCTTCAAAATGATATAGGGTTTCTTTTTAGGGTGGAGGGAAAATTTTAGTAACTGATGGTGGTGAGGGTGCTGCAACATTGAGAAGGTGATTAATCCCACTGAATGGTATGCTTAGGAGGGGATGGAAAGAGACAGTTTTATTGTATAATGTTTCCACAATTAAAAAAAAAGATAGAGAAATTAAGGAGGTAATGACAGTGAAATACAATACATGATGCTGTATGAGATCTAAGAATGGAGGAGAAAAGGCTCTAAAGGACATTATTGGGACATAAGAAAAAATGATATATAGTAGATCAGCTTTCTATCAATGCTAAATTTCTTGAATTTGATAACTGCACTTAAAATGATCACATAAGTAAATATCCTTCATAGGAAGTATACAAGGAAGCATAATATATTCAAGGAGTATGATATATGGAATTTTCTCTCTAATCCTACATGTGTAGTAAAATTACTGTAGTATTTTTATGTGGGCTTTTTCACTTGGATTCTTTCTAGCTCTCTTTTCTGAAAGAACTAGCAAAATGTCAAGTCTTTGATATGGCAATTCCATGGGGAAAATGACACTTTAATGCCTACCTTTCTCTAACCCTAGTCTCTCTGTGGTTGATCTATGGATGTATAAACAGGGAAAGCCTGGTGTTGTAGTCTTTTGTTCCTTAACTTGGAAGAGCCTTGATTTAATATAAAGAGTTGATCAAGACCTTCCATGTTGAATGCAAACATTAGCAGTACCCCTATTTTTTCTGTGACTTCAGTCACAGAAAATGGATACATTTTCATCATCTTAAGAACTGGTACAACAGTTTCTAGAAGGGGTGCATTTGTTCACTTAAGAAAAGGCTTTAATAAATTTGTTGCCGTCCTGCCAAGTAGAAGCAACCTTAAGACTGGAGTCCTGGTTTTATAGGAAGAGGGATTCTACTCCATACTTGTCTAAAAGTTCACAAACTGATAAATAATGAAGCCCAATTAAAATGTGGAATCAGCCTCTAAATTTTAATTCATCTACATAATCTGTTTATTAGTAATTTCTTATATTAACCTAAACTCATTTGAAATCTTTTCTTCACTCATTTACTTTAATTGCTATGTATTAAAGTTTGTAAAGTTTTAATTTTAAGTGTAGAGGACAGAAAATATATATTTTTTGATTTTCATGTGAAATGATTGTCTTTTATAGATCTGCTGGGGAGCATTATTTTTTTCTGTCTATTACATTTTCTATAATCTAAGAAGTGTCCTAGGTTGTTCTTGCCCCATCCTTTTTGCTAGCAGTATGGCTTGAGAGATATGAAAGCTTAAAATAGAATGTACTTTCAAAGAAAGCCATATCCTCCGATAAATAAGTTTGCCCTCTACCATTTTAAAAAATAATTTAACTCCTGGAATAGGTTATATCATTTCTTATATGTGTATCCAAAGGCAGGTTAAAGTCTTATAAGAATTTCATCGTGCAGGGATCATTCCATCATGGAGTAAAGAGATTAAAAGGTTGTGAAGCCAGAGTTGAATGCAGTTCTGTTAATTGTGTGTGAACTTGTGCCAGCTGTGACAAGTTATGGTTCTCCTTTTACCCCTTATTCCCCAGCTCCCCTTCCTAACATAAAGTGTAACCATGGAGATATATGATAAGAATATTTGCATGCCTCATTTTCAAAATGTAAGCATAATTTCCCATAGAGTATAATTGGAAAGAAGGCAAAACACAAAAGATTATCAAGACTAAAGAAATGTGGAAAACAGCCTAGAATGTAAGAAACATTTCTGTAGTTGAACAGAATTTAAGTATCTAAGAAAAAAATGTGCAAAATTAAAGCACTGAATTTGATGCAATTACCGTAGTTGCTAGAATTCTGAAATTATTATTGTGCTACCAATTTAAATGGGTGTCATTTAAATTCACTTCATATACAAGCTTAGATATATTTGAGGCATCATATATCTTGTTTTTTTTTTTTTTATTTTTCTCTCCATGCCATGACACGGAGGTAATCAGACCTAAAGGTACTAGATATAATTCATCTTTTTAATCTGTAAAGTGCCTTTGTTATATTAACTAAGATTTTTAAGATTATTTGTATCAATGCCAATATTGAAATATCTCTGGGGGGAAATTAAATTACATAGATTTATTTTCACTTTTTAAATAATTGTTTCCAGAGATCTTTCAAGAGAAAAAATGTATACATCTACTGACAGCATTAAATCTGAATGTTAAAATCTGAAGAAGTCTTAGAGACATCATCCATTTCAAACACTGCTCCCACTCCAGCCTCAGTGTACACATAACTATTATGTCTGGGAAAATGAGTCCTGTGGGAGATTATATGTTGTTATATGAACATGAAATCAGTTGAAGCAAAGCAAAACTGTAACCTAAGCCCTTTGTCTACCAGTCCAGCATCCTGCCTATAATCTTGGGCAAATTGCTCAATCACTTTGTGCCTCCGTTCTTTCATCAGTAAAATGGGAAGATTGATGGTATCTCCCTCATTGGATTAAATACCTTAATGCAAATCAAGAATTTAGAAACATTCTGGCACATTATAGGCCCTAAATAATGAAAGTCTTGTGATTACTACAATTTTTCCATATACAGCCACATTTTAAAAATGAAGTAGGAATTCCTTGAGAAAATCATTGACAGACCAAAAGAGTAGTGTTTGCTTATCTCCACAGCGGATTAGATAGATATTCTATGACATTAATAAACTTGTCTTTATTTGGTGCTGCAACTTTCCCTAAGGATACAAAGCCATCATCTCATTTCAGATGTGACATATAGCTGGAAAATCTATGTTCATTTTATCATTTCATGAGACAGGTAGTTTCTTTATGAAAAATGCACCACGTAGCTATGGCCAGGCTATGTGGGGCCCAAAGGTTATACAATTTGGGGGATCTTCATTAAGGAAAACAATACAAAAGTGAGTATTTATTTAGAATGATAAAATGAAAAACTAATTTCTAACTTTAAAAAGCCACCAAACACAGGGTGTTGCAGCGGTGGCTCAGTGGCAGAATTTTTGCCTGCCATGCCAGAGACCCGGGCTTGATTCCAGAACCTGCCCATGCCAAAAAAAAAAAAAAAAAAAAAAGCGCCTAACACCAAAGTATCACAAAATCCAGAAAAGTGATACATTTTATCACTGGAGGCCAGATATGCCTCCTTAATAATTTTTTCTTTACTTTTTATTTTAGCATACTTTTGATCATCTCGTAAAAAAAAAAAAAAAAAAAAAAAGTTTGTTTTCTTACATCTCTTTCTGTAGAGAAACTAGACAAATAATTTAGGCTTTTTTGGCATAGATTTGGAGATTTTGAAGATGGAAGTGGTGTGTAATTAGGACAGTCAAAGTTTCTATTGTTGATATGACATCAATACTATAAGTACTGAGAGCAGTGAAAGAGATACGTGGAAGTAACTATAACCAACCTGAAATTGGCCCTCTAAACCCAAACTCAGTGTATCCCTAACTCAACTTAACTTTAGCTGGATCCCAAAATACCTGTGGCAAATTTTACTACAACAAATGACCATATGGACCCCCTCCCAGTGCCTTAGAAGGAACCTATACAGGTGAGAGGTCCTGAAACACGGGCTTCAGAAATCAGGTAGCAAATAGACAAGCAAATAAAACCTTGCAGTGGTGTGCAAACCCTAAATATTCTGAACCTAGTTTGGCTGAATTTCCCAAGGCAAATTTGTATAAGATGTAGTAAAAAATATCTATCAGATCTAACATAAAAATGGGAAGGTCTGAGCTTGAGGTGTGTGGAGACCTTGGCCACAATACCAGTAGAAAGGATGGGAGACCTGGAGTGGGCAAAATGGGACCTGATGAAACTGACCAAGTTGGCTTCTGCCTGGGATACCAGATGGCCTAATGCTCAGAGTCAAATAGGAGGTGGTTTTGACTGGCCTTCATGAGAAGGGAGGAATGAAGATCATGCAGTATGTGAAGTCAGAGAAAGAACCCCCAGCACCAACCTCCAGCCTTTATCAATGAGAAAGGAATGCAGTTAGGATAGCAGAAGCCACATCCAAAGGGGAAGGGGCTGACTGGAACTCTTCTTGAGTCCTTGATGCTATGTTCTACCTCTATAACCTTTCTCAACCCCCTTGACTGATTAACTTGTCTGATAAAATTCAATTCAAGTCACCTCCCCCCACCTTTCTTCCCCCTGCTAGGCTTTGTAATGTTTCCTTCAGTGAGGCCCTTGGTTTTAAATTTCAGTTCACTCAGGGCACCATGAATTATCTTAGAACTACTGTGGAAGGTAATATTGTGTAGCAATTAAGAGTTTGGACTCTTGGGTCAGGTCGACAGCTCTTCCATTTAATAGCTGGTGACCTTGCCAAACAAAGGAAAACTTGAGAAAGTCTGCCAATCCTAAATATTTGAACTTAGTTTGGATGTCTGAAAGATGGTGGCAATGTAGGCACCTACCTCAATGAGCTGTAAAAATTAAATGGGTTAATACATAGAAAGTATTTGGAAGATTGCCTGGCACATAATATGGCTTTATGAGTGTTAGTATTTGTTATTATTACTATTACTATTATTAATTCTGTGGACTTTTGACCAGAAGTAAGAAGTTCTCAGAAACGGTCAACTCCTAGCTTTCTTTGGCCTTCTGAGGTTATTGTTTCCTCTCTTTTGGCATTTTTACTCTCTTTACATATCTGCTTCATTCTCCTCTCAACATCTACTGGCTTATTTTACTGCATATTCACTTTGCTGGGGATAGGGAATGGAATAGACTGTACAATAAGTGGTGACATTTCAAAGGTTTTATTTTACAGATAGAGACACTTCCTCAGATTGACTAGAGACAGAAAGGAATAGAGCAAGGACACTAAGGCAGACTGGGTTGTAAGAGCAAAGCCACAGAATGATAGAGATGTATGGTGTGATCAGGGAAAGGAGCTAAAGACAGTATGGCTGGGATGTGCACGTGAGGGGGATTATTACAGCACTGTAAGGGCCATACTGTGGTGAAGAGTTTTAGACTCTGAATTAGTGAAAAGAAATCAGAATTTTATTTGTTCTTGACAGAGATTCTATCAAAGGTTATGAGCAAGGAAGTGAAATAATCACTTCTGCATCTGAGGAAGAAATGTATTTATAGTGAAGAGAATGGCATGGAACAAACAGCAGCCAGAGTAAGAAATCACTCAAAAGGTGATTCAAACAGTCCCGTTAAGATATACTGAGGGGCTAGAGCCCCTTGCTCCCCCTCCCGCCACCATCATGCTGTCCATGCCATCCTGCTCGCCACCCTGGCAGACCAACAGCAGCTCCAGCTCTCGCCCCTTAAGGGGCTCAGCCTGGCAGACAAGGAGAACACACCCTGGCTTTCAGCAGCACCCGCATCCTGGCCAGCAAAACCACCCAGAAGATCTTCCAAGAGACCGCCAAACCAGAGAAAACTAAGGTAGCTGCTCCCAACGTGAAGGACAAACCACTACTGTGGAAAAATCTCTGTGCTTTGTCATCTTTCCTATTGAATGCCATGGTATTTGATAGATGTATAAGAAAGCTGAGGTGGTGGATTTTTCCAAGGACACTCAACACTGGAAAGGCCTGAAGCCTGAGGAGAGATATTTTATATCGCACAATCTGGCTTTCTTTACAGCAGGTGATGACACAGTAAATGAAAACTTGGTGGAGCAATTTAGACAAGAAGTTCAGATTACAGAAGCCCACTGTTTCTATGGCTTCCAAATTGCCATGGAAAGCATACACTCCAAAATGTATAGTCTCCTTATTGACACTTACATTAAAGATTCTAAAGAAAGGGAATTCTCTTCAATGCAATTGAAGTGATGCCTTATGTAAAGAAGGCAGACTGGGCCTTGTGTTGGACTGGAGACAAGGAAGCTACCTACAGAGAACATGTCACAGCCTTTGCAGCAGTAGAAGGAATCTTCTTTTTGGCTCTTCTGTATTGATTTTTTTGCTCAAGAAACAAAGACTGATGTCTGGTTTCACATTTTCCAGTGAACTTATTAGCAAAGATGAGGGTTGCACTGAGACTTTGCCTGCCTCATGTTCAAACACCTGCTTTACAAACCTTCAGAACAGAGAGTAAAATAAATAATTATCAATACTGTTAGGATAGAACAGAAGTCACTTATGGGGGCCTTGCCTGTGAAGCTGATTGGAATGAATTGCACCTTAATGAAGCAGTACATTGAATTTGTGACAGATAGTATTATGCGGGAACTAGGTTTCAGCAAGGTTTTTGGAATAGAGAATCCATTTGGCTTTATGGAGAATATTTCACTCTTCTTTGAGAAGAGAGTAGGCGAATATCAGAGGATGGGAGTGATGTCAAGTTCAACAGAAAATTATTTTACCTTGGATACTGATTTCTAAATGACTGAGGATGTATCCTTATTTTGCTGATTTCTTTTATCTCAAGAAAAGAAATCAGCTACTTGAAATGTTATCAACCAGCTACATCACAAAATACAGCAATAGGAATATTTGATAGCATCTTTGAAACTATGTAGCTACCTCAAAACTAGTCCTATTAATAATTCTAGTGGAGTTGCCTAGAAAAAGGATATCTAAGACACAGGGTAGTAGGATTTTTATGAAGGATCTTGTCTATGTTTGGTTTTTGCAAGCAGGTTGGCTGTAGGTAACTTTTCTATATGTAACTGTACCTGCAGGAATTTTGGCCTTTGAGAGGGGAGGCCTTCAAGCTAGTTGGATCCAGGAGGACTGAACATTCAGTGACTCCCACCACAGTTGGAAGGTATCATCCTCACTGCTTCAAAGCAAATTTTAAAGTTAACTTATTAGTTCATACATAAAACTGGCACTTTACATGCAAATAAACATTGCACTGTCAAGCTACAAGCCTAATATATCTTAATTTTGTTAGTTTCTACATGAAAATGCAATGCAGAGTATTCAATCTGCCACTTAATGGGAGCCAATTCAGAATTGACCAGGAAACTAAAGTCTATACCTATGTAGACTATGCATGTTATTTCTAAGCTTTATTTTCTTTCATCAATTGAAGTACTTTTGTATCAATTTAAAGTCAATACTGTGCAAACCTAGCCATTCGACGCCACATAGAAGACACATTGTGAATTTTATCCTGTAGCACTGCTGTGCATGTTGAGATAGAGTGTCCTGGGATGAGAGAAAAGAAGCTTTTAGGTTTTTAAAGGTTGATCTTTCAGTTAAAAAACTTCTAACTTAAGTCTTTAGTAATGGAGGCATTGCCTTAGCTGACTGCTGGTGAGCTTGGTCTTAATACCTGTAAGGGGTCATAACATTTGATTTCTCAAATTGTGTTTCTCCCACCTTCTAGTTGGTAGGAAATGATCCTTAAAGGTCTTAGATGTCATAAATTTTTCAAATCATCTTATGAAATGACCTATACAAGATCTTGTTCTTTGGTAATAAAATCAGAACTGAAGTTGGGTCTCCTAAAAGTTGAGTGCGTTTTTAAATTAGAAACTTTCTTCATCTGGCCTTTGGATCATACTTGGAAATAAGCAATATTTTCTTACAGTCATGATTGACTGATTAGACATTGCCCAGTGCAATCGCTTCTAATATCTACCAAAATCTAGTGCCAACCTGATTGCCTAAACTTCAACAGAAAACTAGTGTTGCATGAGCTTTTAATATATGTCCCATTCAAATTTTTAATTTCAGAAGGAAGTATAAGCTAATAGATATACTTAATAGGGCTTACATTGTCAATCTGCCTTTATTTTCCAAACCAAAATGCCAAGATATTATGTGGCAAATGATGCTTGATAGATATTGACCCTTTGGCAGCATTTGTCAACTGATAGTGTTGGCTGTTTGACCTCTGGCCTGTCCTAGTTTTCTTCAATACTTATTGTATAAATTTTCTAGTCATTCTTTTTTTCCTGTACTATGAGATTTTTCTATCTATTATATTGTCACTAAAGGTAATAAATAGAGATTATGGCCCTCACACTTGGGCAACATTAAAATGAATAAGCACTTTCTCTTGCATTGTCAGGTGCAAGGGAGAATTTGGAATCAGAATCCAAGATTTGGAAAGGTTTTCTTCTCTTTCCAAAGATGAAGAAAAGGACTAGATGAGTGACAGGGAGAAGGGAGATAAATGCATTCTCAACCGTAATCCAGAGAAACAGAATGCCTCAGAAATTAACATAATACATTTCACTAGTAATTAGTTGAGCATGGAGAGGATTTAAGAATGGTCTTTTTTTCCCCTATATAAACGCAAAGTTCTAGGTGTGTAATATTGGGATGGAGATTTCTTTTACCTTAAAGAATAATACTCATCAATTGCATCTACTTTTAGATTTAAACTAAATGTGAGAGAGAATCAAGCAGGATAAAGTTTCTTCATAGGTTGCAGTATTGCGTCAGTAAATTGGATCGGCAGCAGAACTGAAAATATTCTTGCAAAGTATAGTCTTTTATTCATGACTCCATATTCCCACTGAGGGTTCTGCTCTAGCAGATTAAATGTAAACCTCTCTGTGAGGTCATAATTTCAACCAAACCACATATGTACACAGTTGTCCAATTGCAAGAACAATGAAACACCAGAGACCAGAGCTTTTACAGTGTACACAGACATACATTGTTAATAGGTTAATAAAACTTTAAAACTGGAATCAAGGCACATTGCACAGTAGTCAATCCTAAAGTTAGTGTATGTTTTCTTAAAATTTAATGTGTTCCACTTTCATTAAAAAAAATGAAAGAGTATATCAACACAGCATTTTCAAGCAAACAATTTTTCCCCCTTCTCTATGTACAGTAATTTCTTGAAAGTAAGGCATTTAAGTAAGATGCTTCCTTTAGGTTACTTAGTAGAAAAAGATTCTTGTTATTGTTGCTGTTATATTTTGATAAATTCTGAAACCTGTGCCTAGCATTTTGCTCTGCTGATGAATTATGTTTTCCAAATTCAAAAACCTTTTTTAGTCCTCATTATTTTTTACTCTCCAACAGCATTTGGCCTTTTGGAAAGTTCTCCTTACTAGTCATGTGACCCTTTAATACCTTAGTTTTCTACTCCTTTTTTGATAATCCCTTCTTTCATCCTTATCATCCCCACATATCCTCTGCTTTCTTATTATTATTTTTTTTTTCTCAATGTCCTTCTCACTCACGTAGCAATCTTACCTGAACATTTCCTAGGAAGTGGAGTTAGGCTTTGTCTTGTCTCTGGGTCTTTTCATGTGCCAGTGCCTCTTCCTAAAAGGATATCTCCACTTTTTCTACTAATTGATACTTATTTTTCGTCTTTCAGCTTGGGTATAATCTCCTTTGGGAGGTCTTCTCTTATGGCTCTAGATGCTCTTCCCATTTGCTTTAGGGCATCTTGTGTGTGCCTTTACAATAGCCCCCACATTATAGCATTTTTCATTTTATAATGCAGTGGTTTTCAGAATGAGGTCCCTAGATCAGTGGCATCAACATCACCTGGGTACTTATTAGAAATGCAAATTCTTAGACTTCACCTCAGACCTATGAATCAGAATATCTAGGGGTGTGGCAATCTGCTCTAATAAACTCTCCGGGTGCTTCTGATACTAGGCAAAGTTCAAGAACCACTGGTATGCTGCAATTGTCTGGCTTTTGGCTGACTCCCTTACTAGGTTAGAGGCTGTTTTAGTACAGAAACGTGGGTGAGCTCTTTTCCAAATGATGTTATCAGGGCCCACTGGAGAATCTGGTATGTTGCTACACAATAACAATTTGTTTCAGTGCATGAATAAATGAATGAGTAATTGAATGATAACTTTAACTTGTTTTTGAGCTCTGGTACCATATCTCTGATTGTATACTATATACTTTGTATAGAGAACCAAGAACCATTTCATACTCAACTTATCTGATAGGAAAGTTGACGTCTAATGCCCCTTAGCAAAACTATCCTACATAAGAACTGCAAATGCCTCCTCAACCCAGTCAGACTTTTTGAATTCTCCTCGTTTTGTTAACTATAAAGTCCTTTTCCTTGAGAAATATGAGAAATTCACTTTTGCACTCATAAAAGAAAATGAAAAGACCAGAAAGTCTATCACCCAGAGAGAATCGTTGTTAATTATTGTATATATTCATTGGACTTTTATTTCTTGCATCTTTGAATACATACATTTTATAACTGGGAATGGCATTTATAGAGCATAATGCTTTATAAAATACTTTTATTGCATCATTGTGGTCAGATTTCCATGTCCTTAAATTTTATTTTACCATAGACTTGGTAATGGCATCATGGTGTTTCCTGCAATAGTCTTTGACCTATCCTCATCTTTCTTTAATTAGTCAAAAGTCCTGTCAAGTCCTTTTTATTACCTCCACTATCACAGTCCAGGCTCTTTTTTCACTCCTGTAATCTGCTGCAGTCACCAGAAAAGTTTAGCTGCCAAGTTATTTTTTCTTAAGTGTTGTGTGGAGAAAATTGATCAAGTCAGCAAGGACTCTCCAGTTAAGGCCATGGTCCTGATAAGGCCACGGTCCTGAGCAGGAGTGGCAGCTCAGAGCTCTTGCTGATCCCTTCTTCATACCCAATACATAGAAGAATGAAAGTCAAAATTAAAAAAAAAGAATACCCCAAACATCCAATGCCCCCTATCCCCCCCGATTATTTATCTACTTCTTGCCCTTATTTTTTTATTCATCTGTCCATATACTGGATAAAGGGAGTGTCAGCCCAGCCACACGAGTTTTCACAATCACACTGCCCTGTGTCTTAGTTTGAAAGCTGCCGGAATGCAGTATTTCAGAAATGGAAAAACTTTTACAAAGGGAATTTAATGAGTTACAAGTTTACAGTTCTAAAGAAGTAAAAGTGTCCAAATTAAGGCACTAGTAAGAGGTTACTTTGATTCAAGAAAGGTGGATGGCTTTAGAACACCTCTGTCAGTGGGAAGTCATGTGTCTGTCATCTGCTGGTACTTTGCTCTTGGGCTCCAGTGCTGTCAGTCTTTGTTTCTATGGAGGTTCCTCACTTTGCATTTGCCTAGTTGCATTTGCCTAGTTGCAGCTTTCTTGCTGCTGCTCAGTATTCCATTGTATATATCTACCACAATTCATCTTTCCATTTCAGTCAATTTGTCCTTAAGCCTCCTCCATGCATTGCAAATTGTGAATACTGCCACCATAAACACAAGTGTGCAAATGTCCATTCATGTCTCTGCTTTCAGTTCTTCCAAGTATATATCTAATAATGGGGTTACATGATCATATAGCAATCATATACTTGGGTTCCTGTGAAACTACCACTCTGCTTTCTAGATGGGCTGCACTATTCTGCTTCTCTACCAGTAATGAATAGGGAACAGTACATCCCTCTCTACACATTTTCTCCAGCACTTGTATGTTTTTGTTTATTTTTAAGCAGTTTTATTGACACACCATATAATCCATCCTAAGTAAACAATTAACGGTTCCTGCTATAACACTTAGTTATGCATTCCTACCACAATCTATATGAGGACATTTACATTTCTTCCACAAAGAAAGAGGAAGAGGAAGAAAAGATAAATGAAGGATGAAAAATAAAATAAAATAAAAAAGGGAAACACCAACATCAACACCAAGAATCACATACTCCTCCCTTATACCCACTCTTTTCGATATTTAGCTTTGATATATTGACTTCGTTACATTTAGTAGAAGCCTATTACAATGTAACTGTTAATTACAGACTCTAGTTTGCATTGATTGCGTTTTTCCATATTCCATCCCATTTTCAACACTTTGCAATGTTGACATTCATTCGTTCTCCCTCATGTAAAAGCATTCTTATATTTGTACATTTAATCAGCGCCACTGACCACTCAAGCTTTCACTATTTAACATTTCTAGTCTTTATCTC
The DNA here is from genome assembly GCF_023851605.1 of Tamandua tetradactyla. Classification (NCBI taxonomy): domain Eukaryota; kingdom Metazoa; phylum Chordata; class Mammalia; order Pilosa; family Myrmecophagidae; genus Tamandua; species Tamandua tetradactyla. Next base: position 31,015,559 of record NC_135339.1, read on the forward strand.
TCTTTCCTCCTGATATCATATGTGCCACTAGCCTTCCTCTTTTAACCAGGCTCACACTCATCTTTGTTCAGTGTACTTACAATATTTTGCTACCATCTGATAGTATTGCACTATCCATTTCTGGATCTATACAATCAATCCTGTTGAACATTTTGTACTCCATCAGCATCAAATGACCAATCTCTACCCTCTTTCTATCTCCTGAAAGCCTGTGTTCTCAACTTTAAGTATCAAAATTCACTCATTAGTTCATATTAGTGAGACCATACAGTATTTGTCCTTTCGTTTCTGGCTAATTTCACTCAGCATCATGTCCTCAAGATTCATCCATATCGTTACATGCTTTATGACTTTATTCTGTCTTACTACTGCATAATATTCCATCATATGAATATACCATAGTTTGTTTATTTACTTGTCCATTGATGGATATTTGGGCTATTTCCGTCTCTTGATAGTCATGAATAATTCTGTTATAAACTTTGATGTGCAAATGTCTATATATGTCCCTGCCTTCAGTTATTCTGAATATATACCTAATAATGGGATTGGATCATATGGCAATTCTATACTTAGCTTCCTGAGGAACCAGCAAAATGCCTTCCGGAGTGGCTGCACCATTCTGTGTTTCCACCAAGTGTGGATAAGTGTGACTCTTTCTCTACATCCTCTCCATCACATGTAATTTACTGGATTTTTTTTTTTTTTTTATAATGGCCATTCTAGTAGGTATGAGATGATATTTCATTGTGGTTTTGATTTGCATTTCCCTAATAACCAGTAACGTTGAGCATCTTTTCATATGTTTTTGAACCATTTGCATTTCCTCTTCAGAAAAGTATCTGTTCATGTCTTTTGCCCATTTTAAAATTGGGTTGTATGTCTTTTGTTCTTGAGTTGTAGAATCTCTTTATATATTCTGGATATTAAACCCTTATCTGATATGTGATTTCCAAATTTTTTCTCCCATTGCAAAGGCTGTCTTTTTTTGTTTCCTGACAAAGCCCTTTGATGTACAAAATTGTTTAATTTTGAGGAGATTTGATTTATCTATTTCTTATTTCATTGCTTGTGCTTTGGGTGTAAGGTCTAGGAAACCATCTCCTGTTATAAGATCTTTAAGATATTTCCCTACATTTTTTTCTAAAAGTTTTATGTTCTTAGCTCTAATGTTTAGGTCTTTGATCCATTTTGGGTTAATTTTTACATAATTTGTAAGATAGCGGTCCTCTTTCATTCTTTTGGATATGGATATCCAGTTGTCCAAATGGTTTATTTAAGCGGCTGCTCTGTCTCAGTTAAAGTTGGCTTGACCACCTTATTTAAAAAAATCAATTATCCATCAATGAAAAGATCTATTTGAGCATTCAATTCAATTCCATTGGTCATTATATCTATCTTTATGCCAGCACCATGCTGTTTTGACCACTGTAGTTTTATAATATGCTTTAAAGTCAGGTAGTGTGAGATCCCCCACTTCATTTTTCTTTCTCAAGAAATTTTTAGCTATTCATGGACCCCTACACTCCCAAATAAATTTGGTTATTGGTTTTTCTATTTCTGCAAAGTATGTTGGGATTCTAATTGGTATTGCATTGAATCTATGTTCTAATTTGCTAGCTGCCAGAATGCAATATACCAGAAAATGGAATGGCTTTTAAGAAAGGGAAAATTTATTAAGTTGCAAGTTTACAGTTCTAAGCCTATGAAAATGTCCCAATTAAAGCAAGTCTATGAAAATGTCCAAATTAAAGACCAAAATGAGGTTTTTGGTTTTGAAAGGCTGATGAAATTTAGGGTTTCTCTCTCACCTGGAAAGGCACATGGTGAACATGGCATCTGCTAGCTTTTTTTCCAGGCTTATTGTTTCATGAAGTTCCCCTGGGGATGTATTCCTTCTTCATCTACAAAGTTCTCTGGTGGTGTAGGCTCTGGCTCTCATCATTTTCATGGCTCTAAAAAAGGGACTCCCTCCAAAATGATTCCTCCTTTAAAGGATTCAAGGCCCACCTGGAATGGGTGGAGTCACAGCTCTCCCTAATCAAAAACTGATACCCAGCCAGCTACCAGCCAGCAATATCGAATGAGGATTAAAGGACATGGCTTTTCTGGGATCCACCACAAATTCAAACTGGCACAATCTATAGATCAGTTTGGGTAGAATTGACTAAATCTTAGATATATTTAGTCTTCCAGTCCATGAGCACAGTATACCTTTCTTTTATTTAGGTCTTTCTTGATTACTTTTAGTAATGTCTTCTAGTTTTCTGTCTATAGGCCTTTTGTGGCCTTGGTTAAATTTATTCCTTAGTATTATATTATTGTGGTTGCTATTGTAAATGTTTGTTTTTTTTCTTCATTTCCGCCTCAGATTGCTCATTACTAGTGTATAGAAGCACTACTGATTTTTGCATGTTGATCTTGAATTGTGCCACTTTGCTGTACTCATTTATTAGTTCTAGTAGCTTTGAAGCCACATTAGCCCCAGGAGTTCTAGTAGAAATAAGAGACCTCAGCCAAGTGCTGATGTCATGAGGGTTCTTGACTCAATCTCAGGAAAAAAAAATCAAAGACTAGTCAGTGTGTACAGCCAAGTAGTTTAATAAGCTAGATGCTGGAGAGCCCTGGCAGTTCTAGGCTGGATACTGGAGATCTCCAGGAATTCTGGCTGTATGCTGGAGAGCCCCTAGAATTCTCTGCTGGATGCTGGGAAGCTACAGGAATTTTTGGAGAAGTCTAGACCCCAACCTGGGGCTGATGCCCTGAAGTTTCTTGACTCAGCCACAGGAAACTCAGTCATAGAAATGAACTCGAGGACTAGACAGTATGTACAGCCAAAGAAACCAAAGACCACCCAGTGTGTACAGCTCAAAACTCTAATGTGTAGTGAAGGTGAGCACAGGCATTCTCCAGAGGAGGAGAAACTGCCTAAGATCTAGATCCTTGTATTATAAAGACTTGGAGATGCCCTTTCCCCTCTGGGTATGCTAAAAAGGGATTGATTAACTGTACTTTTTCATTGATCCTTTTCATGTGCCCATCTGTGTGAAGGCTAGGTGTGTGTGGGCTGAGTATGCACCCAAAAGGAACTTTTTGTTATGGGTTTAGGGTCACTTCCCTCTCTCTACATCCCTAACTTACCTGCCTCATTCTGCTTCAGTTCCTTAACCTTAAGGGATAGTGAAGAAGGGGGTTTTTCTGTAACTGTTTCCTGCTGAAAGAGGTGTTGTCCCTGACTATAACAGGAGTGGAATTCTCTGGCTATCATATCTAGTGATTCTTCTGGGAAGGTATAGGAGTTTCAGCATCTTTCTTCTTCTGCTGTGACCCCTTCATTGTCTGTCAATATCTTGCAAGTGTGTTCAATCTGTACCATGGGTTGTGCTGTTACTGTTGAGGTACAGCATTCTAAGAAAGAGAGGTAGAGAGAGAGAGAGAGAGAGAGAGAGAGAGAGAGAGAGAGAGAGAGAGAGAGAGAGAGAGAGAGAGAGAGAGAGAGAAATGAAAACCCACAAAGCTGAGAAGAACTAGGGTGGCTAGCCCCATTAAACATAAAAAGATGGAGTGAAAAATGGCACCTATCTCTGCGACTAGGGATGGAAGAAACTTGAATAAATTAAATGGGAGATCTTAGGGCTCAGTGGATAGAGTAGCCTGGTCTCTAATGGATTTGATATACTGTGTTATTTTTAGCTCTGATTAACGTATAAGCAACCATCCTCTCCCAGGAATGCACATGTTCCTCTATGGGCTGCTGTAATGGCATCAGAGTCTCATTGGTTTTAAAGGACAATACCTGCTAATGAGTTGACTTGGGATTTGAGAAGGGTTAAAGTAGAGGCTGTTCATTCAATGTTAGTGAATAGTTTGAGGGAGAGATTATGGTGGACCCAGTCTGCATGGTCTATTCCTGCAGCTCCAGTAGCTACTGCTCCCCCAATCCTGATGATAGCTATGAGTGGGATTAGGAACTAGACTACTCTTTTCTTCCAATTTGCGATGACAGGTTGGAAAGCTGGGTGGAAAAGGTTCATTTCCACTTTTTAGTTTGAGTACTGGGGCCATGTACAGTAAAGTTCATATCCCTGACCAGCATGAAAGTATGTTTAGGTAGGTTTTGTGCCCTCAAAGGAAGAATATTCCCTGATTTGGGTCTAAGGAGACAGAAAATGTTAGATTGCATACTTCTCTGGATGATGGACTGCTGATTGCCAATGTGGCCACCCAAAGTTTGATTCATTCATAGTTGATCTGTGTTCCACTGCAGCCTGAAAGACAGGATCATAGGGAGTTGTCATTAGAATCAAACATGATGCCTTGATTTTTATCCTAGACCATTCCTGGCAGTCCTGTCAGGTGGACTTTGATGCAAGCATTGGACACAGTGTCTGAAGGATAACACAGGGGATCTGCATCTGTCTACCAACTGACTCTACCAGAATTGGGAAGCTTCCCCTTGGAAATGAGTTATGTTAGTCCTGAAGAGAGTTATTCTTTCAGGGAATTTGGAGATAGTGAGGGTGCATTCCTTGTTATATAAGATCCTCCTCTCCCCCCACTTGACTGACTGTGGGTGGAATTAATAATAGTGAAGTTATGAGTTTCTGTGATCCAGAATGTATGGTTACAACAAGGCTTCCTAGATTGATTTTGTTGGAATTGGAATATAAGCAAAAGGGTACAGGTTTTACTAAAGGTGAGAGGTAGGTATTTATAGATAAGATACCCTTTACTGGGTGATTGGTGATTTTAGAGAAATATTGGGCTTTTGGAAGAATATGTTGAGAAGGTGGTCAAGGGTACATGGAAATTTTGAGAGAGGATCTGTTAGTTCCATGGTGGTGCATCTCACATGGGCTTTGGGCATCCAGAACAAGTGGGTAGAAGTCCAGAGTCTTGTGTCAATGGGCCATGCTTCAGATAGCCCAGAATGGGCACACATAGCCAGCAGGAGGATAAACTGAAGTGGTCAACTGCATGCTGGACCACACTAAAGTAAGGGTGGACCAGTGTACAGGAGAAGGAGGTAAAGAGGACACACACATAGAAAAACAGGAGTAACTTCATCATTCTTTTGGTGAGATGATTTGTACAGTTTTCTTGAAAAGGAACTTCAAACCTTCAGTTGGTTCATAAGAGTAGGATGCTTGTGTTTCTGTTCCATTTTCCAGTTCTTCCTCCTGTGGAGACTTAGGAGAGTTAAATTTAATCCTGGAAATAAATACCCACCTAGTAACCCCTTGTAGTTTGACATAGAAATAGTTAAGAGCACTGTATAAGTTTGACATAGAAGTGGTTAAGAGCACTGTGTGAGATTCTTTCCATTTCAGCAGTAGCTGCTCTGCTGGGGATTTTTCTTTCCAAGTTTTTAGCAAATATTTGGTCCCCTGGATGTATTCAGGGAAGTAAATTAGTGTGGCAGGGTGCAGGAAGGATCTGGTTCTCATATTCCCTAAGAGCTTATTGGATTTGCCCTAGATTTATGAGGTATTTTATTGTTTGTTAATTAGAAGTTCTGAGGAGAGGAAGGGTCTCCTGTAAGTCATATTGTAAGGGCTTAACTGAAAAATGCTTTTAGGGGCAGCCCTTACTCTGAGAAGAGCAGTAGGTAGGATTTTTATTCATGTCACAACTGTCTCTCAGCACAGTTCAGCTATGGTTTTCTTCAGGTAGTGATTTGCTTTTTCTACTTTACCAAAGGATTGGTGCCTCCAGGAGTCATGCAAGTGAAAAGAAATTACAGGGACCACACAGAGTTGCTTAACTACTTTTGAAGTAGAAGAGGGCCATTGTCACATTGAATGGATCTAAGTAGTCCAAACTGAGGTATTATTTCTTTTAGCAAGTCCTTTGAGACTTACTGGGCTTTTTCTGTCCTAATTGGAAAGGCCTCAATCCACCCCATGAAAGTATCAGTGAATACTAATAGATACCCAAATCCTTGGCACAGGGTCATCTAGATAAAGTCTAGCTACTAGTCTTCTTCACAATATGTGCCTCTACACTGGACTGGTGGTAATAATAGGGGAGGCCTCAGCCCTCTTCCAGGTTTGTTTAGGGCACAGAGAGGGCATAAATGAGGGACTTCCTTTATAGTCCTGGTGAGGCATAGGCCCTCAAAGAGATTATTGACAAAGGTAGTTAAGGCCTCTCTTCCTAGGTGAAAAGATTCATGGAGATCCTTGATTACTTTCCATTGCATGTGTCCAGATAGAAATATCTTTGATCCCTGCTTGTACCAATATCCAGGGCTGCTAGTATATCCCCTTTATTCAGCTTGTTGGATTTTGTCTGATGTGTACTCTGTATTTATGTCTATTTCCTGAGGGTATGGGATTAAATTTATTTCAGACACTGGGGAGAGTGCTGTCAGGCTGCTTGATCTGCAAACCAGTTTCCAGGTACAACATCAGAGTCTTCCTTCTGGTGAATTACTGCAACTTCCTTGGACCTGTGACAGCCTCCAGGTGGGACAGGATTTCTAGGTGGTATTTTATGGGGGAACACTTGGCTATTAGTTACCTCCTTGCCTTCCATATAGCAGCATGGGCATGGAGAAGTAAGGCATACTTGGAGTCAGTGTAGATGTTGATCTTTAGTCCCTGCCTAATGTTAGAGCTATGGTGAGTGCAATGAGTTCAGACTTCAGAGAGGACGTGCCTGGTGGTGAGGGTTTTGCCTCTATAACTTGTTGAGGGACTACCACCACTACATGCCCTACCCTTTGTGTTCCTTCGAGGATGAAATTACTCCCATCTGTGAACTAAACCTCATCAGGGTTTCCAGAGCTCATCCTTCAGATGAGGGTGAATAGAGTACACCTGACTAATTACCTCTATCTATGTGTGTGTTGAAGGCACTGATTTTTTTGTAGGCATGAGATTGGCTGGGTTTAGAGTATGATATGATTTTAATGAGTTCTAGTGTGTCAAGGAGGAGGGCCTGGTATTTCACTAAACATCTACCCATCAACCATTGGTGGCCTTTGATCTCTAGACCCTTTGACCTCAGAGGGTCTCTGAATTTCAAGTGGCTGACCTATTGTTGGCTTGGAGGCCTCCTCAGTATGGCGCATAGTTGCAGTCACTACCCTTAGGCATCCTGACCATCCACATTCCACTGAAACCAGTTGTTTAAAAAAGTAGGCTACTGGCTGAGGATCCTTTCCCAATTTCTGGGTTAACACTCCAAGGGCCACTTCTTGCTTTTCTGCCACATGCAGAGTGAATGTTATTTTTTTCCAAACTGGGCAATGTCAGAGCTGGAGCTGAGGTTAATAAGGTTTTAAGAGTTTGGAAGCCTTTCTGCTGTTCTCCTGTCCACTCAAGAGCTTCAGTATCAGGCCCTTTTAGAAGGCATAAAAGGTTTGACAATCACTCCAAACCCAAATATCCAAATCCAAAATCAGCCATATTTAAGAAGCCCTGAGTTGTTTCTTGGTCCTTGGTGGAGCCAGGCCACTTATTGCTTCTATGTGGCTTGTACTGAGTACTTGAGCCCCCAGAGAGAGAGAATGAATCCTAGATGATTTTTTTGCTTGGAGATCTGGATTTTTGAGTACAATAATTGATACATTTGCTTCAGTTTAAAATCCGAACACTATTGTTATTGGAGGTTTCAGGTCTTGGACTACAAATCAGTATGTTGTCTACATACTGGAGTAGGGCTCCGTTTTCCAGCTTATAGCCCTTAGTTTTTTGTTTTGCTTTATTTTGGGGGTGCGTGTTCCAAGAATCAAACCCAGGTCTCCCACAATGGAAGGCGAGCATTGTACCACTGAACCACCCATACACTTTAATTTCCTTAGCTTTTTACTGAGGATATTCCCAAATAAGTGGGGCTATCTCAAAATCCCTGTGAAAGGACTATCCACATATACTGCCAGGTGTCTATGGATCCAGGAGGAATTGACTTGAAGGCAAACAGATACTGGGAATCAGGGTGAAGGGGGAATGCAAAAGAAAACATCTTTGAGGTCTAAGACAGTGAACTGCTTTGAATCCCTTGGTATTTGGGTGAGGATCCTATAGCAAATAGGTACTATTGGGTGGAGTGAGACCATGGCCTCATTGATAGCTCTGAGGTCCTATACCATTTGGTAGACTCTGTTTGGTTTCAATGCTGGAAGGATAGGAGTGTTTCAAGGAGACTGACATGGTATTATAAGCCTGTGCTGTAGAAACTTATTTTCTTGAGGTTGCAACCCTTTCTTTGTCTTTGGCTTAAGAGGCTACTGCCACTTTCAGGGGGAAAACATTCTGGTCTTTGTGAGAGATATTTATTGGTTGGGCATTGATAGCCCTTCCAGGTACACTTTGTTCCCAAAGCTGGGGGTCTATCTGGGAATGAATGCCTGGGGTTATTTGATCTGGATTTTTACCTGGATTTACATTATGCAGAAAACACTGTGACTGGACAGCTAATGGATGCCACAAGTTGGAGGGCTATATCTAAACCTTGTAAAAAGTCTCTACCCCAAGATAGGGGTAGAGCACCCAAGGACTACTAAAAACTTGTGGTTTATGAGAACATCCCCTAACCTGGAATTTAAGGGCAGTGTGTGAAAAACTGGTGGGTCTTTGGGTTACAGTCAATCCCACTATGATATAAGTTTTTGAGGACAAGTTTCCAAAGTACTGGGTAAGAATGGAGTATGTGGCTCCCATAGCAGTTAACAAGTCAATACTTTTACCTATGTCAAAGATAACCCGAGGTTCCTCCATGGTTATAGCTAGCTGTGAAATGGTTGCTGCTTGGGACCTTGGGCCCCTTCAGTCCTCACTCAGGGCCATCAATGGTGTGGGAATCTCTCCCCTTCTCCCTTTGGAGTTGGGTACAGTAGTGTGACCATTCTTTTTGCATCGAGGACAAGGTCCCAGTAGCCTGACCAGGCCAGGGCACTTTTTGCTCTAATATCCCAACTTCCCACATTTGAAACAGCTGCCTTTCCATCCTGTTTGGCCTTTGGGGTTACCCTGAGGGTGCAGGGTGCTATTTAAGGCAACTGCTATTAAATGAGTTTGTCTCCTGTTAAACATCACGCTAAATCTTCTCCAGTCCTTCTGCTTCATCTTTATTATTATTGAAAACACTGAACACAGTATCTAGCATCTCATTAAAGGGGGTTTGCAGTCCCATAGCATTTTCTACAATTTACTCTGAATATCTGGGCATGATTAGCTAATAAAGTGAGACCTTAGTAAAATTTTGCCTTTCCTGGGAATTTAGGTCTATATTGGTATATTTCTTCAAGGCTTCTACTAAGTGTACCTGGAACAGAGCAGGATTCTCATCTTTCCCCTGGGTTACTGCTCCAATTTCATCATAATTTTTTTGTCTAATTTTTTTTTGGTCTAATAGTTTTTCATTGCTGTTATAAGACAGACAATCATATGGTCTCAGTGTCTGTGCTAGTTTAAAACTTTTGTGTAACCCCAGAAAAGCCATGTTCTTTAATCCTCATTCAACATTGTTGGGTGGGATCTTTTTGATTAAGTTGTTTCTATGGAGATACAACCTGCCCAATTGTAGGTGGGACTTTTTCATTAGGTGGTTTCCATGGAGATGTGTCTCTAACCATTCAAGGTGGGGTTACTTATTGGAACCATTTATAAAGGAATCATTTTGGAATGAGCCAAGAGCACACACAGTGAGAGAGCTTTGGAGATGAAAGAAAACACCCCCAGGGAAGCCACTGAAGGCAGTGGAGAAAGCTAGCAGATGTAGCCATTTTCCCTCCCACATGAGAAAGGTGTCCAGAAGCCAAAGACTCCAGCAGATGCCAGCCACATGCCTTCCCATCTGACAAAGGTGCTCTAGATGGCATCGCCCTTTTGTGAGTGCAGGTAACCTCTTGTTGGTGCCTTAATTTGGACATTTTCATGGCCTTAGAACTGTAAACTTGCAACTTAGTAAATTCCTTTTTAAAAAGCCATTCCATTTCTGGTATATCTCATTCTGGCAGCTTTAACAAACTAAAACAATGTCTTAAATCTGCCTGTCCTTGTTAGTAGTTCCAGTTCCACTTGGGGTTTTGTTAGGGACTGCAGTAGCTCCTGCTAGATACTGTTTTGGCTGGGCTGCTGTTGGTGTATCTGCATGGAGTTGGGCTTCTGCCCATATATGGAGCTTCTCCTATGGAGCATAGCAGGTAGATATGATAATGTGAATGTCTCCTCAGGTTAGGTCAAAGAAGAGTGAAAGAGACTGATTCTTTAGCAAACTTGCCCAGGCTTCTGAAAAATGTCTTAGCTTCTGTTTACATTAGACTAAATTGGTCATAGAGACTAGTTTATATTGGGGCCACACTGTGTTTAAGACTAATTTGTTTGTTTTATCTCTAGGCCATTTAGTTGGAATGTGTCCCAGTGTTTCATGAGGCATCTAAGGGGAGAGTCAGTAGGGATAGGAGAATTGCCTATGCTTTGCTGTTCAGCTGGTTGTGTCTCTGCCTGTGACAGGGAGAAAAAGAGAGGGTAGAAAAGGAGGGGATATTAAGAAGTAGGAGTCTTCATGGAATGCTCCCAACTAAAACAATACAAGAGGCCCAAGCCTTGAACCCAGTCCTAGATCCAACATCTGGGGTCATTTTGACAGGCCAGGTGATGTGATCTTTGGGCATCCCCAGAGAGTCACCCTTTTTGCATCCCCAGGGTTTATAAGAAGGATCACAGGATAGAAAAATCCACAACATAGGCAGGACTCATCTCTAAAGGGCATTTTAAAAAGTATTTGGGTAGATCTGTAGACAGTAGAGAAAGTTATGGAGGGAATGTGCCTCATGAGAGGTGGAAGTCTGATGCCATATAAATGTGAATTATAAATTAAGTTTCTGACCAAACTGGGAAAGTAGGAGGTGCCTAAAGAAACATCTACTTATTGAAAAGATTATTTAAGCCTTGTAAATAAAATGTCTACAGCCTAGGGTAAAAACATTCTGGCCTGTAATCACCACACAGCAGAACCCCTCTCTTAGAGTTGTGAGTTGGACAGTGGGACCCTGCTAGGTGACTGAATTCCCTTCTCTTTGCCTTAAAATTTTAAATCATACCCACATCCCCCACACCCCATCTTTCTGTGATGAAGCCTCCCCTCTTTGGCCGGTTAATTCATATTCAGGAAGGTCTTAAGATGCCCTGAGGGCAGGGATTGGTGAGCCAGAAAGAACGGGACCTCTTCTGTGAAGGTTCCTACACACCCTTCTTTTAATTGCCTCTGACTATTAGATCTCTTTCACTGTGACCAGGACTATTAGATTAAAAAGGGTCCCTGCCCTCTTCCCAAGCAGCCCTCCAGCAGCCCTAAGGAAATTCCACTGACAGTTTTTTTTTTTAATGCCCAAGCTTATTCTCAGCAATAACAAAATCAAGGCTTCAAGCAGCAGGATTCAGAGTCTCAATTTATCATATAGTGCCTAGGTGGTAAAGAGAGACTCAAGCATAGCACATAGGTGGGTCAGTGAACTCCTGCAACATTCAGAGCGCTCCTGCAGTCAAGCCCCAGAGAATGGCATCAACTGTCACTTGTTTAACCCTCGAATCTGCATGGTATGAAGAACTGATCCTCCACTACCCTCCTGGGGTGAGGGGAGCCACAGCCAAACAAAGAGGCTAAGATTATGTTCTGTGGCCAGAGGAGAGAAGACAAGGACAGAGAACAGTGTTTTTACCTGTAGGAAGTGCTGTTGGGTCCCTTCGTGTTACCAAGTTGAAGCCAGACAGTCCCAGGAGTTCTTGGAGAAATCAAGACCTCAACCAAGGGGTGGTGCCATGAGGGTTCTTGATTCAGTCTCAGGAGAAAATTCAAGGACTGTCATTGAGTACAGCCAAATAGTTCAATAAGCTTGACGTTGGAGAACCCTGGGAATTCTCACCTAGAGGCTAGAGAGCTGTCCTGGAGTTTCTTGGCTGGATTCTGGGGAGCTCTGGAAGTTCTAGGCTGGGATGCTGTAGAGCTGTAGGAATTCTCTACTGGATGCTGAAAAGCCCCAGGAATTCTCTGCTGGATGCCAGAAAATCATGATGTAACTGGCACCCTGCTGGCAGTGGTGCCAACTGAGCCCCAATCAAAGTTTGATAGTCTCAAAACTAAAATAATTTAGAGATGAGTGGGCCGGTAGGAAGAAGTAGTAAAGTTTATTAAAAAGAAGTAAAGTTTATTATTAAAGAGTACACGTTAGAGGGATTAATGTGGATGTGCCTAAGGGAGGGACATATTCTGATTGGAATGGGTTAGGTTGTTTTATAGGAAAGTTTTGTTGGTAGTAGGTTTCCATGGTAACCTTTGAATACTAGGTGTGTTCCTTATTCTAGGAGGAGATAGATAGCAAAATTTGTGGTTTATTGTCACATACCTAAAATGTGTCTTTGGGCAAATGGTTAACAATCTTTATGACTCTATGTTTCCTATCATTAACAAAGAGTTTGCTTTGGGCCCAGAATTTTTTTAAAACATTTTTATTGTTAATTATAACATATAAACAAAGACAAGAAAGAAAAAGCAATGACTTTCAATGTATAGTTCAACAAGTAGTTATAGAACAAGATTTCAGAGTTTGTTTTAGGTTACCATTCTACTATTTCAGATTGTTCCTTTTAGGTACTTTGAAACACTGGAGGCTATAAAAATTTTTTTTTTCTTTTTTGTGAAAAATAATATATATACAATAAGGCAATAAATTTCAAAGTCCATCACAACAATTAGCTGCAGAACAGATTTCAGAGTTTGGTGTGGGTTACAATTCCACAATTTTAGGTTTTTATTTTTAGCTGCTTTAAGATACTGGAGTCTAAAAGAAACATTAGTATAATGATTCATCAGTCATACTCATTTGTTAAACCTTACCTTCTCTATAGAACTCCAACATCACCTTTGATCTTTCTCCCACTCTTTAGGGTTATTTGGGCTATGCCCATTCTACCTTTTTCATGTCGGAAGGAGCTGTTGATTATATGGGATAAGGGGATGGAATTAGTTGATGTTATGGAGATGCTGGCCCCTCTGCATTTCAAGACTTATCTGATCCAGAGACCCACCTGGAGGTTTTATGTTTCTGGGTGTTACCCTGGTGCATGAAGCCTTTGTAGAATCTTATGTAATGCCCTAGGTGTTCTTAAGAATTGGCAGGAATGGTTTAGGTTGGGATTTGGCAAGTTATGGTAAGTGGCAATATCCAACTAAGCATGTGTAAGAGTGACCACCAGAGTAGCCTTTTTACTGTATTTGAACTCTTTCAGCCACTGATAACTTATTTGTTTCACTTCCTTTCCCCCTTTTGGTCAGGATGGCATTGTTGATCTCATGGTGCCAGGGCCAGACTCATCCCTGGGAGTCATCTCCCACATCTCCAGGGAGACTTTCACCCCTCCATGTCATGTCCCATGTAGAGGGGAGGAAAATGATTTTACTTAACAGAGTTGAAAATGCAACTCTGTATATATAATATATTGTTTTTTTTTTTCTTTGTGCATGATCTTGGAATCATATCTGGGTTTCCCGCATATCAGGTGAGCATTCTACCACTAAACCATCCTTGCACCCCCTGGGCCCAGAATTTTATAACCTTTTATGGTTTCAAGAGGTTTCAGTGGTTTGGGACATTAGGAAGACTTGTCTCAGAAAATTTGCAGCTGAAGTTTGCAGCTCTGTATTCATTTCTTTGGAACTAGATAAGAAACATGGAATTTTCAGTTTTTATTAACTCTTTAAGAGCTAAGTAGGAAACCAGGGACTAACAGTTATCATATTTTTATTCTGCTTCAATGGGAATTCTTGGAGAATCTAGCTGCGAAGGTTCTTGACTCAGCTACAGAAAATTCAGCCACAAAAAAGAACTGAAGGACTAGTCAGTGTGTACAGTTAGAGCATTCATAAACTACCCTGCTCAAAGAATCCAAGGACTACCCAGCTCAAAACTTTAATGCATAGCGAAGGTACAAATTCAAGGATGAGCACAGGCATTCTCCAAAGGAGGAGAAGCAGTCTGAGGTTGGCATCCTTGCATTATAAGGACTTGGAAGGGCCCTTCTCCCTCTTGTTTTGCTAATAAGGGATTGATGAGTTGCACTTATTCATTGGTACTTTTCAGGTGCTGACCTGAGTAAGGGCTCTGTGTGTGGCTGGATGTGCATGCTGAAAAGAACTTTTGCTATGGGGTTTAGGGTCACTCCCCCCTCCCTCCTTCCCTATCTAATCTGCCTTAGTTTTGCTGTAGATTTTTTAGGATTTTCTACATATGGGATCATGTCATCTGAAAACAGTAAAAGTTTATTTCTTCCCTTCCATTTCGAATGCCTTTTATTTGTTTGTCTTGCCTCATTCCTCTAACTAGAAATTCCAGCACAATGTTGGATAACAATGGTGACAGTGGGCATCCTTGTCTTGTCCTGATCTAGTGGAAGAATTTTCAGTCTTTTCCCACTGATTATGATATTAGCTGTGGGTTTTCATAAATTCCTTTTGTCATATTGAGGACATTTTCTTCTATTCCTGCCCTTTGAAGTGTTTTATTCAAGAAAGGATATTGAATTTTTTCAAATGCCTTTTCTACATCACTCGAGATAATCATGTGTTTTTTTTGCTTTGATTTATTGATATGGTGTATTACATTAATTTATTTTTTTTTGTTTTGAACCAGTCTTACACACCTGGAATAAATTCCAGTCGGTTATGGTATATAATTATTTAAATGTGCTGCTGAATTCAATTTGCAAATATTTTATTGAGGGTTGGCAAAGAATTTTAACTGAGCCTTTTTTACTGCCATATCCCTGCAACCTAGAACAGTGTTTGATACATAAAAGGCACTCAGTACACATTTGAAATGCTGAATGAACAATGCAGGGAAGAAATGAATATATACTTGTAAAATTCTACAAGCCCTTAAGGAAGTCAAAGCTCTTACTTTTTTGATTTGCATATAATGGGCATTCACTACCTACCTGTACAATGAGAATCCAAATGGCCAGTTCAAAGGTCACTCTTCCCTGAAGACTTTCCTTAGCATTTGTGGTAGTTAGATTCAGTTGTCAACTTGACCACATGAAGGTACCTAACTCTTTTGCTGTGGACATAAGCCAATGGTGCCTGAACCTCAACTGTTGCTCACTACATCTGCAGTCGGCTAGGTGTGCCTGCTATAATGAATGCTGTTTGATTTAATTGGCCAGTGCTTAAATGAGAGAGCTCAATGTAGCATAGCCAAAGCAGTTCAGCTTACCTCATCTCAGCTCTCACAGCTCAGTCCAGGCCTTTGGAGATGCAGAAAGAAATCACCCCAGGGAAAGTTGTTGGAACCCAGAGACCTGGAGAGAAGGCCAGCAGGGATCACCCTTTGCCTTCCCACGTAAGCAAGAACCTCAGGTGAAAGTTAGCTGCCTTTCCTCTGAAGAACTAACAAAATAAATCCCCTTTTATTAAAAGCCAATCCACCTCTGGTGTGTTGCATTCAGGCAGCTAGCAAACTAGAACAAATCTGGTACCAGAGTGTGGGGTACTGCTGCAGTTTGCAAATACCAGATATGTTGGAACAATTATTTGGATGGCTAAGGGGAAGATTTTGGAGGAACTGTGAAGAGAATGATGCAGAAGTCCTGGAGTACTTGAAGAGACTGTTGGTGTAAATGGAACCACTGCCAGTCTGGACAAAGAGGGACACAGAAGGGACAAATTGGAGTTTGCAGACTGAGAACCATGGAAGCTCGGGTCTGAAGCCAAGAAACCTCAGTCACGAGAGTGGACCCACCCGTATACATGGAGATAGTAAGTTTACCCTGAAGGGCGAGGATGAGTCTCCCACTTTGTTGCAGTGGAAGAGTCGTGCAGCCTCAGGCCTTGGAGAAGGCAGAGCATGCTCCTTGGGGGACTGGGGAGAGCCTGGCTGCCCCAGTTGAGCGTGTGTCTCCGAAATGGCAGAGAAGCCAGGTGTGGCCCTGATGCCTAGAGAGAGTGGAGCCGAGAAAAAGGTAGTTTCCTCGATGTCCCCCAAGGTTGATTTGGAAAGAGACAGGCCACTGCATAAGCCCTTGGAAAAGGTGGGACTGTCACTTTCTAAAGCTGAAGGATAAATGACTTTCAGAGTTTGAAATCCAATGGTGTTTGCCCTGCAGGTTTTCAGAACTGTTGGGGTCTTGTGACCCCTGTTTCCTTCCAGTTTCTCCTTATGGAAATGAAAATCTTTATCCTGTGAATGTCCTCCTTTGCATATTGGCTCCAGATAACTTGTTTTAAGATTCATAGGCCCATAGCCAGAAGAGAATTTTTTGCACCTTAATATTGCTTAAGGTGATGCATGTAGTTGCCAAGTTGACAAGGGGTGGACATGTGCTAGTTAGATTCAGTTGTCAACTTGGCCAGGTGAAGGTACCTAGTTCTGTTGCTGTGGACATGAGCCAGTGGTACCTGAATCTCATCTGATGCTCATTACATCTGCAGTCAGCTAGGAGGTGTGCCTACTGCAATGAATTATGTTTGATGTAATTGACTGGTGCTTAAATGAGAGAGCTCAATGAAGCGCAAGCCCAAGCAGCTCAGCATACTTCATCTCAGCACTCGCAGCTCAGCCCAGGCTTTTGGAGATGCAGAAAGGAATTACCCTGGGGAAAGTTGTTAGAACCCAGATGCCTGGAGAGAAGGCCAGCAGGGATCACCCTGTGCCTTCCCACAAAAGAAAGAACCTCAGTTGAAAGTTAGCTGCCTTTCCTCTGAAGAATTAATAAAATAAATCCCCTTTTATTAAAAGCCAATCCATCTCTGGCATGTTGCATTCAGGCAACTAGCAAACTAGAACAGCATTGTAACTGAAGGTGGTCTCTTTGCTCTCCAAAGCCTACGGACCAATATTTTTTCTTATGGTGTTTATTGTATTGCTTCATTGAATTATAATATTATAGTCACATATAGTTGGCCTCTTTCTGAATAGTAAACAAGCTTCTTAAAGCAGGCACTAACTATCTTTGTGTCTTTAGTTCTTTGTGCATTGACAATAAATAGTTTTACAACCAATTGAATTATTGCTAAAATTAAATTATTAGCAATGCAACGAGGAATTTACATGTGGGTCATTTTTACTGCTTTTCTAGTTGTTAAGTGTGAGTATATCTAGTCTTTAAAATATATATATCTGTCATGTACGCAAGGATGACTATTGCCAAAGAAATCACAGAATAAGCATTCAATGTCTTTATAGGTTATTAATGCCACGCTTGCTTTGGCTGCAAGACCTAAAAGCCAAGTAGTGAAAAACACTATGGAAATGTATAAGCACACATGGGAGAATCATATACATGTCCTCACTGAAGCTGTAGATGACATTACAAGCATTGATGACTTCCTTGCTGTATCTGGTAAGTCTTTTATCTTTAAATAATTTATTATTTTTAATTTTATTTAAAATAAAAATATTGAATATAATTACTCAATGCAATGTTGTGAGATTCTTGTTTTAAATGATTGGCTTTCCAGAAAGTGCTTCTTTGTAGTAGAAGCACCAATCCTTACCAGTGATCTTGTTTGGGATTATGAGCCTCCTGGCTGCATGTTTTACAGTTCAACAATTTTCACTTGTATCTTAAAGAAACTCTTATTCATGAGTAAGGCTTAATGGAAAATAGTAGCTGGAAGTCTCAGGCTTTTCCTGGATCTTCAAATAAATCAACTTTTTTTCTAATATACTTAGACCTCTTGAATTCCCTGTACGTCTTTGCAAGCCAAAATCTTCTCCACTAAGAAAAAATATACATTTGGGAAAACTTTTCGCTGATTTGATATACGATATGCTGTTTTAACTACCAGTATATATATTTGAACAAGTGCTGGTTCAAGAAATCAAAGAATTAAGTATAAACATCTAACCGAGGCAGTAGCAGAGGGATTTGAGATTTGATGTAAAGCCCAGATGATTCTCTCCTCCCAGATTATTGAATTGTACTTTTCAATTTTTTTGAAACATGGATTTTCTTGGAATTTAATTGTATCCTTTTTTTGTAAAATTTAATGCTCATGAAAAGCTATCATTATTCCATGTTTTTTTTAAGTTTACTGGCGTTTACTTCTGTCTAATCTCTTTTATTAATTACTCTCATGTATATGTTCTTATCCTTGAAAAATCATTCCACAAGTGTATGATATTTTATGATGTATTAAAAAAACTAAATATATGCTATTTAATCATTTAAAAATAATTTCATTTTTATAGTATGAAACTTTTTGAAAATAACATATGTAAGAAAATATAAATTGAACCTAACCCCACTATTCAGAAAGAGCAACCATTGATGTCTGATATATTTCCTTCCAACATTTTTCTATGTAGTTCAAAATTATTGTCAAATAAATCCATCATGGCATTTACATAAAGGTATTTGTTTTTTTCCACATAGTATTCAAATTTAGTTTCCAACATTGTCATGTGCTCTTCCAAAAAAAAAATCATTCATTTATGTACTTTCATTGTGTTAGCATTTGTATACATTTTCATATTAATTAAAACAATGCTATGTTAAGCATATTTTTGTCTATTTTCTATTTCCTTAGTATGGATTTTGAGATATGTATTCAATCAATATCTTATTTTGGGGAAGTCTTTTGTAAACTGATTGTTGAATGCTGGCAACTGTTTTTGATCAGTTCTTTCAGTTACAAGACAAAAAAACCCACTCATACTAATCAATGTAAAATGAATATGTGAATACTGATAACACTATAGGGAGAATCTCCTGGACAGTCATGAATGGGAGTCATAACTGATTAGGTCTTGAATGAGTAGAGCTGGGGAAGGCCACGTCTTGAGTGAAAAGAGCTGTCAGATCTTGGGCCTTCAGAACGGAAGGTCATGGTTTTCCCTTTAGGGATGAATTAATCTGAGTCAGCAACCTTCTATCTCTGCTCCTTTCTATGCATTGTTTTAATAGTTTAGAATGTTTGCCTGTGAGTAACAGAAGACTCAAATATAAACGTATTTTAAATAATAGAAACATGTAATTATCTCATGTAACTTGGTATTTGTAATAATTGATTCTATGCTTTCTAGCCCCAGCACCTGAGGAAAATTTGGTAGGAGCAATCCAAATGCATGGGGATGGGCGATCCAGCTGCATGGGAGGGGTATTTTATTGCTGCCATTTTTTTAGAATTGTCAGTACAGAGTGATTATAAAAAGTGGAGTAATATATAATCTATATTCTATTGTTTCAAATCGTCTGTAGAAAAGGCATCCTTCTATTTCCTACACCCATTGCGGACTGTTCCCAGGGTGAACCAGCCTTCAGATACCATGGGTGGTGGTGTTCTGTGTAAGCATCTCTGGACTCTGTTGAGGTTTCCTTATGCTTGGATCTCAAAGCAATACATCCTCACACAGTAAAGCAGGGAGGGAAGGTGACTTGTGGCTTTGTCTCATTAAGAGGATTATCTTTCTCAGAAGCCTTCTCTCAGATGTTCTTATCTTTGGTCAGAACTTGGGTCTGTATCTACTTCAAGGAGGATCACTGGGCAAAGGGAATTGAGATTTCCAAGACTGGTTTAGAGTGGTGTACTGATTAATTTTTAACAACTGGCTCTTAGCAGGTCTGGCAACTTCTGCTTTGTAGCTCTTGCTGTTTTCTGTGGTATAAATGCACTTATCTTGGTAGTTCAGGGTATCAATATGATGCCATTGAATTCTGAGGTAGATGGAGGTACAGAGTATCAGCTCTCATGAGCTGGTGTAAGGATAATCTAGCAGTCCATTGTTCTTAAAACAGTCAAATTTAGCCTTTATGACTTACCGCTTACTACCCAAACAAAATCAGAATTTTATTGGCATAAAAGACAAAAATGGGAGGGGGGGGTTGGATTGACTGTTGAGTACACAACCAAATATGTTTTTCCCAAAACACTGAATGACTTCCTCTTCTTTCTCAGGTTACTGAGAAACCTAATCTTCATGTTACTTTGTATTGGTTTAGCATGGTCTTAAATGCTGCTTTTTGTTGTAGCATATAATGGATATCTTTTCTCAGAATTCCCCCAGCCAAATAAAAAAGAATATGACTGACTGCATGCACTGATGTTGTTCCAGGTCAGAAGTCCTAGGTCAAAGGGCACAGCCAACAGATGGGATACCTTATTTTAGATACTCAACCCCATGGTTCAGACAGCTGTGATTAGGATTGCCACAGTGTGGGGGTCTGTGTAAGGAGCGGATTTTCTTAGAAAAAGTTGCAGGTGTGATCAGCAGTGAATGACTTCTCCAGTACAACTTCAGAATGATTATTTAGAATAATGAGTTGTTGTTTGTATTCACAGACCTCTGGTTTCTCTATCAGACTGATAAACTGACAAGTCAGTTCGGAAAGTATCTGTATTGTAACATACCAGGATAATAATGTGCTTTCAAAATTTTTAAAATATTTCACTTTTTTCTTGGACTTTTGGAAGTCAACAGCAATACTCAATTCTTTTCCTAAAAATAAATAAGAATAAAGAATAGGAGAACTGAAAAGATTTCCATTTTCTCCTGAGTCATTTATAAAAAATCTGGGAATTCTCAGAATGTCAGCTCCCTAGTTTAAAATGTAAATTAAAAGTAGAAGCTGAAGGGAGTAGGAAAAATATTTTTAAACTTTAAAGTGTTATTTCACTAGCACAGGTAGAGATCATGTGGTGAAGTGCTTGCCTCCCACTCATGTTTTATGATATAAGACGATCCAATATTGACTAGAGGCTCTTGAAGTGAGGGTACGTACCTCTAATACCATGTTTCTTAATTCATCTATTTCAATTCCAAATATAGAAATATAGTTGATGATTTAAAAATTATATGTGTAAAGTTTTGGCAATAGATGGTGTGACTATAGCACAATAGCATCACATTTTGAATGTATTTAACACTACTGAACTGTAAACTTGAAAGTTGCTAAAATAACTAATTTCAGATTATGGTTATATATTATCAGAATAGAACTGAATAACACACACACACACACACACACAGAAAAATACATATATATATGAGTATATCATTACCAAACTTCTCACGATTGAGAAGTCAAAGTATTCGTGATTTCAGAAGCCATATGTGTGTTAAGATTTTCCTGTTATATATAGACTACGAAAAATAGAAGTAAAATCACTTCTTTCTTGAGAATCATAAGGAATATTGCCAATTTACCCATTAGATTTTTATAAATCTTATGTGTAAAAATATGATTAAGCAATGAACTGACCAAAACACTTATAAAAGCAAAAGAGGTGCTTGCCAAGCTAAGTTTTCTCAAATTCAAATTCAAAACAGCTTCTTCCAATGACATCTTTTTTTAATTTTTTTTTTTTTTTTTTGGAAATCTTCATGTGCATACAGTCCATACATGAGCTACAATCAGTGGCTTACAATATCATCACATAGTTATGTATTCATTACCATGATCATTTTTAGAACATTTGTGTCACTCCAGAAAAAGGAATTAAAAAACCTCATACATCCCATACCCCTTACCCCTCCCTCTCATTTACCACCAGTATTTCAATCTAACCAATTTTTTCACTTCATCCCCCCCATTATTTATTTTTCATCCTTTTTTTACTTATCTGTCCATACCCTGGATAAAAAAAAAGCATCAGACACAAGGTTTTCACAATCACACATTTTCATTGTAAACCCATATCGTTAAACCATTGTCTTCAAGAATGAAGGGTACTGTAACAAGGCTTAACAGTTTCAGGTACTTCCTTCCAGCCACTCCAATACACCATAAACTAAAAAGGGATATCTATATAATGCATATAAGAGAGGTTATCCAGGATATCCTCTTGACTCTGTTTGATATCTCTCAGCCACTGAAACTTTATTTTGTCTCATTTCTCTCCTCCCCCTCTTGGTCACAAAGACTTTCTCATATGATACCAGGTTCCAGCTCATCTAGGAGTCCTGTTCCACATTGCTGGGGAGATTTACACTCCTGTGAGTCATGCCCCATGTAGGGTGGATCACAGCAAGTTCACCTGCGAAGTTGACTTAGAGAGAGAGGCTACGTCTGAGCAACAAAAGAGGTTCTTGGGTGTGACTCTTAGACATAGTTATAAGTAGTCTTAGCTTCTCCTTTGCAGGAATAAGATGCACAGGGGTGAACCCCAAGATTGAGGGCTCAGCCTGTTGATTTGTTTGTCCCCACTGCTTGTGAGAATATCAGGAATTCCCCAAAGAGGGAAGTTGAATATTTTCTCCTTTCTCCTCAGTCCTTGAAGGGGACTGTGGTGGTTTGAAAGGATGTATGTCCCATAGAAAAGCCATGTTTTAATCTAAATCCCATTTCATAAAGGTAGAATAATCCCTGTTCAATACTGTATGTTTGAATCTGTAACTAAATCATCTCTCTGGAGATGTGATTTAATCAAGAGTGGCGGTTAAGCTGGATTAGGTGATGACATGTCTCTACCCATTTGGGTGGGTCTTGGTAAGTTTCTGGAGTCCTGTAAAAGAGGAAACATTTTGGAGAAAGGAGGCGATTCAGAGAGAGCAGAGCAGAACATCATAGCCATGAGAAGCAGAGTCCATCAGCCAGCAACCTTTGGAGATGAAGAAGAAAAATACCTCCCAGGAAGCTTCATGAAACAGGAAGCCAGGAGAAGAAGCTAGCAGATGATGCTGTGTTCACCATGTGCCCTTCCAGATGAGAGAGGAACCCTGACCGTATTCACCATGTGCCTTTCCAGATGAGAGAGAAACTCTGACTGTGTTCGCCATGTGCCTTCTCACTTGAGAGAGAAACCCTGAACTTCATTGGCCTTCTTGAACCAAAGTATCTTTCCCTGGATGCCTTTGATTGGACATTTCTATAGACTTGTTGTAATTGGAACATTTTCTTGGCCTTAGAACTATAAACTAGCAACTTATTAATTTCCCCCTTTTAAAAGTCATTCTGTTTCTGGTATATTGCATTCTGGCAGCTAGCTTACTAGAACAAGGGACCTTGCAGGTACTCCTTAATTCACTGCCCAAATTACTCTGGGATATATCAGGGCATCACACTAATCTATACAAATAGGAGTCCATGTACTTATGGTGTTCAACTAAACTGACCACATGAATTAAATTAGGTAATGTACTACCCAGTGTATACATTTTACACCAAATAAACATCTCTCTCTTTGGTCTCATGCAAACGTTGAAGTTTTAAAATGTGGACCATATCATCCTTTACCCTTTATTATGATCTACCTTAGTCCTATCCAGATCAGCTTCATTCATTTCTCTAGTTGAAGTCTGTTCACTTTTTCAGCTTTATAATCAGTTGCTGTATGGGGTATTACTGACTTTCTTAGCTTCAGAGTGCTTATTCTGAGTCTCAGGTGTCACATAAGTGCCAGAAGTTTCTGGAAATGACCAGGTTAATACAAACAGCTCTGTATCCTAGAATTTAGAAATAAGTTACAACTCCTGAATATATGTGATTGCTATAAGAACTTACAATGTAGGGCCCTTTACAATAGGCTCCAACCTGATAACCCATGTTCTCAACTTTAATTCACTGAGTTTGTACATTATACTTACTTCATATGAGTGAAGCATGGCAGTATTTGCCAATGATCTTTTTAAGTAGTTAGAAAAAAATCTTCAAAATGCATTTTCGTCATACTTTTACTGTCACTGACTATGTTATGTTAACCCTTCACTGTCTTTGATCACTCTCTGAAAATGCATGTAGCACACACTTCTCAAAAAGTGACTTTTCTGAAGATGATTTTTGAGCACATAAAGGTTTGCTCTATGTTCAGGCAGAGGATGTGGTTGTCTGTGTGCATTTATGATGAGAGCTAAGGCACTCTATCCTACCAGCCTGCTGTGGTATCTGAGGGAGTATAAACATTAGGATCTCTATTTAGGATGCAGATTTGGAAGTAGAACCACATTAGTTCCTGTATCAGCTTTTAAACTATTACAAATATTAATTAGCTCATAAAGAGACTTAAAACTATAAAGAACAGATTTTAGAAGAGTTAATATTTTTTATTTTTTTATTATGAAAATATATATTCAAAAAATAAATAAATTTCAAAGTACACCACAACAACTAGTTATAGAACAGATTTTGGAGTTTAGTATGGGTTACAGTTCTACAATTATAGGTTTTTCCTTCGGGCTTCTCCAAGACACTGGAGACCAAAAGGAATGTTATGCTCATTTGTTAAATTCTACCTACTCTGTTTTAAGTCCAACTTATCCTTTGATCTTTCTCACAATTTTAGGCGTATTTAGGCTATACCCATTCTAAATGTTCCCTGTTGTAATGGGCTGTCAATAATATGAGATGGGGGACGGAACTAGATGTTCTGGAGAGGCTGGCCCACCTGGGTTTCAGGACTTAACTGGCCTAGGAACCCATCTGAGCTTGTATGTTTTTTGGAAAGTAATCATCATGCATGGAAACTTTGTTGAATCTCATATAAAGCCCTGTGTTTCTTTAGGGGTAGCAGGAATGGCTTTTGTTGGAGGTTGGCCAAACCATAATAAATAGCAATATCTAGCTGAAGCTTACATAAGACTAGCCTCCAGAGTAGCATCTCAACTCTTCTTTAACTCTCTCAGCCACAAATACCTTATTTGTTACAATTCCCTCTTTTCCTCGGTAAGGCATTGTCAATCCCATGGTGCCGGGGAGAAGAGTTAAATTTTAACAGAAGAAGGGAAAGATTTGGACCATAAGCATTATCTAACAATTTCTAAAAATTTAGTGCATGTGAAGCACTGTGCAGATACACCATTTCTTTCTTGAATTTCATCATTCTTTCATTAAATATTTATTGCATAATTTAAAATGCTAAACACGATGTAGAGTACTGGAGATGGAACAATGAGTTAGTGTTACTGGAAGATACAACTTGCAAGGCAGCTGTGACAATGGGGTTTGTTGGAGACACGGGGGTATTTGAGGAATGGAGGAAGCTGCTAACAATAGTTCCAAATTTTCTGAAACAGAAATTGACTATTTATTAACTTGCTTGTAGTTAGCATTGCTATTTTCTTATTGTAAAAGTTGTTCTCATTTTTAAGGTAACGTCACATTAACACTCAACAAATTATATTGAGGGGTTCTTGATGATCTTCTTTATTCCTTAGCCAAAATTTTTCTTTTATATGTTCATTTTCTCTATGTTCACTGTTATCACTTCAGTTAAAACCAATACCTCTTTTTTTTATTGTAATATGTAACATATATACAATAAAGCAATAAATTTCCAAGTACATTTTAACAAGTAGTTATAGAACATATTTTAAAATTTGGTATAGTTTATATTTCCACAATGTTAGTTTTTTACTTCTAGCTGTTCCAAAAACCAATACTTCTTACCTTAATTACACAGAATCTTTCTGATTGAAACCCTTGCATCAGTTTTGCTTGAAGCCTCTCAATATATTTGCTGAATGAATATGAGTATTTATTCCTCTTTTTAATTTTTTGTCAAAATTAACTTTTCAGGGTTTCTATCTTATACTTTCATTAAATATCTTCAGCTGTGGAAGATATTTATCTTCCAATATATTTGAAAGATATATTGGAAGATATTTGTGAAATGAGTATTTTAAAATATCTTCAAATTATAAAAAATAACTTTCAGCAACAATCATTACAATGTTCTGTGACCTTGACTTAGTGATAGAAAGATAACTCAAATTGCCATTAAAAATGCCCTAGCAAGGGTGGGCCACAGTGGCTCAGCAGGTAGAGTTCTTGCCTGCGATGCTGGAGACCTGGGTTCGATTCCTGGTGCCTACCCATGAAAAAAAAATTAAAAATCAAAAAATGCCCTAACAAAGACTTCTTTGATCATGATATTTTAGTGAACAGAATCTTTAGCTTCTATAAACTTATCTAAATCATTTGGCGAAAGAAAAGGAAAACAAATAGCTCTTCAATTTTTTTCATAAATTAATACTAAAGAAATATGTTAATATTGTCAGTAAGATCACAATGCCAAATTAATTATACAAACATAGCACTATTACATCTCAATACAGTGTTTATAGGAAAAGAGTTGGGATAAAAGGTAAACAGTATAGTAAATATCTATGTAAAGATGAATTTTATAAAATCATAACAAATAGCTTATTACCCATATTGCACCTATCTATGCCTATTTGAAATTTTAGCTAATTAAAAGCGTCAAAGCATGAATTGCTTCAAATGCCATGTATATTCTTTTCAATTTGAGCTTAGCACATATTCTTCAAAATTGAGTTTTTATACAAGTGTATTAAATATCCTCTATGTGTAAAGTAGTATGCTGGGAAATGGAAGGTGCTTTAAAGGAGTAAAAGGCATGATGTTAACTTTCATGTAACTCACAATCTAGCATAGGTAAATCAAACTCTGAAAGGATTATACTAATTATTTAAACAAAACACTTTTAAATGAATGTTGCTGGAATATCTGGGTATTGAGGGAAGAATTTTTAAGGGACAGCTTATGATTTTAACTTTGAAGAAAGTGGAAGAAGATCCCAGAGAGAGTGAAAAGCATAGACCAATGCTGGGAAAGTGGACAGCATGTTAACCGGTATTACAGACACAAAGAGTACAAATGGCTTGAAACTGGGCTTGAAAGCTAACGCTTGACATTATAGAGCCCTGTACTTTTATAGAGAAAAGCAAGGCATCTAAAATGTGTTTAAATCAGAGCATCATAGACTGTCAGCTTTTCAGAACACTAGCTGCAGATACTGAAAACCATTTTTTTTTAAAGTAGGTGGTATAAAACAAAATAATGCTTTATTTGCTCTTAAAAGTAAAAAAAAAAAAAAAAAAATCCAATATAAAAGATGTTACTTCTTTTTCTCCATCTTGCTGCCTATAAATTAGAATCCAAGATAACATATCTGAGTAATAATAGGAGGTGAGAGCTAGCTGGATGACTGGGAATTAACTGAGGTTGAGTAACCCAGTTTTCATTTATCAGGAAAAGAAACTCTTTTGCAATAGGCTAGCCCAGTGATGACTTGCAGCCAAGATCTCTTGTGACACTGGCTAAAAACAAGGAGTAGTCTTGTGGTTGTCAATTTTTTCCCTATGTATTCTTGATAACATTTTCACGTGGTTGTATGCAGCTCAGTGATCATTGTACAGAAGGCAGAGGAACTGTACATATGGATTTACGTAAGTTACAGAAAAACAGGGAGAAAGTGTGTGTTCAAAAATGACTGAATAGACTTCCCAAGGTAATCCATTATTGCTCTGTGGTAATTGCATTTTGAGTTACTGCCGCTGCTTACATGGCTGACGAGCAGTTTGGGCATGTGAACTGGAATTTATCACACATTATTCCATGTACTAACAGGCAGGTTCACTAAAGGCAAACACATTTGAATGCACAATAGATATACTACAGGACTGATATTTGGATATTATAAATTACATCTTTAGAAGAACCATAATTAGAATTTATTTTCTAACTTTGTCAAAATCAATTAGACTTGAGAATTTCTATTGAAACTGTAGGTAGAGGTGGACTAGTCATCAATAATTTTACTGATGGCATAAATAGAACCATAAGTTTGCATTTTAGTCTTATGTAAAAATAAAATAAATACTTTTTAATTTCTGCAGATGCCCCAGCTATGTACTTACAAAGGCTCTGAATAATAAAATATACTTTTCATGTAGAATATGCTTTAAATTGTCCCTGTGATTATATGTGCAGTATTTATAAACCAGATTATTTGGAATAGCCAGATATACTGACGAAGACTTACAACCAAAACAGAGAATCAAAGCAAGTCTCATGGTTTCATTTCTAATTGATTATTATGGGGCAATGTCTCAACTCTAAGCTCACACCTTTAATCAATGTAATTTGGGTGAATAAAAATCCTTAATATAGGATTTCCAGGAAGATGGTGAAGCAGGGTAGGTAAGATTCACCCCTCCTTCATAGAATAAGATAGGGAACAGGGAAGAAGGACTGGGACTGCAGTCTTGGGGTGTGACTGATCAGAGAGGTCTTCAGTATTTCATAGGGGGGAGAGAGGCAAGGAGACTGGGTGGGAAGAGCAGGGTGGATCTGATTGGCTGTGACCCCCACCTTGGTGGCAGCAGAAAAAGACGTGCCAATTCTAGGTAACTGACCATCCCTCCATAGCAGCCTTCCCCAGCTGCTGGCTAGAGAAAACTTCCTGCACAGCTTCACAACCCACAGCACCCGTAGAGTGTCCAGAGCGTGCCTAGCTGTCCACTGTGAAAGACTGCACCCCTGGTTGGAACCAATCACCAGCCAGGCATGGTAAATAGCCCTCCTATCAGACACAGTGAATGGAGGATCCATTAGGTGCCAGGCACGGCAATCAGCTGCTCCCCTGGCGCTATGATTGTATCACCTGTCCCACTAGGAACGGCCATACAGCCACTGTGTGCTGGGAGCAGCATCCCCACTGTTCAGCCATCTTCCCAGCCAGGGCTTGAGGGGAGGAGGTGCCTGAAAAGTGCCACTTTCTGGGAAGATGCAGTAAATGCAGTCTGGCAAAATCCCTATCTGCCAAGGTTTTTTAAATATTTTTTTTCTGTATTTTTATTATTAGTATTTTTATTTATGTATTTTATGTTTATATATTTATTTATGAATAAACGTGGAACAACTACACAAGATATTTATAAAAAATAAAGGATACCAGGATGACACTAGAAGAGCACAAAGAAGAATTCAAAAGATTAAATAGAAAAATGGCAGATCTTACAGGGATAAAAGATGCAGTAGAACAAATTAGAACTATATTAGAGACAAATGATAGCAGGTTCAAAGAAGCAGAAGGAAGGATAAGTGAGCTAATAGATGAAATAAATTAATGAGAGTGCACAAAGAAACAAATGGCAAGAAAAACGGAAAAAATGGAATTGGATCTTAGGGAAATGATGAACAATAAAAAGCATACAAATATAGCTATCACTGGTGTTTCAAAATTAGAAGAGAAGATTAAAGACTTGAAAAGTTTAATTGAAAATATAATAGGTGAAAACTCCCAACCCTTATAAAAGACATAAACATGTAACTGAGAGGGCCAAAGAACCCACAATAGAATAAATCCAAATAGGTCTATTCCAAGACACATACAGATTAAACTGTCAAATTTTGAAGAGAAGCAGAAAATCCTGAAAGCAGCATGAGAAAAGCCATCTCCTACATGCAGGAGAAAACATATAAGCCTGAGTTTGTTACTAATCAACAGGTACCATGGAGGCAAGAAGGCAGTGGTATGATATATTAAAGATCCTGAACAAGACTTCAGTTAAGAATTATTTTATCCAGCCAAGCTGTCCTTCAACATTGAGAAAGAGATTAAAATATTCAAAGACAAAGGGAGTCCTGTCAGCTGAAGAGAAAGACATGAGAGGGAGTTCTGGAGGAGGGCACAGAACTGAAGAGTACCAGTAAGGGCAATTTAAGGATTAAGAGAAAGAGCAAAGAATATATTGATCTGATGAATGAAAATTAAAAAGTAAGATGGTAGATTCAAGAACTGCATTTACAACAGTAACTTTGAACATTATTGAACTGAACTCACCAAATAAAAGGTACGGATTGGCAGAATGAAAAAAAAAAATAGCCCATCAAGAGATGAGTGGATTGACAAAATGTGCCATACACCTATGATGGAATATTATGCAGCAGTAAGATGAAATGACGTCCTGAAGCACATGCCAAGATGGATGAGCCTTGAGGACATAATGCTGAGTGAAATAAGCCCGACGCAAAAGGAGAGATACTGTACATATAATTCCATTTGTTTGACCTTGGTAGGTAAAATCAGGGCCTTATAATACAGAATATAGGGAACCTGGAAATACACAGAAGATAGAGATGGGTGAATGATTAGCTAATGTGGTTGAACTTAAATGTAAGGGAATAGACAGAGGTGAAGGTGGTTCACTAGCAGTCTATAAGTGTTATTACCTTATTGAAGATGAACATGATTGAAAGGGGATATATAGATTCATGTGTCCCACTAATTAACACTACTAAATAAGTTCTTGCATGAAAAAAAAGATAAAGATAGTCAGATGGATTAAAACATATAATCCATCTATATGCTGTTTACAAAACATGCATCTTAGATGTAAGGATACAAATAGATGGAAAGTGAAAGAATGGAAAAAGATGTTTCCAAAGCTGTATCAAAAATAAAGCAGGAATAGCTATACTAATATCACCTAAAATAGACTTTTAATGTAAATATGTCATAAAAGACAAAGGACTCTACATATTAATAAAAGGGACAATTCTAAGAGGAAATAAGAGTCACAAATGTTTATGCTCCCAAGCAAGGAGTTCCAAAGAACACTGGCAAAACTGAAGGGGCCTATACACATTTCAACAATAATATTGGAAGACTTCAATATCCCACTCTTCACTATACATAGAACAACCAGACAGAGGATCAACAAGGAAATAGAGAATTTAACAATGTGATATATAAATTAGAACTAATAGACATATATAGCTCATTACACATCAAAACACTGGGATATATATTCTTCTGTAGTGCACATGGAATGTTTTCCAGCATAGATCATATGCTGGGAAATAAAATAAGTCTTTATAAATTTAATAAGATTGAAATTATCCAAGGCCACAATGGAATGAGGTTGGAAATTAATCATGAAAGAATAACAGTTTTCACAAATATATAGAAATTAAACACACTGTTAAACAATTAATGGGTCAAAGAAGAAAATGATAGAGGAATTGGTAAATTTCTGGGGATAAATGATAATGAAAATACAACATATCAGAACTTATGGGATGCAGCAAAGTTAGTGCTGAGAGGGAAATGTGTTGACCTAAATGCCTATATTAAAAATAAGAATGAACAAAAATTGAGGATTTAACTGTTCATCTGGAGAAATTAGAGGAGGAATAGTAAACTAACCACAAAGCAAATAAAAGAAGAGAAATAAAAAAGATTAAAACAGAAATAAATGAATTTGAGAACAAAAACAATAGAAAGAATCAGCAAATCTAAAAGTTGTTTTTTCAAGGAAATCAATAAAATTGATGTACCCCTAGCTAGACTGACAAAGAAAAAAGAGAGGAGTCAAAAATAAATAAATAAATAAATAATGAGCAGAGGGGTCATTACTGTGAATCCTGAAGAAATTTTATAAATCATAAGAGAATAAAATGAACAACTAGATAATGTTGATGAAAAGGCAAATTCCTAGAAATGCATGAACTACCTATAGTGTCTTGAATTTTGTTGAAGATCTCAACAAATGAATTTCAAGTAAAGAGATTCAGTCATCAAAAATCTCCCAACAAAGAAAAGTCTAGGACCAGATGGCTTCCCAGGGGAATTTTATCAAGGATTCCAAAAAGAACTAACACTAATCCTGTTTAAATTCTTCCAAAAATTTGAGGAAGAAGGAATGCTACCTACCTTATTTTGTGACACTAGCATCACTCTAATAGCAGAACTGGATAAATATGCTGCAAGAAAGGAAAACTTTAGACCAATATCCCTAATAAACATAGATGGAAAAATTCTCAACAAAATACTAGAAATTTAATCCAAAGAAACATTAAAACAATTGCAAGTCAAGATCAAGTGAGATTTATACCAGGAATGCAAGGGTGGTGCAATGTAAGAAAATCAGTCAATGTGATACAGCACGTTAGCAAATCGAAAGGGAAAAATCACATGATGACATCCATTGATGCTGAAAAAACATTTGACAAAATGCATCATTCTTTCCTGATAAAAACACTTCAAAAGATAAGAATCAAAGTGAACTTCCTCTATATTATAAAAGGCATATATGAAAAACCCATAACCAGCATCATGCTTATTGGTGAGAGATGAAAAGCATTCCCCTCAAGATTGGTAATAAGACAAGGATGCTCATTGTCACCACCATTAATCAACCTTGTACTGAAAGTCCTAGCTTGAGTGCTTAGATGGGAGAAAGAGCTAAAAGGCATCCAAATAGGAATGGAAGAAGTAGATTTTTTTTTAATTATTTACAGATGACATGATCCTATACTTGAAAAACCCTGAGAAATCTATGACAAAGTTACTTGAACTAATAAACAAATTCAATAAATTGGGGAGATACAAGATTAATGTACAAAAACCAGTAATCCTTCTATACAAAAGCAATGACCTGAGGAGACAGTAAGGGAAATGTTAAATTAAAAACAGCAACCAAATGAATCAGGTATCTAGGAATAAGCCTAATCAAGGATATCAAGGACTTGTACACAGCAAAGTACAAAATATTGCTGAAAGAAATTAAAAATTATATAAATACTTGGAAAGACTTTCCATGTTCATGGATGGGAAGATTGAATGCTATTAAGATGTCAATTGTACTCATATTGATATACATATTCAATGCAGTACCTATCAAAATCCCAACAGCCTACTTTGAAGACTGGAAAAGGTAGTTATCATATTTATTTGATAACTTTTTCAGGGGGAAAAAGGTCCAAAATAACCAAAGAAGAGTGAAGTGGAAAGACTATCACTTCATGATTTTAAACTTGCTATAAAGCCACAATGGTCAAAATAGCATGGTACTGGCACAAAGATAGAAATATCGACTGACTAATGGAATCAAACTGAGGTGTGGAGATAGATAATTAAATCTGTGGAAGTTGATCTTCAATAAGATCCCCCAAATACACTGAACTGGGACAGAATAGTCTTTTCAATGAATTGGCATAGGAGAATTAGATATCAATAGCCAAATGAATGAAAGAGGACCCCAAATTTACACCCTATACAAAAATTAATTCTAAATGGATTAAAGACCTAAATGTAAGAGTCAGTACCATAAAGCTTCTAGGAGAAAACGTAGAGAAACATCTTCAAGATCTAATAATTGTTGGTAGCATCTTAAACTTAAACTTAGTGTCTTAAACCTAAAGCACAAGCAGTGAAAGGAAAAACAGAGAAATGAAAACTCTTTAATATCCAGAGCTTCTGTGCCTCAAAAGACTTTGTCAAAAAAGTGAAAAGGCACCCAACTTAATGGGTGAAAATATTTGGAAACTACATATCAAATAAAGGCTTGATATTTTGTGTACATAAAGAAATTGTACAGATCAATAACACAAAAACCAAACAGCCCAATTATAAAATGGGCAGAGGGTATGAATAGACACCTTTCTGAAGAACAAATACACGTGGCTAAAAAAGCACATGAAGACATGCTCATTTTCATTATCTGTAGGTGAAATGCAAATCGAGATGCCAATGAGATATCATCTCACACCTATAATAATGGCTAATATTAAACAAACATAAATCTACAAATGTTGGAGAGGATGTGGAGAAATTGTAACACTTATTCATTGTCGTTGGACATGTATAATGGTGTGGCTGCTGTGGAAAACAGTTTGACACTTCCTCGGAAAGCTAAATATTGAGTTGTCATATAACTTTGCAATACCGATACTTGGTATATACCCTGAAGTGCTGAAAGCGATAACATGAATAGGCATTTGCACACTGATGTTCATAGTGACACTATCCACAATTGCCGAAAGATGGAAAGAACCCAAGTGCTCTTCAACAGATGAGTGGATAAACAAAGTGTGATGTATACATATGATAGAATATTATGTTGCAGTAAAATGAAATGAGATCCTGAAACATATGACAATGTGAATGAACTTTGAGGACATAATGCTGAGCAAAATAAGTGAGACACAGAAGAACAGACACGGTATGATTTCATGATTGTGACTCTGATGAAGGTAATCTCAGAGGTTACACTGTAGAATATATCAGACTTAGAGATATGCAGAAGCTAGAGATGGGGGAAAGGCTACCCAATGAGGTTGAACTTAAATGGAAGGGAAAGGATCAAAGTGGTGGTAACGCATTAGTGGGGTTATCAGTAACTGCCATATTGAAGGTTGATAGGAGATATATAATGTCATGTATCTCACTAATTAAATCTACAATTGTAAATAAGTTCTCTCATAAATTATTTCAAAGGTTTGATATCGGACAAAGTGCTGATAGTAGAGATGGTATAGGAGAAAACTAAAAATGCATGCTATGGCCAATAGTTAACAGAAAGATATCAACAGTACCACAGCACTACCAGAGGAAACTAATTGGGGGGGGGGGGGATGGATCAGTGATAAACCGTGGTTTTGATTTGATATTTGGTGAGACTGTGTTTGTCAGTTCTTTGTCGCTATGGACCAATGAAGACAGTATAATATTGAAATTGATGCTGATTGTATAGCCAAGTGAGGTTACTATAAGACATGGTTTATTTACTTTGGACATTATCCATGGTACTCAATAGATGGAGGGAGTTGAAAGATACAATGACTGAGAAGTAGAATGGTGAACTGATAGTTGTGTCTTGTAATATGGGGTGACTACAAAGAGGAAGGTTATTGCAAGGCATGTAACAAACTAAATAAACCTTGGGGACAAGGTGTTGTGCAAAATAAGCCAGAAACAAAAGAATAAATATTAAAGCCTCTCTCAGAAAATACTTATAAGAAAATTGGAGCCTAGATTGTAAGCCATTATAGCAGCCACACTTAGTCTGAAGTTGTAAATATATTTCTAGATTCTGAGCTATATGTGTATCAGCTGGTATTTCCTTGGAACTTTGAGTAGCACCATGACACCAAAGATACAGAAATGAAGTGCTGCAACCCAGAAAGGTAGCATAGCTATATACAATAACAGTTAAAGTAGCCTAAAAAGAGAACAGACTTCAATTAGAAATAAAAGTGAAACCAGTTTGGCTAGGACTAATGTAAAGAAGAATACAGGATAAAAGATGTTAGTATATATGTATTCTAGACCTTCCTGTACTATATGAGACCAAAGGCAGAGAGGTTTATTATGTTTAGAACCAAAAATTTCTCTAATACAGAATCTAAATCAACCTATCTAGATAATTCATTTAAACAACTCCAGCTCCTTGAGTCCAGAACGGGAATGAGGCCTTGTAATTCTGTGTAGCTTAATGTAATACCAGGATACACCTCAGGCTATGGTGGGATGATAATTAAAGTATTGGCAGAAGGAGAAAAAATAAGGAGCTATTAAACTTTACCACCAGGGAAACCCCTGATACTGTGCCAATTAGGGATATCCAAATCAATAGCCAAGCCCTTGATCTTGAGGTTTGCTCTTGTGAAATTTATGTAGGTAGTAGAGAAGCTCAGCCTACTTTTACTTCGGGAGGACCTCTTTTGTTGCTAAGATTTGGCCTCTGTCTCTAAACCCAACTCTGCAAGTGAAATTGTTGTCCTCTCCCCTGCATGGGACATGATATCCAGGGGGTGAAAGTCTTCCTGGTGGCATGGGAAATGACTCTCAGGTATGAGTCTGACCCTGGCATCATGAGATCAACAATGCCATCCTGACAAAAAGGGGAAAAAGAACTGGAACAAATTAGATATCAGTGGCTGAGAGAATTCACATAGAGTTGAAAGGCTGCTCTGGAGGTTATTTATACCCAAGCTTCAGTTGGACATTGTTACCTACCATAACTTGCCAAACCCCAACCTAAACCATTCCAGCCAATCCTAAAGAACACCTAGGCCATTATTTAAAATTCTTGAAAGGCTTCATGCACTAGGATAACTTTCCAGAAACCTATCACCTCCAAATAGGTCCCTGGACCAGATAAGTCCTGAAATGCAGAGGGGCCATCCCCCTATCCCGTATTATCAGTAGCCCCTTCCAACATGAAAAAGTTAGAATGGGCATAGCCCAAATACCCCTGAAGAGTGGGAGTTATACAGAGAAGGTAAGGCTTAATAAATGAGTATGATTACTGTATTATTATATTGATATTTCTTTTAGTCTCCAGTATCTTAGAGAAGCTAGAAGTAAAAACCTAAAACTGTGGAATTGTAACTCATACCAAACTCTGAAATGTATTCTGCAACTAATAGTTGTGATGTGCTTTGAAATTTGTTGCTTTCTTGTATATAGGTTATTTTTCACAAAAAGGAAAAAAAAAATTTCTTTTAGCTTCCAGTGTTTTGGAGCAGCTAGAAGGAAAATCTGAAATCTAGGAATGGTAACCCATAACAAACTCTAAAATCTGCTCTGTAACTACTTGTTGAAGTATACTTTGAAAATCATTGCTTTTTCTTTCTTTTCTTTGTACATATGTTATATTTAACAGTAAAAATGTTTAAAAGAAGCAAAAAAAAAAGAAAGTATTGACAGGGTTCTTTGAGAGTCTGAAAGAAAAAAAAATGAAAATATTAAACTTTCCCATCTAAGAAACCCTGGGTGCACTCTCAACCATTGGGGATGCCCAAGAAAATATGCCAAACCCTTGATTTTGAGACTTCCCCTTATGAAATTTATTTCTGTAGTGGAGAAATTAACTACCCATAATGAAGCCTAAGAGTTGTTTCCAGGAAATTTTGTTGCTCAGGTGTGACCTCTCTCGCTAAGCCCAACTGTCCAAGGAAAATCATTATCCTACCCCGCTATGTGGAATATGACTTTCTGGGGAGAAGCTCTATCTGGAAAGGTGGGGCATGACTGCCAGAGATGAGTCTGGCCCTGACGCCATGAGTTCAGCAATGCCTTCCTCATCAAAAGTGGGGAAAGAAGTGTTACAAAATAAGGCATCAATGGCTAAGAGAGATCAAATAGAGTCAAGAGGCTGTTCTGGAGGCAATTCTTATATAAGCTTCAGTTGAGTGCCACGGTTTGCTAAATCCCAACCAACATCACTCCTGTTAACTCTTAAGAACACCTAGCACTTGATCTGAGACTTTGTAAAAGTTTCATGAACTAAGTTTGCTTTCCTGGAACCTAGAATTGTCAGAGGTTTCCTAGGCTAGATAAGTCTTAAAACCCAGTTACTAGATCTAAGATTATCAAGTAATTTCATCCCCCCCTTTTCGACATGAAAAAGTCAGAATGGGGATTGCCTAAAGATCCTTATAGACTGGGAGAAGGATTAAAGGACAAGGAGGAGTTTAACAGAGAAATTAGGATATAACAAATGAGTATGACTGCTGAATCATATATTGATATTTCTTCTAGTGTCCAGTGTTTTAG
Source organism: Tamandua tetradactyla (assembly GCF_023851605.1). Classification (NCBI taxonomy): domain Eukaryota; kingdom Metazoa; phylum Chordata; class Mammalia; order Pilosa; family Myrmecophagidae; genus Tamandua; species Tamandua tetradactyla. The sequence continues at coordinate 31,052,585 of NC_135339.1, forward strand.
AGCAGCTAGAAGGAAAAATCTGAAATAGTGGAATGGTAGCCCATAATAAATTCTGAGATCTGTTCCATAACTATGTGTTTAAGTGTACTTGAAAATTATTAATTCTTCCTTCTTTTTTTTGTATAGATGTTATATTTCACTATATATATATATATATATATATATATATATATATATATTTAATCCTTAATATGGTAAATCCTTTGGGGCATTTTACAGATTAGATGAAAGATTAGAAGGAAGTTCCTCCTTCCCACACACCACTCCTTCAGCCTCTAACAGGTCTCAGATTTGGTCCTTTTGAGATACCAAAGATTTCTGCCAGAGATGAAGGGTTTTTAGGCAGATTAGAGTAGGCTGGATCTTACCCAGTGCTCTCCAAAGTCTGTTCAGGACCCGTAATGCAGCATTCTCCCTGCTATCCAGAGGGTGCAGACACAAGGGCTTACATATCTGAGCTTTTCAATATGTGCTTTTATAGATTTAGGGACTCTGAAAGCATCCTGGGAATGTTTACAGTAAAAACTCCTGTTTAAAGAGTGACTCCAAAGCTTGTGTGTGTGATCAATTGTATATATATTTGGAAAATGCAGCTAAAAATTACATTCTCACAAAGCACTATCATTCTTACCTAAACTTCATTATGGAAGTAACTCATAAGTTTAGATATCAAATACAGTAGGTTTCATCTCTAGAGATTATAAGAAACATAGAAAGAGTAGAGCCTGTTTAGAGGGTGTTAAGTATGTTGGGGTAGACAGTTCTGTCATTTCCTTCCAGATCTGACCATTAGGAAGCAAACTGCCATCTCTAATTCCTTAAATGCCTTCCTCTAATTATATTAATAGTTATATCATTTATTCACTAATTCACTAATTTATTTAGAAGTTTTTACTGAGCACTTAATAGGTGATAGGACTGTTTTAAATCCTAGAGATAAAAAAGTCAACAAAATAGAAAAATAGCCCTGCTGTCTTTGAACTCACATTCTTGTATGATTGAAGAAATAAGTAAAATGATATGTTAAAAATATTTTGAATAGGGCGGTGCAACAGTGGCTCACTGGCAGAATTCTCACCTGCCATGCCAGAGACCCGTGTTGGATTCCTGGTGCCTGCTCATGCGGGGTAAAAAAAAAAAAAAAAAAAAAGTTTTGGATAGTGTCTGGGAAATAGTTAAGTCAGTCAAAGTTAATTATTAGTGTTAACATTATTGTTAAACCATTTTTAAAATTCAAACTAGGTGTGGGAAAGATGAATGTCTTTAAAGGAGTTGTCTTATTTAAGCCTATTTCAATAGTATACCATAGTTTAGCAAAATAACTGAAGAATTATCTTTGAAAGTAGGGTGCATTTTAGTGAATTTTAGTAACTTTCACATATGAGTGAAATTTAGTTTTTTTGAGATAGTTCTAAAACTGTTTTTGTAAAATGTTTTTTTCATGGAAGGAGTGAGAAATACGTGCATTTCTATGTATCTAAATAATTCAATATATAAAACAAAATTCAATCCCCATGTCATCACATAATATCTGTGTGCAAACTTTCATTTATCCTCTCATGATGGTGATTTTTGCCCTTTATGCTTCCAATATAAATCCACACAAATCTTATTCACTTAACTACACGGGGGCTTTAAAGAAAGAAGCAATATTCAGCCTTATGATTGGACTCTTTCTTTGTGGATCAGATCCTAAAATCTTGGTGCATTTATCCCTTCCAAATTGCGACTCTCCCCATGTGGTTATGATATATCAAAGGTCAGCATTAGAAATTAAATGGGAATTTTTTTGGAGTTTTGCAGAAGCTGCAGATGACATGCAAAGGCCAGCAGATGACATACGGAGGCTAGAAATATAGAGATATCTTAAAAAGTTTGGTAACTCATAAACATATAAAATATGTGTACTGTTATGTGTATTACCTGTACAGTATGTGTTTTACTGTTTAATGAAATAGATGAACAACTACACAATTTTATTTTCTTAAAATTAAATTTGTAGTTAAGAACTGCAGTTCTGCTTACTGTTTTGGGGATGCCAAGCATGTTTACTGCAATATCACATGTGAAATCTCAGGGTGAGCTCAAGTTTCTCCTATCTTGTGTCATGTACATGCCATAAACGCTATTAAAATAATGGGTCCCAAGTATAGGGTTCCTAGTGGTTTGACAAGTGTCCCCATGACACAGAAAAATGTGATGAACTTGAAGGAAAGAGAAGAATTGTTAGATCTGCTTTGTTCAGGCAGTATTGGTGCTGCTGTTGCCCACCATTATGGCATTTATGAATCTACCTTTGGCATCTCAAGAAAAAAAAAGTGAAGGAAATCTGTGAAGCTGTTGCTGCCGCTACACCAACAACTGCAAAAATTTGTGTAAACTACAAGATCCGTATCTCTTGTACATAGAAAGTGCAACATTCTTTTGGGTGCAGGGTTGTTATAAAAAAGAAAGCATTCCTACAGTCCTATATATTCTTGGCATCATGCAAGAATAGGTTGTCTTTATATGTTTCCCTAAAGGAAAATGAAAGTGAAGGGTCTACCCCTATGGATTTTCAGTACAACAGAGGCTCGTTTGAAAATTTAAAAAACAGTTTTAGTGTATACAATGTGAAAGTAGCAGGAGAGAAAGCTTTTGCTGATCAACAGGCAGCTAGGGAGTTTCCTGAAAAAAATATATATATATGTAGATTTTCCAGATCACTTGGGTGCTGCACCCCTATTCCAGTTTGTTAGCTGCCAGAACACAATATACCAGAAACAGAATGACTTTTAAAAGGGGGAATTTAATGAGTTACTAGTTTACAGTTCTAAGGCCAAGAAAATGTCCCAATTAAAACAAGTCTATAGAAATGTCCAATCAAAGGCATCCATCCAGGGAAAGATACCTTTGTTCAAAGAGGCAGATGAAGTTCAGGGTTTCTCTTTCAAGTGAGAATGCACATGGGGAACACAATCAGGGCTTCTCTCTCAACTGGAAGGGCACATGGAGAACATGGAGTCATCTGCTACCTTTCTTTCCTGGCTTCCTGTTTCATGAAGTTCCCCTGGAGGTGTTTCCTTCTTCATCTCCAAGGGTCGCTGGCTCGTGGACTCTCTGCTTTGTGGTGTTGCTGCATTTTCTGCTCTCTCCAAATCTCCTATTCTCCAAAATGTTTCCTCTTTTATAGGACTTCAGAAACTAATCAAGACCCACCCAAATGGGTGGAGACACATATCTCCTAATCCGGTTTAACAACCACTCTTGATTAAATCACATCTCCAGGGAGATGATCTAATTACAGTTTCAGACATACAATACTGAATAGAGATTAGAAGAAACAGAAACAATTGCCTTTACAAAATAGAACTAGGATTAAAACATGGCTTTTCTAGGGTACATACATCATTACAAACCAGCACAACCCCTAACCCATGTGATTTGGAATGGATAACTGTATTGAAATTTTTTGTAAGATGTTTGTGACTATTGAATTTTTTTTCTTTTGAAAAGTAACATATATACAAAAAAAGCAAAAAATTTCAAAGCACATTGCAATAATTAGTTATGAAACAGATTTCAGACTTTGGTATGGGTTATAGTTCCACAACTTTAGATTTTTCCATCTGGCTGCTCCAAGACACCGGAGATTAAAAGAAATATCAGTACAATATTTCAGCAGTCATAATCATTTATCAATACCACAGTGCCAGGGTTAGGCTCATCCCTGGGAGTTATATCCCAGGGTGTCATGTCCCATGTACCGGGAAGGGTAATGATTTTACTTCAGGGTTCAGCTTAGAGAGAAGCCACATCTGAGCAACAAAAGAGGTGCTGCTCTAGGAGTAACTCTTAGGCATAACTATAGGTAGGCTTAGCTTCTCTGCTACATAAGTAAGCTTCACAAGAAACTTACTTCAAGATTAAGGGTTTGGCCTATTGACTTGGATGTCCCTAATATTTGAAGCAGTATCAGGGGTTTCCCTGGTCGTAAAGTTTAATAGTTCCATATTTTTTTCTCCAATCCCTCAAGAGACTTTGCCAATACTTTTTAACTATCTACATAATGTACTCTGGAATGTATCTGGGCATTACATTAAACCATACAGAATTAGAAGCCCTCATTCACATTCTGGGTTCCTTGTGTTTAGGTTGTTTGAATGATCTATCCATATTTGTTGAGTTAGATTGTGTTACAGAAAATTTAGGATTTGGACAGATAAACCCCACATCATTTGGTCTCACAGAGTCAGTGACATTCTAAAATATTACAACACCCTCCTTACCCCTGTATTCTGATTTACCATGGTCACAACCCAATTAGCTTCATTCTTATCTCTAATTGAAGACTGATCTCTTTTTTTAATTTCTTTAACAGTTGTTGTATGTGACAATGCTGACCTTCAGAACTACAGAACTCCTACACTGAGCCTTAGTGACACACAGGTGCCCAAAGTTCCAGGGAAATACCAGGTTTTACATCTGTAGTAGAGCCTCTCAAAGACTAGAAATAACAATCACAGCTCTGGACTAAATGTGACTGCTATAAGAGCTTATAATCTAGGCCCCAATTTTCTTATAAGTATTTTCTAAATGTGAATATGCAATATTTGTTCTTTTGTTTCTGGCTTATTTTGCAGCACACAGTGTCCCACAGGTTTGTTCACAGAGCTGCATGCTTCATGACTTCATTCCTTTCTGTGGCAGCACAATATTCGATCATAATTATACACTATAGTTCACCATTCTACTTCTCAGTCAGTGTATCCCTCAGCAACCTCCATCAATTGGACATCATGTAAAATGTCCAAAGTCAACAGTCCATGTCTTATATTATCCTTTCTTAGTGGTATAATTATCATCTCTCTCAATTTTGGACAATTTTCATTTCTCCAAAGAGAAAGATGACCGATAAATACACCCTCACCGAATAGGAAATCCAAGCCTTCCCTAAACCCTTATGTCCCCCCCCCCCAAATAAATTCACCTTGGTATTGCTGTGATACAATTACTGTCTTCCTGTTAAAAACAGCACATTGCATACAGAAGTAGTCCCCCCAATACCCCGATATTATTTATTCTTTATAAAAGATTCATACCTTTGAAGTAGTTCACATAAGAACATATTTATATTTGTAGTGTTCCTTGGTGGGTTACATGGCTCTATACAACCCCTTTCAATCATGTTCATCTTCCATATGGCAATGTGACCTATAGACCCACTAATGAACTGCCTTCACTTCTATCTATTCCCTTACAATTAAGTTCAACTTCATTAGGTAACCATTCACCCGTCTCTAGCTTCCATGTATCTCTAGGCCTCTATATTCTGTATAATAAGCCTCTGAGTTTACCTTTACCAAGGTCATAAAAGTGAAATCATACAATATCTATTCATTTGTGTATCGCTTATTTCCCTCAGCATTATATCCTCAAGCTTCATCCATTTTGTCATATACTTCAGGACCATCATTTTGTCTTACTGCTGCATAATATACCATCATAGGTATATACCACATTTTGTTTATTCACTTGTCTCTTGATAGGCACTTGGATTGTTTCCATCTCTTGGCAATTTTGAATAATAGTACTATCAACATCAGTGTGCCATTGTCTGTACAGGTCCCTTATATCCCTAGTTATGCTTATTTCTAAATACTTAATTCTTTTAGTTGCTATTTTGAATGCATTTTTATCCTTCGTTGCCTCCTTGGTTAGTCATTGCTTCTGTATAGAAACATTTCTGATTTTTTTGCACATGAATTTTATATCCTGTCACTTTGCTGAGTTTGCTCATTAGCTCAAGTAGCTTTGTCATAGATTTCTCAGGAGTTTGCAAGTATAGTGTCGTGTCATCTGCATGTAATGAAAGGTGTACTTTTTCTTTCTGATTTGAATGCTTTTTATTTCTTTTTCCTACCTGATGGCTTTAGCTAGAACTTCTAATAAAATGTTGGATAATAGTGGTGGCAGGGAACATCCTTGTCTCATTCCCTGTCTTAGGTTTTCAGTCTTTCATCGTTTAATACCATTCTGGCTATGGGTTTTTCATAAATGCTCATTATTATATTGATGAAGTCACCTTTGATTTCTATCATTTGAAATTTTTTATCAGAAAAGGATGGTGAATTTTGTTGAATGCTTTTTCAGCATCAATTGGGATGATCATGTGATTTTCCCTTTTGATTTGTTAATGTGCTACATTAAATTGATTTTCTTGTGTTAAACTATCCTTGCATTCCTGGTATAAACCTCACTTGATTGTGGTGAATAATACTTTTAGTGTGCTGTTGGATTAAGTTTGCTATATATATAAACAATTATGCTTTGATATGTCATATCTGCATTTTCGTTTGGCTCCAAATAGTTACCAATTTCCCTAGAAATTTCTTCTTTGACTCACCAGTTGTTTAAGAATGCATTGTTGAATCTCCATGTATTTGTGAAAGTTCTGGTTCTTTGATGATTGATAATTTCCAGCTTCATTTCATTGTAATCAGAGAAAGTGCTTTGAATAAGTTCAATCTTTTTTTTTTTTTTTTTTTTTCATATTTCAGGTGCAGCTTCATTCAGTGTTCCAACATAGTTACATTACACTTAGGTATTATTGTGCTGTCCATTTTTGAGTTTTTGTATCTAGTCCTGTTGCACAATCTGTATCCCTTCAGCTCCAATTACCCATTATCTTACCCTGTTTCTAACTCCTGCTGGTCTCTGTTACCAATGATATATTCCAAGCTGATTCTCAAATGTCGGTTCACATCAGTGGGACCTTACAGTATTTGTCCTTTAGTTTTGGGTTAGACTCACTCAGGATAATGTTCTCTAGGTCCATCCATGTTATTACATGCTTCATAAGTTTAGTCTGTCTTAAAGCTGCATAATATTCCATCGTAGGTATATGCCACAGTTTGTTTAGCCACTCGTCTGTTGATGAACATTTTGGCTGTTTCCATCTCTTTGCAATTGTAGATAATGCTGCTATAAACACTGGTGTGCAAATGTCCGTCTGTGTCTTTGCCCTTAAGTCCCTTGAGTAGATACCTAGCAGTGGTATTGCTGGGTCGTAATCCATTCTGCCATTCTATGTCTTTTGATTGGGAAATTCAGTCCATTAACTTTTAGTATTATTACTGTTTGGATAATATTTTCCTCTACCATTTTGGCTTTTGTATTATATATATCATATCTGATTTTCCTTCTTTCTACACTTTACTCCATACCTCTCTCTTCTGTCTTTTCGTATCTGACTCTAATGCTCCCTTTAGTATTTCTTGCAGAGCTGGTCTCTTGGTCACAAATTCTCTCAGTGACTTTTTGTCTATAAATGTTTTAATTTCTCCTTCATTTTTGAAGGACAATTTTGCTGGATATAGGAGTCTTGGTTGGCAGTTTTTCTCTTTTAGTAATTTAAATATATCATCCCACTGTCTTCTTGCCTCCATGGTTTCTGCTGAGAAATCTACACATAGTCTTATTGGGTTTCCCTTGTATGTGACAGATTGTTTTTCTCTTGCTGCTTTCAAGATCCTCTCTTTCTCTTTGACCTCTGACATTCTAACTAGTAAGTGTCTTGGAGAACGCCTATTTGGGTCTATTCTCTTTGGGGTGCGCTGCACTTCTTGGATCTGTATATTTAGGTCTTTCATAAGAGTTGGGAAATTTTCAGTGATAATTTCTTCCATTAGTTTTTCTCCTCCTTTTCCCTTCTCTTCTCCTTCTGGGACACCCACGACACGTATATTTGTGCGCTTCATATTGTCATTCAGTTCCCTGATCCCCTGCTCAAGTTTTTCCATTCTTTTCCCTATAGTTTCTGTTTCTTTTTGGACTTCAGATGTTCCATCCTCCAGTTCACTAATTGTAGCTTCTGTCTCTTTAGATCTACCATTGTAGGTATCCATTGTTTGTTCCATTTTTTCTTCTTTGTCTTTCACTCCCATACATTCTGTGATTTGTTTTTTCAGATTTTCTATTTCTTCTTTTTGTTCAGCCCATGTCTTCTTCATGTCCTCCCTCAATTTATTGATTTGGTTTTTGAAGAATTTTTCCATTTCTGTTCGTATATTCAGCATTAGTTGTCTCAGCTCCTGTATCTCATTTGAACTATTGGTTTGTTCCTTTGACTGGGCCATATCTTCAATTTTCCGAGCGTCATCCATTATTTTCTGCTGGTGTCTGGGCATTTGATCAGATTTCCCTGGGTGTGGGACCAGCTGGTTGAAAGCTTTTTCTGTGAAATCTCTGGGCTCTGTTTTTCTTTTCCTGCCCAGTAGGTGGCGCTCGTGGCGCTCGTCTGTCTGCACGGCAGTCGGCCCGGGAAACCGCGCGTGGAGGGCGGGGGGTGTCGCCGGCCGCCCTGGCTTGGGAGAGTGCCGGTCCTAATTGCCCAGCTGGCCCGAAACGCCAAGTGTGACGGGAGGGCCCCGCTATCCAACGTTCCCAGTCAGACCGGGGAGCCACGTGCGTGGAGGGGACCCCAGTCGCCAGCCGCCCCGGCTGGGAAAACGTGCGCCCCTCGGGTAGCTCACCGCAGCAGATTCTCCCTGCCCATTCAGCTGTTCCAGAATGGGGTACGCTGTCTTTTTGGTCTCTGTCGTGACTCCGGGAGCTGTTTCGTATTGTTTCTGTTTCTTTAGTTGCTTTTCTGGAGGAGGAACTAAGACCCGCGCGTTTTACTAAGCCGCCATCTTCTCCGGAAGTTCAATAAGTTCAATCTTTTAAAATTTATAAAGACCTGTTTTTTGCCCCAGCATATGATCTATCCAGAGGTATGTTCCATGATTATTAGAGAAGAATCAGTATCCTGGTATTCAGTATGTAATGTTCTATAGATATCTGTTAGGTCTAATTCATTTATCAAATTGTTCTCTATTTTTATGTTAATCCTCTGGTTGTTCTATCTATAGAGGAGAGCAGTGTATTGAAGCTTCCAAATATTATTGAAATGTGTTTAACTCTCTTCAGTTTTGCCAATGTTTGCCTCAATATCCTCTGGTTGTTCTATGTATAAAGGAGAGTGTGGTGTATTGAAGTCTTCCAATATTATTGTTTAAATGTGTTTAACTCTCTTCAGTTTTGTCAATGTTTGCCTCATGTACTTTGGAGCTTCTAGATTGGGAGCATAAACATTTATGATAGTTATTTCTTCTTGGTGAATTGTCCCTTTTATAATATGTAGTGTCCATCTTTGCCTTTTATGACTTATTTTCATTTAAAATTTATTTTTTCTGATGTTAGTATAGCTAATACTGCTTTCTTTTGGTTACCGCTTACATGGAATATCTTTTTCCATCCTTTCACTTTCAATCCATTTGTATCCTTTGATCTAAGATGAGTCTCTTTTAAGCAGCATATAGATAGATCATATTTCTTAATCTATTCTGTATCTTTTAATTGGTGAGTATAATCCATTAACATTCAAAATTATTACTGTAATGCATTTCTTGCATCTACCATCTTATCTTTTGGATTTAATTTGTCAGATCTATATGTGTTTTTCCCTCTTTCTCTTTTTTATCCTTTAAATTGCTCTTACTGGTACTCTTTAGTTCTATTCCCTCCTCCAAACCTCCCTCTTCTTTCTTTCTAGCCAACAGAACTCCCTTTAATATTTCTTGTAGGGCTGGTCTCTTGTTGAATTCTCTGTTTTTGTTTTTCTGTGAAAATTTTAATCTTTCCCTCATTTTTGAAAGACAGTTAAACTGGGTACAGAATTTTTGGCTGAAACTCTTTCTCTTTCAGGATATTATATAAATAATACCACTGTCTTCTCATCTCCATGATGCCTGTTGAGTAGTCCAAACTCAATCTTATGTGGTTTCTCTTGTATGTTGTAAATCACTTTTCTCTTGCTGCTTGCAGGATTTTCTGTTTCTCTTCAACATTTGACAAAGTTATTAGTGCGTGTCTTGGAGTAGACCTATTTGGGTTTATTCTGTTTGGAGTTCATTGGGATTATTTGATTTGCATATTTATGTCTTTTATAAGGACTGGTAAATTTCCCCCCATTATCTCCTTAACTCATCTTCCTAGCTCTTTACTCCTCTCTTTTCCTTCTTAAATGCTGATGATTCTTAGATATGTGTGCTTTGTGTTGTCTGTCATTTACATCTTTTTTGCTATTTGTTTTGCTGTACATTCAAAATCAGTTGGCCTGTCCTCTAGTTCACTTATTCTCTCTTCTGCTTCTTCAAATCTGCTGTTGTGTGTCTCAAGTATATTTTTGATTTGGTCTACAGCTTCTTTCATCTCTGTGATATCTGCCATTTTTCTATTTGTTCCTTTAAATTCTTCTTTATACTGTTTTTGTGTCTTCTTCATCTCCTTTATTTCATTACCCAATCCATTGATTTTATTTAATAGATTCATATGACCATCTTTGATTAATTGTTCCAAAATCTGTGTCTCCTCTGATGTTTTAATTTGGTCATTAGGCTGGGCTATATATCTCTGCATCTTCATTTGCTTTGTTTGTGATTTTCTTTCACCTTCAAAGCATGTAATAATCTTGATAGGATTACTTTGGAAATTGATTTCCCTCAGTAGTCTAAGGCTTTGTATTTGCAGGATAAGGCAGGATGAGGGGAGTGGGGTGGGTGAATGTTCAGAGCACTGTTGCACATGTTAAGTGTGGGTGTTGTGGGTATTGGGGCTTGGGTTTTGGAGCATGGAGGTCAAGGTGCAGGGCTGGGTGTGGGTGCACAAATTCATTGGGGCAGGTATTGAGGGTGCTAGGTGGGGGCAGTGCAGTGTAAGTGTACACTTGTACAGGGACTATCCAGATGTGGCTGTACACATATGTGTGTGGGCAGGCACTGGTACCAGGAGAGTGGGCTCTTGGTGTGCATGTACACGGAGCTGGGAGGTGCCGGGGTGGTGGTGTGCATGTGCACAGGTCAGAGGGGTTGTTGTGGCATGGATGCACACATGAGTGCCTTCAGGGGATGTGGGGGTGCTGTTTGATGGTGTATGTATACTTGGGTTGGGGGCATGGGGTGCAGGGGTTGAAGGGGTGGGATGCGGGTGCAAGGGTAGTCAGGACATGTGTGTGTTTATGTGTATGTGTGATGGAGGGGGTGGGCCAAGGATTCATGGGTCCCAGGGGGTCATGCAGAGGTTCTTGGGGCACCAGGAGCCAGTGCTTTTGGGCATAAGGAATGGGGGGGTGGTCTCAGGGGAGAGGGGTGGGGCTCAGGTGTGTGAGGTGTGAGGCCATTGGTCATGGAGGTTGTGGCATGCATTGGTGTGATGCATTCAAAAAGGGTAGTTTGGCTTACTTCCTAGTCTCTACCTCCCTGTCTGTGCACTCCTGAAGGCTCAGTGCCGCTATTTGAAAAGAGACATATTAGGCTGTTCACACTAGCTGTATGGTCTCCAGTTCTCTGCATCTCAATTCCTTAACTCTTTCAACCAGGACCTTCCTATGTACTGTTGAAGCCCCCCCCCCCACCCAGGTCATTTGTCTCCTGGAATCAGTGTCCTGGTCATTTTTCTGTCATTTCTCTAATTGTTCCTTGGAGCTGGGACAGAATAAGTCTGTATTATTCTGCCATCTTCCTGGAATTTTGACCACTGCATTTTAAGCTAACATTATGTACAAAGTATTAAAGGCTATTAAAGGCCAAATGGTAAATTAGTTGTTGTTTTATTATCTTCTGTTTATCATATTAATCAAAATTGTGTAAATATAGTAACTGTGTTGATTGCAAGTCCCTTATTGAAGCAGGGTGCATGTAATACTGTCGCTATTTAAATAAATGGGGTTCATGTTTTTTTACATAAATATTTTTATAGTTCTAATAGTTGTTCCATATTGTATGTGTTTACTTTGGTGTATGACTTTTTTAATAAATATTTTCATTGACTAATCTTTGCACACATACAGTCTATACATGGTGTACAATCAGTGGGTCATAATATCATTACATATTTGTATACTCATTACCATGAATAACTTTTAGAATATTTACATCACTCCAGAAAAAAGAATAAAAAGAAAAGAGAAAAAACTCATATATTCCCTTACCCCTCCCTCTCATTGAGCACTGTTATTTCAATCTATCCAGTTTATTTTACCCCTTGTCCCCCCTATTGCTTCTCTCTCTTTTTTTTTTTTTTTCATGGGCAGGCACCAGAAATTGAACCTGGGGCTCTGGCATGATAGGTTCAGCTCTGCCTGCTGAGCCACCATGACCCGCTGCATATTGCTTATTTTTTAATCCATATTTTTTTGCTCATCTGTCCATAAAAAGGGCATCAGACACAAGGTTTTCATAAACACACAGTCACATTGTAAAAGCTGTATCATTATACAATTGTCTTCAAGAATCGAGGCTACTGGAACACAGCTCAACAGTTTCAGGTACTTCCCTCCAGCCTCTGCAATATACCATAAAGCAAAAAGGGTGGGCCAGTTTGAAAGTATTATTTACCTTAGAAAAGCCATGTTTTAATCCTGATCCACTTTAGGAGGCACCCATTTCTTTTAATCACTATTCAGTACTGTAGAATGGAAGCTTGATTAGATTATCTCCACAGAGATGTGATATGCCCAATTATGGATATTAACCTTTAATTAGAGGGAAATGTGATTCCATCTATTCCAGGTGGGTCTTGATTAATTTGTCAGAATCCTTTACAAATGGGAACTATTTTGAAAAAAGCTTAAGAGTGAGAGAGCCATGAGAACCAGGAGAGCCCACGTAGCCAGAGACCTTTGGAGATGAAAAAGAAATATTATTTTTTGTCCCAGGGTAGCTTCATGAAACAAGAAGCCTGGAAGGAAGGCTAGCAGAAGTCTAATGTGCCTTTCCAGCTGAGAGAGAAACCCTGAACTTCATCAGCCTTTCTTGAGTAAAGGTAGCTTCTTGTTGGTGCCTTAATTTGGACATTTTCACAGCCTTAGAACTGTAAATTTCCAACTTAATAAATTCCCCCTTTTAGAAGCTGCTCTGTTTCTGGTATATCTTATTCTGACAGCTTGTAAACTAGAACAAAGGAATATCTATATAATGCATAAGAATAACCTCCAGGTTAACCTCTCAACTCTGTTTGAAATCTCTCAGCCACTGAAACTTTCTTTTGTCTCATTTCTCTCTTCCCTCTTTTGGTCAAGAATACTTTTTCAGTCTCATGATACAGGGTCCCAGCTCATCCTGGGAATCCTGTCCCACATTGTCAGTGAGATTTATACCCCTGGGAGTCATGTTCTCTGAAGGGCAGAGGGCAATGAATGGTACATGACTTTTTCTTAAGAAATGCCCCATTAATATGTATGGAACCATTTATCCTAAGACTTTTTCAATATTTCCTCATTCATCACCCTATTGGCTAGTTCAGTCACATTTAATACATAGAAAACTGACATGGAAAATTCCTAAATATTTCAAAGTCTCAAAGCCAATAAATAGTACTAGGTACTCTCTAGTCAGGTTGGCCTATTGTCTCCTATTAAAAATTGTTCTTTCTCTCAAATTAGGTTCTAAGTATTTGTTGTTGCTGTTGTTTGTTTATGTCTTTTAATGTCAAAATATGGAGGTCATATTTAGACCATGATTCTGAGTTTTCCATCTAGAACCTTACTCAGGGAGAGATTTATAGCTCTCTCTCTCTATTTTTTTAATTAGAGAAGTTGTGGGCTTACAGACAATCATGCATAAGATATAGGATTCCTATAAACCACCTCACCACCAATACTTGCATTGGTGTGGAAATTTTGCCATTTTTAACAATAGTTACAGATGTTGCAATTGATTAAAGATTACTAAAGTATTATTATGACTATTGGGTATTCTTTCCCTTCCTGACCTAGTATATAATAATAAAAGGAATATATAATAATAATAATAATAATAATTATTATTATTATTCATGCATGCCTTTGTTTTATTACTCATCTACCCATACACTGGATAAAGTGAGGTCTGTCACTAGATTTTTTATAATCACACAGTCACATGATAAAAACTATATAATTATGCAGTCATTAACAAAGATCAAGACTACTGGATTACAGTTCAATGTCTCATGTATTTCCTTCTGGCTATTCTAGTACCCTAGATACTAAAAAGTAATATCTGTATAATGAATCAGTAGTCATAATCATTTGTTAAATCCTAATTTCCGAGTTTCATCTCTTTCCTTTCATTTGATCATTTTCTCATTCTTCAGAGATATAGGGGCAATGACCTTTTTAATTTTTTCATGCTGGAAAGGGGTGTTGACCTTATGGGGTAGAGTAATATGACTGGTTTATGTTCTTATGGAGATTGGTATCTCTGCGTTTCAGGGTTTATCTGGCATAGGAACAATCTGAAGGCTTTAAGTTTCTGAAAAAATAGAATTTATAGAGTCTTAGATCAAGCCCAAGGAATTATTTGGGATTTTCAGGTTGGGGCTTGGTATAATGTGGTAATTTGCAGTGTATGGCTGAAGCTTGCATAAGAGTAACCTCCAGATTGAACTCTCAACTCTATTTGGAATCTCTTAGCCATAAAGATAATGAAACTTTATTTTGTTTCACTTCTCTTCCACTTTTGGTTAAGAAGAAATTCTCAATCCCATGATGCCAGGGCCAGGCTCATCCCTGGGAGTCATGTCTCATTTCGCCAAGGAGACTTACAGCCTTGGGAGTCATGTCCCATGTAGGGCAGAGGGTAGAGAGTTTATTTGCACAGTTTATATCTAACTCTTAATCCTAGCTTTTGATTTGTGACTCATTCAGCTATTGAATCAAATAATTAACAAAAAGTTAAGTCACTTCCTTTATAAATCTTTGGTTGTCCATGCAGATACAACTGGATGATTTTGTATGATTATGATAAACAACACAAAAACTATTTTAAGTTAGATTAAATATGGCTCAGGTGGTGACGTGAGTCTTTTCTTCTTTGTTTTCCACCTGAATTTCATGAGAGTCTGGAAGAGAATTTGAATGAAAAAAAAAAAAATTAGTGATAATTAACCAAACATCTTGGATGTACTCAGATTATGAGGTTTTACTACACTAGTGTTTGGTACCATGCAGATACCTAATAAATATTTGTTTAATTAAATATGTTTTACTTAGATAAATTCACAGTTGATTTCTATAGGAGAAACATCCAAATGATCAAGGGCAAAATTTACTCTTTTTGCATCTCAGGGACACCAAATATAGACTTTAGAGCAAAACCAGAGTGTATTTGTTGCATACTGTTGTAGGCAGACTGCTTAATTTTTTTTTTTTATTTTTTTTTATTTTTTATTAACGGAAAAAAAAAAAAGAAATTAACACAACATTTAGAAATCATACCATTCTACATATGTACTCAGTAATTCTTAACATCATCACATAGATGCATGATCATTGTTTCTTAGTACATTTGCATCGGTTTAGAGGAACTAGCAACACAACAGAAAAAGATATAAAATGTTAATATAAAGAAAAGAAATAAAAGTAGTAGTAATAGTAAAAAACAACAACAACAAACAAACCAACAAGCAAACAAAAACAAAAAAAACCCTATAGCTCAGATGCAGCTTCATTCAGTATTTTAACATGATTACTTTACAATTAGGTATTATTGTGCTGTCCATTTTTGAGTTTTTGTATCTAGTCCTGTTGCACAGTCTGTATGCCTGCAGCTTCAATTACCCATTGTCTTACCCTGTTTCTAACTCCTGCTGAACTCTGTTACCAATGACATATTTCAAGTTTATTCTCGAATGTCCGTTCACATCAGTGGGACCATACAGTATTTGTCCTTTAGTTTTTGGCTGGATTCACTCAGCATAATATTCTCTAGGTCCATCCATGTTATTACATGGTTCATAAGTTTATCTTGTCTTAAAGCTGCATAATATTCCATCGTATGTATATACCACAGTTTGTTTAGCCACTCTTCTGTTGATGGAGATTTTGGCTGTTTCCATCTCTTTGCAATTGTAAATAACGCTGCTATAAACATTGGTGTGCAAATGTCCATTTGTGTCTTTGCCCTTAAGTCCTTTGAGTAGATACCTAGCAATGGTATTGCTGGGTCGTATGGCAATTCTATATTCAGCTTTTTGAGGAACCGCCAAACTGCCTTCCACAGTGGTTGCACCCTTTGACATTCCCACCAACAGTGGATAAGTGTGCCTCTTTCTCCGCATCCTCTCCAGCACTTGTCATTTTCTGTTTTGTTGATAATGGCCATTCTGGTGGGTGTGAGATGATATCTCATTGTGGTTTTGATTTGCATTTCTCTAATGGCCAGGGACATTGAGCATCTCTTCATGTGCCTCTTGGCCATCCGTATTTCTTCTTCTGGTAGGTGTCTGTCTTTTTCCCATTTTGTAATTGGGTTGGCTGTCTTTTTGTTGTTGAGTTGAATAATCTCTTTATAAATTCTGGATACTAGACCTTTATCTGATATGTCGTTTCCAAATATTGTCTCCCATTGTGTAGGCTGTCTTTCTACTTTCTTGATGAAGTTCTCTGATGCACAAAAGTGTTTAATTTTGAGGAGCTCCCATTTATTTATTTCCTTCTTCAGTGTTCTTGCTTTAGGTTTAAGGTCCATAAAACCACCTCCAGTTGTAAGATCCATAAGATATCTCCCAACATTTTCCTCTAACTGTTTTATGGTCTTAGACCTAATGTTTAGATCTTTGATCCATTTTGAGTTAACTTTTGTATAGGGTGTGAGAGATGGGTCTTTTTTCATTCTTTTGCATATGGATATCCAGTTCTCTAGGCACCATTTATTGAAGAGACTGCTCTGTCCCAGGTGAGTTGGCTTGACTGCCTTATCAAAGATCAAATGTCCATAGATGAGAGGGTCTATATCTGAGCACTCTATTCGATTCCATTGGTCGATATATCTATCTTTATGCCAATACCATGCTGTTTTGACCACTGTGGCTTCATAGTATGCCTTAAAGTCAGGCAGCGCGAGACCTCCAGCTTCGTTTTTTTTCCTCAAGATGTTTTTAGCAATTCGGGGCACCCTGCCCTTCCAGATAAATTTGCTGATTGGTTTTTCTATTTCTGAAAAATAAGTTGTTGGGATTTTGATTGGTATTGCATTGAATCTGTAAATCAATTTAGGTAGGATTGACATCTTAACTATATTTAGTCTTCCAATCCATGAACACGGTATGCCCTTCCATCTATTTAGGTCTTCTGTGATTTCTTTTAACAGTTTTTTGTAGTTTTCTTTATATAGGTTTTTTGTCTCTTTGGTTAAATTTATTCCTAGGTATTTTATTCTTTTAGTTGCGATTGTAAATGGGATTCGTTTCTTGATTTCCGCCTCAGCTTGTTCATTACTAGTGTATAGAAAAGCTACAGATTTTTGAATGTTGATCTTGTAGCCTGCTACTTTGCTGTACTCATTTATTAGCTCTATTAATTTTGTTGTGGATTTTTCTGGGTTTTCTACATATAGTATCATATCGTCTGCAAACAGTGATAGTTTTACTTCTTCCTTTCCAATTTTGATGCCTTGTATTTCTTTTTCTTGCCTAATTGCTCTGGCTAGAACTTCCAACACAATGTTGAATAATAGTGGTGATAGTGGACATCCTTGTCTTGTTCCTGATCTTAGGGGGAAAGTTTTCAATTTTTCCCCATTGAGGATGATATTAGCTGTGGGTTTTTCATATATTCCCTTTATCATTTTAAGGAAGTTCCCTTGTATTCCTATCTTTTGAAGTGTTTTCAGCAGGAAAGGATGTTGAATCTTGTCAAATGCCTTCTCTGCATCAATTGAGATGATCATGTGATTTTTCTGCTTTGATTTGTTGATATGGTGTATTACATTAATTGATTTTCTTATGTTGAACCATCCTTGCATACCTGGGATGAATCCTACTTGGTCATGATGTATAATTCTTTTAATGTGTTGTTGGATACGATTTGCTAGAATTTTATTGAGGATTTTTGCATCTGTATTCATTAGAGAGATTGGTCTGTAGTTTTCTTTTTTTGTAATATCTTTGCCTGGTTTTGGTATGAGGGTGATGTTGGCTTCATAGAATGAATTAGGTAGTTTTCCCTCCACTTCGATTATGTTGAAGAGTTTGAGGAGAGTAGGTACTAATTCTTTCTGGAATGTTTGATAGAATTCACATGTGAAGCCGTCTAGTCCTGGACTTTTCTTTTTAGGGAGCTTTTGAATAACTAATTCAATCTCTTTACTTGTGATTGGTTTGTTGAGGTCGTCTATTTCTTCTTGAGTCAAAGTTGGTTGTTCCTGTCTTTCCAGGAACCTGTCCATTTCTTCTAAATTGTTGTATTTATTAGCGTAAAGTTGTTCATAGTATCCTGTTATTACCTCCTTTATTTCTGTGAGGTCAGTAGTTATGTCTCCTCTTTCATTTCTAATCTTATTTATTTGCATCCTCTCTCTTCTTCTTTTTGTCAATCTTGCTAAGGGCCCATCAATCTTGTTGATTTTCTCATAGAACCAACTTCTGGTCTTATTGATTTTCTCTATTGTTTTCATGTTTTCAATTTCATTTATTTCTGCTCTAACCTTTGTTATTTCTTTCCTTTTGCTTGCTTTGGGATTAGTTTGCTGTACTTTCTCCAGTTCTTCCAAGTGGACAGTTAATTCCTGCATTTTTGCCTTTTCTTCTTTTCTGATAAAGGCATTTAGGGCAATAAATTTCCCTCTTAGCACTGCCTTTGCTGCGTCCCATAAGTTTTGATATGTTGTATCTTCATTTTCATTTGCCTCTAGGTATTTACTAATTTCTCTTGCAATTTCTTCTTTGACCCACTTGTTGTTTAAGAGTGTGTTGTTGAGCCTCCATGTATTTATGAATTTTCTGGCACTCCGCCTATTATTGATTTCCAACTTCATTCCTTTATGATCCGAGAAAGTGTTGTGTATGATTTCAATATTTTTAAATTTGTTAAGACTTGCTTTGTGACCCAGCATATGGTCTATCTTTGAGAATGATCCATGAGCACTTGAAAAAAAGGTGTATCCTGCTGTTGTGGGATGTAATGTCCTATAAATGTCTGTTAAGTCAAGTTCATTTATAGTAATATTCAGGTTCTCTATTTCTTTATTGATCCTCTGTGTAGATGTTCTGTCCATTGATGAGAGTGGTGAATTGAAGTCTCCAACTATTATGGTATATGTGTCTATTTCCCTCTTCAGTGTTTGCAGTGTATTCCTCATGTATTTTGGGGCATTCTGGTTCGGTGCGTAAATATTTATGATTGTTATGTCTTCTTGCTTAATTGTTCCTTTTAATAGTATATAGTGTCCTTCTTTGTCTCTTTTAACTGTTTTACATTTGAAGTCTAATTTGTTGGATATTAGTATAGCCACTCCTGCTCTTTTCTGGTTGTTGTTTGCATGAAATATCTTTTCCCAACCTTTCACTTTCAACCTATATTTATCTTTGGGTCTAAGATGTGTTTCCTGTAGACAGCATATAGAAGGATCCTGTTTTTTAATCCATTCTGCCAGTCTATGTCTTTTAATTGGGGAATTCAGTCCATTGACATTTAGAGTTATTACTGTTTGGATAATATTTTCCTCTACCATTTTGCCTTTTGTATTATATATATCATATCTGACTTTCCTTCTTTCTACACTTTTCTCCATGTCTCTCTCTTCTGTCTTTTTGTATCTGACTCTAGTGCTTCCTTTAGTATTTCTTGCAGAGCTGGTCTCTTGGTCACAAATTCTCTTAGTGACTTTTTGTCTGAGAATGTTTTAATTTCTCCCTCATTTTTGAAGGATAATTTTGCTGGATATAGGAGTCTTGGTTGGCAGTTTTTCTCTTTTAGTAACTTAAATATATCATCCCACTGTCTTCTAGCTTCCATGGTTTCTGCTGAGAAATCTACACATAGTCTTATTGGGTTTCCCTTGTATGTGACGGATTGTTTTTCTCTCGCTGCCTTCAAGATCCTCTCTTTCTCTTTGACCTCTGACATTCTAACTAGTAAGTGTCTTGGGGAACACCTATTTGTGTCTAATCTCTTTGGGGTGCGCTGCACTTCTTGGATCTGTAATTTTAGGTCTTTCATAAGAGTTGGGAAATTTTCAGTGATAATTTCTTCCATTAGTTTTTCTCCTCCTTTTCCCTTCTCTTCTCCTTCTGGGATACCCACTACACGTATATTTGTACGGTTCACATTGTCCTTGAGTTCCCTGATACCTTGTTCAAATTTTTCCATTCTTTTCCGGATAGTTTCTGTTTCTTTTTGGAATTCAGATGTTTCATCCTCCAAATCACTAATTCTATCTTCTGTTTCTTTAAATCTGTCATTGTAGGTATCCATTGTTTTTTCCATCTTTTCTACTTTATCTTTCACTTCCATAAGTTCTGTGATTTGTTTTTTCAGTTTTTCTATTTCTTCTTTATGTTCAGCCCATGTCTTCTTCATGTCCTCCCTCAATTTATCGATTTCATTTTTGAAGAGGTTTTCCATTTCTGTTCGTATATTCAGTATTAGTTGTTTCAGCTCCTGTATCTCATTTGAACTATTGGTTTCTTCGTTTGACTGGGCCATATGTTCAATTTTCTGAGCGTGATCCGTTATCTTCTGCTGGTGTCTGGGCATTTAGTCAGATTTCCCCGGGTGTTCGACCCCACAGCTTGAAAGATTTTTCTGCGCAATCTCTGGGTTCTGTTCTTCCTATCCTGCCCAGTAGGTGGCGCTTGTGGCACGCGCCTGTCTGTGGGTTCCACCAGCGAAAGTTGCTGTGGGTCCCTCAACTCTGGAAAACTCTCGCCGTAGGGAAGGTTCGGCAACCTAAGCGTCTTGGAAGAATGCCAGCCGGCCCGGGGTTCCAAACGTGGGGAGGGTCGCCGGCCGTCGCAGCACAGGAGAGCGTCCGGCCAAATTAGCCAGTCGGCGCGGGGCACCAAGCGTGGCGGGAGGGCGCCAGCTGTTGCAGCCCGGGAGAGTACACTGTTCCCAGCCGACGGGGGAGTCACATGTTTGGAAGGGATCCCCCGGTCACTGTTCTCCGCAGTCTGGGGGTTTCCGACCCAACTATCTCAGTTGTTCCGGGGGGCCTCGTGTGGTGGGGGCACCAGCCGCCGCGGCCTAAGGGGACCGCCTGTCCAATTCTACCAGCTGGCCCAGGAAGGTGGAAGGGAGGGACTCCGGTCGCTTGTCGTCCCACCCAGGAAAGCCCGTGCCCCTTGGTGATCTCACCGGAGCTGGTTCTCCCAGATAGTCAGCCGTTCCAGGATGGGGTCCGCTGTCCCTTTGATCTCCGTCGTGGCTCCGGGAGCTGCTCTGTATTATCTCCACTCCCCCAGTAGCTGTTCTGGAGGAGGAAAGGTGAGGGCGGCAAGGCTGTCGAGGCTGGTGGCGGAGGAGCACGGTGAAGGCGGGGGAAGAGGGCACCGTGGTGGTTGGAGAGCAGCCGGAGCAGGAGGGGGAAGAGCCGGCGGAGAAAGAGAGGGGAGAAGGAGGTCGGGCGGCTCGGCTGCTGCGGGGCGTGGGCGCCGCGCGGCGGGCCGGCGGAGAAAGAGAGGGGAGAAGGAGGTCGGGCGGCTCGGCTGCTGCGGGGCGTGGGCGCCGCGCGGCGGGCCGGCGGAGAAAGAGAGGGGAGGTGGACTGCTTAATTTTTAAGTAGACAAGTGGCCTTCTTGTTGGTTTCTAAACCAAGGCTTCTCCTAGCTATATAATTGCACGAAGTTATCATTCCACACCTTTCACCAATGTAAAATATGAAGCTCATTTCCTACACTGCTAGAAGTTTATATGCCAAGTTCTTTATTTCCTAATGTAAAATCTGATGTGTTTTAAATTTGATTTTGTAATTAATTTTTAACTCAATTTTTTTGCTTAATTAAGCACAATGAAATGTGGAATTTGTACATCTTTCAAAGTTTTATAACTAAACCTAAAATATTGCCCTTGCAGTAGTTTTGAAAACTTTAATATGTCTCTGCAAAAATAGTTGTGAACCAAATGAAAATCCTGTACTTTTGCTGCATTTTCAATGGCTTGCTGACTAATCACCAGGGAATTGGCACATGGGTAAGAAATCATAAGGAAGTAAGTATTTATTGGCCAGATTTATTTTGCCCCTATGAAAAGATAAAAGCATATTTTTATAGGTCTATTACCATTCTAATATATATATATATATATATATATATATATATATATATATATATACACACATACACAAAAACACACACATACAATTAAAATCGAGAATATTTTTATTGTTAAATTATTACTTACCTAGCAACAGAACTAAGAATAATTTTTTGGGCAGCTAAGCACATGTGTTCTTTGATAATAAAATACCACATTTCTATTTGTTTGACTCAGATAGGAAACTTTATGACAAAAAAGAGTTTAAAATACTGATGTATCACATATAATTGGGAACTGACCCTTGGAGCAAAAAGCTATAGGCATATTTTTTGAAATGTAGGTTTCCAACAAGGATAATCCAGTCACTATTGGACCTTTATTTTCTGTGGCTTCACCTGGCTTATCATTGGTACAATTCTGATTCTCTCCCTGTATGTGTCTTTTCCATTTCTTTTGAAAAAATGTCCACAAGGGCAAATGGTATGTTGGAAAATAGTGGACAATTGTTTCATTTGTCTTATTATTGGCCTGTGATGTATTTTACATAGGAAAATGAAGAAAATAGGCTTTTCTATTGCTGCTTAGCTATAAGGGACAAATGATTTTTATCATAAATACATATTATGCTGTGTTGATCAGAGTAAAATTTGATTATTATTAAAAGAAAACTTATCTCTGTTCAGTATTTCTTCCATTGGATTAATTTGCTGCCCTTTTCACTATGCACATCTCAGTCTGCTGAAATCTTATCCTTAGAATACCATTCTCCTTTAAACCTTTCTTGATCATCTAGCCCTACTATATGTTCCATCATAATTTTGAATTTTTGCTATAACTTTTATCACTTTCTGTCTCATATATGAATAAATGGAATAATTTCATTCCTGCCTATCTATCTATCTATCTATCTATCTATCTATCTATCTATCTATCTATCTATCTATACAGATGCAATTATTCATCTATGTTTCTTGACCATGGTGTGCCTTGTATCCAGTAGTATCTCAATAAAGGCCATTAAACTGATTCTGCATTAGTTTATTCACTGTCAATTAAGATACAAATATTTTGCAATAAAATAGAACACTAAGATTATTTTCGCTTTGATTCTTAATATTAAAGTAATAAATGATAGCCATACTTCAAGGACCCAGCCTTACTTTGTCAAAATATTTCTTTATTGTCTTGTAAAATTAAATTTATTTTTGACCTTTGAGGGCCTCTGAAATTTTGTAAGGATCTCCCAATTTGTCCAATGACATAAATCTTGTGATAGTATTTATACTTTTGTTTTTATAACTATCATAATAATTAGAGAATATTTTTCACATTTAATCAAACTGGAAACCACTTCATTATCATAATTTATGTAGATATTCCACTTTAAACTATAACTTTTTAAAGACATGTTTGTTTTATCTTGAACACAGTTATTTTCTTATGACATTTCTTAGTCCACCAGATTTTTCCATGGCATTAGGAAAAATCAAGTTTCATAATTGGGTATTTACAAAATGTTCAGCATAGGTGTGGTGATACTAAAAACACTTCTTAGGTTTTCATACCATGATATCTTTGAACTTAACTAGATTTCCAGTTAACCCAAGGAGAATATGAAGATGATAAAGAAAATGAAGTAAAAAAAAAAAAAAATCAAACGATGTATTTTTGTCTCTCTTGCTATCTAGTTGTTAGAAAATGTTCTTACATTGCTTCATTACTTCCTGGTGGAAAAAGTTTCTATATACAAGCTAAACAAAATGGCTTCTAGTGTATTTTTCCTTTCCTCTGCAATGAAACTTAGCTGAATTTCCCAATTACACAGACATTTTTATATCCTGGTAATGAACAGTGACATGTAAGAGACCTTAGCTATATCATTTGTTACTACATTGATCTCTATATCTCTAGACATTAATGAAATCTTATATAATCAATCATTTTTTTTTCCTTTTATTTCTCTCAGTCATAGGTCTTTAAATTAATGTCCCTTTGATAGCAGGAAATTCAAGTATATATGTTCTAATTTCAATTTTCCTCACATTCATTACTGTGATTCTTATCAATAAATTTTAGTTTATTTGATATCCTCTTGGAGAGTGATCCTAGAATGTGTTGTCAAGGTGGTGAGTTGGATAAGGAACTCTGAAAGTTTATGGGATGGCCAGGGGATAATTTTACCCTCTTGAGTCAGAGTTTATGCATATGCCATACTTCTGTGTTCATTATGTCAAAATACCAATAAATAGATACATTTACTTGGAAGTTGAAGAGATATAGGATGGCAAATATTTGCTACAGACTGATGGATTGGTAAGGTAGCATTGAATGTGGTAACCGTTCACCCCTTTTCTGCCACTTTTTCCATTTATCACACAACTAGGAACATTCATCTTGCAAAGGAAACAACTGTTTACCATGTGTCCTCTCACACTTACCAGCTATGTGACCTTAGGAAAATTGCTCAACATCCCTCGTTTCCTTATTCTATAAATTGCAAATAATAATTCCTACCTGACAGTGTAATTTTTGGAACTAAAACAGTCTTGGTTGATCCTAAATCCAAGTTACTTGAAAATGAATGTCCTGATCCCCCCTCCATTCTACACATTGAGGTCATTGCATTTCCTGTTTCTAACTCTACCATCTTAAGCACTCTCTGTTTCTGATACTGCAGTTTCTCTCCTTCTGTAACTTACTTAAATGCTATCACAAGTTTTAAGGAAAAGTTAGGGAAGATATTTCTCTAGGTAATCTGTTACCAATTCTACACCTCTTAGTTGATATAGTATAAATAAATTGTACACATAATCTTGTGACTATTGTTATTGTGTATATAAGAATGCATATATTATATATATATATATATATATATATATATATATATATATATATATATATATATATAAGAATGATGAGGTACAACTTCTATAGGAAAATTTATAATGCTGGAATTTTTACTGTGTTTCCCATTGTCACTGGAAACATATGGAATAACCAAAGTCTAATACCCTGAATGCTGCTTGGCAGTATCTGGTACACACTACTAAATGTTCAGTTGGTTATTTGAAACTAGTTTTCTTTTCTGTTATTTTTAATGCTGGCTTTATTTAATATTTAGAGATGCTGTTGGGCAATGAATTGCATCTCTTGCTTTCTGTGGAAGAACTTGCTGCATTAATAATTAGTATTTGTAGTCAAAAAATAACAAATTAAAAAGAGCCAGGTGAATTTGAAAGTTCACAAAAATTTTGTTTCTATAGGAATTAAAAGGCAGCAGAGATGTAAGCTACTGCTTTCTTAACCTTTGAAGCATATCCACTGAGAAGAGCAGATGAATACTGGTTTAGGAGGATTTTAACAGCTCTTATGATTTTTGAAGGCTATTATAAAAGGCTCATTTTGTCATTGACTTTCTTTGTTGCAAACCACCCATCTCTTTCATCTGTCTTACATTGTGATTTTGCAGAAGAAATGCAACTGACACTATAAAACTATTTTATATAGTGCAAGTACAGCAGCATACTGGGTTATTATTAATTGAAGGAGAAACATGTTTTGGTTGGAACATTAATGTCCTTTTTATAATTATGTCACCATTGATCTTTTAATTGTTCCAGATGACAATTTTGTCTCCCTGCCTGATTTCTGTCTCCCTGTTCTTTGTAAATTTGATCCAGCAATTAGTAATACTCTCTACAATTCCCTAGAGATGATCTGTGCTTTTCAGTACAATTTGGTAGGTTCACAGTAGCTTTAATTCCTTTTCATGTCAAAAAAAGAACAAGGAAGAGATAAATCCAGTTGCTTTGCCGTATGGTGAAAAATGAGATGCCAAAATGCAGAGCCATTCAACTTCTGTTTTGCTTTTGCTTCTGACTTCTCTCTTAAGCAAAATACCTTTAAACTAGATGGGGTATAGCAAACATAGTTAAGGGGATTGAAGCCCTATTGGTGGTATAGTAAAAGTACCTGGCTGTTTTCAATTACTTCAAGCCTGCAGGCTCTACAAATCCCATCCCAGAATTCTGAGAGAACTAGCAGATGTTGATATAGAACTACTTTCAGTAATTTTTCAGAACCACTGGGAATAGCAGTGGTGCCAGAGAACTGAATTAAGGAAATGCTCTTTCAGTATTTAAAAATGAGGAAAACATAGGGGGCTACTATCATCAGTGGTTGACCTTCTACAAACTTCTAAAATAGTAGTTTAAACAATTTATGAGCATATGTACTTGAGGTTGGTGGATTCTGTAAGAACTCAGCTTCCTACATTAATGGTATGCTCTTTTCTGATAGAGTTACTAGATTAGGAGAGGAAGGAATTAAGCTCTGTTGGTGGCAGAGATGAAAGGCAAAAGGGGTAACTGTGACCTTATAGTCAAGTGAATACAGGTTCAAGCAGGGTACCAGTCTAACAGAGAGGAATTTTTTTTCTAACTCTTCCAATTGTTCTATTTGTTACTTCAATGCAAAATCCTATTGTAACTCCGTTTACCTCATTGGTAATTCAGTGAGAGAAGTCTTACCCTAATCCAATTAAGGATGTCTATACATATGTAAAGAGCAAGCAAGAAAAATTCCTAAATAAAAAAGACTTTAAGTGGGGGGATCAGAAGATGGTATTCATTTTCTTGGGCAAATATGAAGTCATGTTTCAGAACAGATTTCTAAATAAATGACCATTATATTTAATCTCATGCATAAGTATAAGCATACAGGCTTCTCACACCCCATTGAAAGAATTTCCCAAAGAACATCTATAAACTTTCACAGCTAGGCTTTCAGATTCTGGAAAACAAGAAGTACACTTTTATTTATTTTGTCTCCCATGAAGCTCTGCGATCCATCTTTGCATGTAGTCAGTGCTTATCGAATATTTGTGGAATGAAAGAAACATGAGGTTATTGTTGTGTAAAATTGTGGTTTCTAATTTAGTATCTTAGTAAAATAAGATTTAAAGAGCTGTTCTTGGCAATAGCACTTTACAAGTTTTTTGTGTGTCTGTTTTTTCCCAGGGGTTGGGAGGAGATTGAGAGCAAAAGAACTATCTATATAAAATAGATAAAAATGTAATAGCTATGGTTGAAGTCTCTATGTTGCCAGAGTCCTGCATCAGCTCCTTAATCCCATCCCTTCCTTTCTCTTTTACCTCTGAGCTTTTGCTTGAGGGCTCAGAGGACTTTAAGGAACCCAATTTCAAAATATCACATCATAGGATGTAGAGAATTCTTTCAGTCGGTACATGCTAGGTTTTGCATTGGTAGCAAACTATGAAAAATGTCAGCAACTTAAAATGAAAAGACTTATTTTCAGTACATTATGTATTCATTATCCCTTGCAAGTCAAGGGACATCTGTGTGTGGTAGTCACTCAGGGACCCATACTGATAGAGGCTATATCTTAACACATGCTTCATCAGCAAAGAGGTGAGGAAAAGAGAGCATGGAAACTACATACATGCTTCTGCTATGAAATGCTGTTTTGCATTTTCCTTGGCCACAATACTGAATTTAAAAAGGTGGGGAAGTTTAATCCATGTGAGAGAAGTCACAGTTGAGAACCACTGAATATTGCTATGATGGTCTTGCTAAACCTTTTTCTTATAAACATAAATATTAAACAAATATGAAGTACCTGCTGTGGGAAAAACAATAGGAGGGGAGATAACAGAAATTTATAAATTATCAAAATAAATATAATATTTAGAAGTTAAATGGTAGAGATTTCAGGCTTAAGTCAGAAAGAGACCCCAGAAACTGAGGCAGAAAAAATAATCCAGGGTTGGAGTATGTATGTTTACCCACAGCAGGTAAGTAACATGATTATCCAGTCTTCATATTCTCACTTGATGTAAACCATCCAAATATATTTATTTTACTCTGTGCTGACAACTTAATGCTCTCACCAAGTTTGTTTACTCAGGAAATGAAAACTGACATTACCTATGGCTGCAGAAAGTTGTGTGTATTCCTCAAAAAATAAAAGGCCTTGTAGTCAAGTTTTTGTAATTTTCTTTCTTATTTGGGCTTATAGGTGATGGTGGCTTCTGTCTGATTTTCATAATCCCTCAACCCAGCACCCTGTAATTTCTAATCACTTATGAAGTGTTCATGTTCCTTGCTGAAGTATCCAAGCATGTGTGGTAGTGAACAACAGTATTAAAAGCTCTTTAAAATCTCCACACTGTAAGTGAAACCACTACGAAAGAGTACCTGAGGGGAAAGGCCTCACATAGAAAGTGAGATCTTAGCCAATTTGTGTGTGTGTGTGTGTGTGTGTGTGTGTGTGTGTGTGGATAGGTGCATGAGCGTTGGAAGTAGCAAAAGGAAGTAGTTTGAGTGATATTTTAACTCTTCCTATCATCCCTGTGTAATATATGTAACTCTTCTAATTGACTATTCATTGAACTTTTCTTTCTCCATCACATCTATTTTCATGTGTCACAACCCTGAATCATTCAGAGTATTTGAGTTATTTAGTAGTCCCTCAATCAATTCTTAATATATTCATTCCTCCAACCAACATGAACTGTTTATGGACAAGAATTGACAGTTCACCTTTCCTGTATCCCATTGATTATTTATAAAGATAGGTTAGTAAATTCTGAGCAAGGCGTTAATAATTGGATTTCTGGATTTTTTCGAACTCTCAGGTGGACACAAATCAGTGCTGATGATTGATCTATCTTTGGTTTGTCACTGCATCTACAACATCCTGCATACTTGGCACTCTTTGATCCAATACCTCTGATCCATCTGCTTCAGAGAACATGGGTAAAGATGAATGAGATCTCTCTCTCTCCTCTTTACCTTTTACCATGAAGTCTGCTAAGTTTTCAATGACCATACTAACATAGATAGTATATTTTAGCTGCCCTCCTTCCCTTGACACATCTAAAGGAACTACTTTTATGCACCATTTGCTCAATATAAAGTTTACTAAATCTCTTTGAGGTTTGTTCAGTTCAGTCTTTCCCCCTCTTTTGGTAAGCTTTTCTTTATTATTATTATTATTATTATTTTTATTTTGACATAATTTTCAATTAAAAAAAAAATACTAACCCCTATGAGGCTAGTGAGGCTCATATGACCTCTTCCCTCACATATAGCTTGTTAGTTATTTTTGATATTTACATGTTATAATGTCTATAATTTAATTTGAAATACTTCAGCATAGATATTCTGATATTTAAGTATGGGGGCCCATTTTAGAGGCAAACATTTGCTTAATTAATAATTCATATTGGCGTTCCGTCAGGAAGCTGTCATTCTAGAGGGGCTATGAAGAACCATTCTGTTATTACTATGTTTGATCAACACCAAAGTCTTTATAGTTAGTAAAATGAATGCTAGAAATGGGTGTTCACTGGTGTTCTAGTTTGCTGGCTGCTGGAATACAATATACCAGAAACAGAATGGCTTTTAAAAAGGAGAATTTAATAAGTTGCTAGTTTATAGTTCTAAGACCAAGAAAATGTCGTAATTAAAGAAAGTCTAAAGAAATGTCCCAACAAAGGCATCCAGGGAAAGATACCTTGGTTCAGGGAGGCCAATGAACTTCAGGGTCTCTCTCTCTCAAGTGAGAGGGCACATGGCAGACACAGTCAGGGTTTCTCTCTTGGCTGAAAGGTGCATGGTGAACATCGCATGATCTGCTAGCTTTCTCTTCTGGCTTCTGGTTTCATGAAGCTCCCTGGGAGGTGTTTTCCTTCTTTATCTCCAAAGGATGCTGGCTGGTGGACTCTGCTTCGTGGTGCTACAGCATTCTCTGCTTTCTCTGAATCTCTTATTCTCCAAAATGTTTCCTCTTTTATAGGACTTCAGAATTAATCAAGACCCACCCAAATGGGTGGAGACATGTTGTCACTAATCCAGTTTAACAACCACTCTTGATTAAATCATATCTCTAGGGAGATGATCTAATTACAGATTCAAATATACAATATTGAATAGGGATTATTCTGCTTTTACAAAATGGGATTTTGATTTAAACATGGCTTTTCTAGGGTACATACATCATTTACAACCAGCATAACTGGTGAAAGTAGTGGCTTAATAATTAGTGGAAGTAGTGACTTAATAATTAGTATGATGGATTTTAGAAGAAGCTCTCATTGGTGAAAAAGTGACATTCAAGTTATGTCAATTAACTAGAATGCAGTGAAGATAAGTCCCTGCTCTTTCACAATGCCTATAGTCTAAGCTCTTGGAAGATTGTCTGGGCTTGATGCCTAAATGATCTTGTGTTAACTATAAACATAGCATAATTCCTCTGGAATATTATTATGGCTGTGCCAAGTGTTTCATCATGTAAGGTATGGTCCAATTACCTCAAAAGACAGAGTTCTGTGACTTCATCTTCTTATAGAAGAACTTACATAAATGGTCGTTTGTCTACTTGCTAATAAACATTTACTTAAAAAGTAATAAGAAATGGCAGATTTTGGACTAAGACATGTTCAAATATAATCCTGTGTCAAGATTACAGAGAAGTCACTAAATTGTATCACTGTTGGCTATTGGTGCAGTCATTATCCATTTTCAGATTCCAGTGACTATGTAGGATCAGGATGGCTTATGCCATGCATCTCTCTAATTCCTGGTATAATTTTTCTAGAAATTTCAGTGAGGGATTTTGTGACAGTTACTGAGGTTCTTAAAGAGCACCTCATTTTTAATTTCTTAACAAATACTTTTAGTTTAATTTACTTTCCAATTTTCTAAATTTAAGCATGCTTGTAGAGGATGGTTTGCATTTAACTACAGGTAGGAGATTATTTTTAATCACATTGTATTCTCCGTCACATAGGTTCCATCCATATACTTTTTTTTTGCTTCTGATGAGGGCTTTTCTTTAGCTAGTTCCATGCTTCTGATTGCTCATGTTTCACTCTGTTTCACATAATCATGTTGCTTCTCAGAAGTTGGGACCACCCTATACTCAGGTGTGTCCTGAGAAATTTCTTATACTCTATCTTTTTTTGTCTTTTTAAATATCTTAAATAAATATAGATTTCAAATTTAAAGGAAAAAGGCTTTCACTTCTCCTCTTTAGCTACTTTCACCAATATTTACTGTAAACTAAACTAATTTTGGGGAAAATTTTGGAGTAGTTATATAGAGTTTGAGTGTTTTGAAGAGCATTTCAATGTGGTATGTTTTCAAGGAGAAAATAAACTGAAATTTATTTCATAGCATTTCAGGCTTTTCCTTTCCAAGTATAAGCCTACAAATTTCAGGCCCACCTCTTTTAAGTTCCATGAGCTTAAATTCCATCAATATCCTGTGCCAATTTGAATCTGTGGTGGACCCCTGAAAAGCCATGTCTTTTAATCCTCATTCAGTACTGCTGGCTGGGAGCACTTTGATTGTCCCCATAGAGATGTGACCCATCCAATTGTGGGTGGTAACTTTTGATCAGATAGCTTCCAAGGAGTTGTGACTCCACCCATTAATCCTTTAAAAGAGGAAACATTTTAGAGAGAGTCCCTTTTTAGAGCCATGAGAAAGCCACAGCAAAGCTGAGCAGAGCCACGAGGCCAGGAGAACCACAGAGTCTACCAGCCAGCAACGCCTGGAGATGGAGGAGGAGAATGCCCCAGTGGGAGCTTCATGAAACAAGACGCTGGGAAAGAAAGCTAGCAGACTGTTGCTATGTTCACCATGTGCCTTCCTACTTGAGAGAGAAACGCTGAACCCATCAGACTTTCTTGAGTGAAGGTAGCCTCTTCTGGGTACCTTAATTGAGACATTTTTATAGCCTTACTTTAATTGGGACATTTTCTTGGCCTTAGAACTGTAATCTAGCAACTTATTAAATTTCCATTTTTAAAAGCCATTCCATTTCTGGTATAATGCATTCTGGCAGCTAGCAAATCAGAACATACCCTAATATTTTTTAACTGATATACAAAAATGCCAAGTGTAAGAGATTAGTTATTGTACTTCTAATACCTACAAGAAAAGGCACACTAATCTTAGAACAGTTTAGAGGTGGGGCTCATTTTCTTCCTTCTTCCATCATTTAATTAACCAAAATGAGGAAGAAGAGTTGTATTATAGGATGACAAAGAAATTAGTTTAGTCTTTAATAATAAAGTGGAATTTTCCTGATTTTATGAGTTGATTTATTTATTTTTTATTTTGGGGGGCATGGGCAGGTACCGGGAAGAGTTGTTTTATTTTTAATAGCTCAGTTCGTGGAAATGGAAACCAATGTTCATCAACACCCTCAGGTTTTCCCTTAAACATTTATAAGAGTAGCTGGAAGATGAGAAATGTCATTGGTTTGAAAGAGATTTGAAAGGCAAAATTGCCTATTCCTGCTCAACACTGTATTTCCTGAACATTAAGCTTCTTCCAGAATATAGACTAATGTTCCCAATATCCTCTGCATCATATCTCTTCTTAAATCTCAAAGCTGAATGAAGATGTAGGAGGAAAACAGAGACAAGTTTTAAGTTTGCATTTTATTGCTAGAAACTATTTGATCCTAGCTAAATGGAAAATTGCAAGGGGAGGGATATTTTTCTTTTTATTCCCAATTTTATGCAGTAGAGAGCTGCAGATGGTGGATAAAAATCAGACCATACTTATAAAAATCAGATCATACTTATAAAACATATATACATCTGTAATAATGATGAAAATAATAGCTACTTTTTCTTGAGTTCTTCATTTGTGCTTGGTGCTATTCCAGCTTTATCTGAATCATGACTGTATTAGTTAGGGTTCTCTAGAGAAACAGAATCAACAGGGAACACTTGCAAATGTAAAATTTATAAAAGTGTCTCACATGACTGTGGGAATGCAGAGTCCAAAATCCACAGGGCATGCAGAGTCCAAAATCCACAGGGCAGGCTGCCAAGCCGACAGTTCTGATGAAGAGTCTGGATGAACTCCACAGGAGAGGCTTGCCAGCCAAAGCAGAAGAGCCTGTCTCTTTTGAATCCTCCTTAAAAGGCTTCCAGTGATTAGATTAAGCTTCACTCATTGCAGAAGACACTCCCCTTTGGCTGATTACAAATGGAATCATGACATGATCCATTGACATGGATGACATGATCATGACTGACATGAGCATTATTTAATTCTATGAAATGTCCTCATCGCAACAGAGAGGCCAGCACTTGCCCAACCAGACAAACAGGTACTACCACTTGGCCAAGTTGACACATGAACCTGACCATAACAGTCCACCCCTTGTCAACTTGGCAGCTACACATACCACCTTAAACCATACCTAATTTCTAAATAAAAAACAATAAAACACACATTTTTTCTTTTGCCTAACAATACTCAACTGTCCTGCATATAACTGGAAACACATTAAACCTCTCCAGAATAGGATGCAAATCTTTGGATAATATTCATTCTTAAACTTGATATCTTACAACTTAAATAGTATAACATGAACAAAACAGCATTACAGTCCTCATTTCTGTAACTGATCACGTGGTCATAGTTCATATTTATCACTACCTTCTTCCACTACCCATTCCACGTTCCCTTTACCCGCAGCAAGCACTTCAGCTGGCCATGGTTCTTTGCCTGCTGGGGTGACTCAAACCTTCATTCATTAAGTTTCAGAGCCATTGGTAGTCCTGCCTGGATTGGATTGTTTATCACTCTGTGTCTTCCCACATAAGAAAGAGCCTCAGATAAAAGTTAGTTGCCTTTCCTCTGAAGAACTAACAAAATAAATCCCCTTTTCTTAAAAAGCCAATCCATCTCTGGTGTGTTGCATTCTGGCAGCTAGCAAACTAGAACAGATTTGGTACCATGGAGTGGGGTGCTGCTGCAGTTTGCAAATACCAGATATGTTGAAATGGTTTTTGGATGGCTAAGGGGAAGATTTTGGAGGAACTGTGAAGAGAATGATGAAGAAGTCCTGGAGTGCTTGAAAAGACTGTTGGTATAAACAGAACCACTGCCAATCTGGACAGAGGGGGACACAAATGGACAAATTGGAGTTTTCAGAGTGAGAACCATGGACCCTCAGGTCTGAAGCCAAGAAACCTTGGCCAGGAGAGTGGAGTAACCCATGTACATAGAGAGGGTGAGTTTGCCCTGAGGGCAGAGGATGAATCTCCCATTTCATTGCAGTGGAAGAGTTGTGCTGCCTTAGGCCTTGGAAAAGGTATAGCATGCTCCTTGGGGACTGGGGAGAGCCTGGCTGCCACCAAATGGAGGGGTTGAGCATGTGCCCCGGAAATGGCAAAGAACCCAGGGGTGGCCCTGATGCCTGGAGCCGAGATAAAGGTGGCCTCCTCAATGTTCCTCGAGGTTGATTTGGAAAGAGGTGGGCCACTGCATAGGCCTTTGGGAAGGGTGGGGCTGCCACTTTCTAAAGCTGAAGAATAAATGACTTTCAAACTTTGAAATCCAATGGTGTTTGCCCTGCAGATTTTCCTTCTGGTTTCTCCTTGTGGATCCTGTGATTGTCCTCCTTTGCATATTGGCACAAGATAAATTTGTTTTGAGATTCATAGGTCCACAGCTAGAAGATAATTTTTTGCACCTTAATATTGTTTAAGGTGATGCACGTAGTTGCCAAGTTGACAAGGGGTGGACATGTGGTAGTTAGATTCAGTTGTCAACTTGGCCAGGTGAAGGTGCCTAGTTATGTTGCTGTGGACATGAGCCAATAGTACGTGAACCTCATCTGTTGCTCATTACATCTGCAGTTGGCTAGGAGGCATGCCTGCTGCAGTGAATGATGTTTGATTAATTGGCTGGTGCTTAAATGAGAGAGGTCAACGTAGCACAGCCCAAGCAACTCAGCATACGTCATTGCAGCACTCGCAGCTCAGCCCAGGCCTTTGGAGATGCAGAAAGAAAATGCCCTGGGGAAAGTTGTTGGAACCCAGAGGCCTGGAGAGAAGGCCAGTAGAGATCACCCTGTGCCTTCCCAAATAAGAAAGAGCCTCAGATGAATGTTAGCTGCCTTTCCTCTGAAGAACTAACAGAATAAATCTCCCTTTTTAAAAAAACCCAATCCATCTCTGGTGTGTTGCATTCTGGCAGCTAGCAAACTGTAACAATGACAATTTTCTCAGCAGTACAAAGAATTAAATACTCTAATTTTCCCAAGCATATTAAAAGAAATAAATGGAGGAGTAGACTTTATATCCTAATTGGGTGGATCCAGAGTCTGTTCTCTTAAGTAAGAGTTTATGAATCAACTCTTCTGAAAAAGAAAAAAAAAAAATCAGCTATCGTTCCATTGTTCCTCAGCTCTTGAATGTTACCCATGGTGCTTTATCACATTTGCTCAACAAAGGTCTTCCTTTTGCTCTAATCTCTCCTGTACTCCATGCTGCAGATTTTATCACTAGAACACCTATTCACTGGACCCAGCTTCCTTTGCTGGGCTCCTGTAGGCTCCATCTGACAAGAGTGAGTAACCTCTTTCTGCCCTTTAACTGAACCACACCTCACATCTTAACTTTCTCATAGCACAACAGGGGGGCACACAAGTTGTTTGTATTGAAATAATGGCCACAAGCCTGACTGACCTGATCTCTTATATTAAGCTCAATTAAGCTCCTTTCCGTCTCTTCTGTGACTGAAAAGAAAATCAGAGAAGTACATTTGCTGAAGTTTTTAAGATCTTGTGTGCCCGTTTTCCTGTGTACAAATGCTAAAACAAGATACAGATGTGCATTTCCTTAAAAAAAAGAGGAGTATACAGATAAATGAAAGTGTTAATATATACCCCAAAAGAAGATATCTTCTTAAACCATGCATATACTTTCCTGCTTAATAGCATCAGCTCCCACTTCTCCTGTTTGCAAATGGAATGAATATATATATAATCAATTTATACTTTCCTGAACTTTGGTTTCTTCATCTTTATAATCCCTTTTATAACAGTAGAGAGAGTGTCATGATTAAATGAGGTATTTTATTTAAAGCATCAGAAAAAGTCCCTGTACTTAATAAGCACGTAAGAAATCTTAGTCCTAGTGGTGGAACTAAAGGAAGAGTAAAGATAGATGGGCATATTCCGGTGTATTTAGAAAACAGAACTATTGATTCCTCAGTCAGAAATTTCTCAGTATTTCCCTGATTTTAGATTATTTTTTCTAATGATGAGTATTTCTTTTCTATTTGCATAATATATAAGGTCAACTGTGGTAGTTTCACAGGACAAAGGGACAGTGTGCCTTTGAGGTAAATTCAAATTCCCTGTCTTAGACATTATACATTTTGGCAGCTTTTTCTTTTTAATTTTGAAGTTCCTCCTAGCACTTAAAAAATCTTACTCTCAGCTAGAACATTCTTCTCTCTTCTTCTCACACACATATAAACACATGCACACCTGCACCTCTTTCAATCTTTCTTTCCTCATTTCTTTAAACTCCTTAGTATGTTGATACCGATACAGATGTTAGTGTGGTATTGTAAAGATTAAATGAAAATGCATTCATGAATCAATTAGTATGGTTTCTGGCATGTGGCAACTATTCACAAATATTATTTTTAGTTTTAGTTATCTGAATGCAAGCAACAAGAGAGTTCCTTGTTGTTTCTATATCCCCAATACCCAAAAGAGCATATGACCACCAGTAGGAACTCACTAAATATTTGCTGAACCAATTGATGGATGAATGTATTAATTTATAGCTTAGGTTTGTTAATAAGGTCTGATTTTTGATAGTCTGAAGCTCAGCAATTTAATGGTAAACAGTTTTTTTTTCAGTTCTAAAAGCATTTTTTATTATGTGTAAATATTCAATCATTGTCACATTTTTTTTAAAAGATACTATCCCTGAATTTGTAGTGCAAGTTGGCTCACACACAGACACTCTCATATATGCATGCATGTACATATATAAATACATACATATATATGACTTTTCAATATTGCCTATCTTCCCTTATAATATTTGTGCTCTCTCTTCTTTATTCACTGTGCTTGCTTTGAGAAAAATTAGTTTTTATTGTTAAATTTGTTAGACGTCAATATTTATCCATGAATTAGTAATCACATTTAAGGGTTGTGTCATGCTTCTGAAATAATACTCAGCTTCACATAGAAAATATTTAGTTTTTTCTGTCAACATATGAAAATTGTATAATGTCATTGGGGTAACTATGAATTCTTTGAGTACAGATGCCACATTTCTGTTACAAACCGACATATCTCCAGTGCCTGCTTGTTGAAAGAATAAAAGAATGTTTGAATGAACAAATGAATGAATGAATGCGAGAACAAATGAAAATCACTGGAAGAAATGTACAGGTAAATAGGAATATGCAATTTATTGCCGGAGCTAAGAACCTCAAAGGTAGAAAATAAGTAATCCTACTTCTTTTTATAATTCCCAAGAAAGGTACAAAACCATAGAGTGTAAATAATCTGTAGTTAGAAACATACTGTTTTGTCTTATCACGTTTAGAATTCTGCTTTGAAAATGACCAGAACTGTGAGACAGATAGCTTGATGAGTTATTAAAGTAAAGGGAAAATTGAATGTCCCTAGTTTATTCACTCAAATAAGGAGTAAATAGCTTTAGAAATGAAAACTGTCTCCAAACAGAGATCCAGTTTCCATTTGGGATTGTTTTCAAAATCAGGTACAGATTTTGCCTGACATTTCCATATTGTTATTAGATTTCATTTCATTAGCTTGGTTTATCTATTTGCACAGTCTTTGCTGAGCTGAAAGTTTTGTTTTGTGGGTTTTTTTGTTGTAAATATTTTTAAATTTTTATCTTGTGCTGAAATTTTTCTCTTGATGAGAATGTACAGAAAGGAATATATATTGAGGTAAATATTTTCTAGAGCATATAAATGTCAAGCCAAATAACAAATGCAACTGAATTTTTGTTTTTTTAAGAAACAAATGATATGTGAAATTGATGTAGAGTAAAAATATACCGAAATAAAACCATACCCCTTCCTTAGCACAATATTTAGTATAATATAACATAGGTACTGTTGATTGAATTCCAAATATGAATTGTATTTCACAGTCTTGATATGATCCTGAAGCTATAATTCTTTGTGACTAAGAAGTTTTGGTAGAGATATTAAAGAAAACCAAATAAATAGGTTGATATGTTAATTGATTGGAATATTCAATATTGTAAAGTTGTTAAATTTCTCCAAATTTATGTATTGATTCAAATAATTTCTAATCAGTATTGAAATTGCAATATATATTTTTTTCCTTTGTTTGTGGAAAATAATTAGCTGATTCTGAAACTTTAAACAGAAGTACAAATAGTCAATAGTAGCTAAAATAACAAATTGAATGGACTTGCCCTACCAAATGTCATAATTTAAAAAGCTTTAGTGAGTAAGGCAGCATTGTAGTGTTAAAATTATTAATTAGATAGATAGACAGATAGTCAAATAGCTAGAGATATGGATAGAGATAATGAAATATAATAAGAAGCCCAGACATAGACCCAGTTATCGTACTTTAGAGATCTTTGGAAAGAATAGAACTTTCAGTAAATAATTCTATAAATATTTAAAATTTTAATTAGATACATATTAAAATATTACACAGAAAATAATTCTACATATTTTCAAGACCTAAATAAGAAATGGAAAATTATGAAGTATAAGAGAATAATGCCATATAGGTGGATATTTCTGGGATCTTTGAATAGGAAAGTTTTCCTAAACCAGGCACAAGAATCAGTAACTGTAAAGGGAAAAAAACAGATATATCCAACTATATTAAAATTAAGGTATTCTGTTTCTCAAAAGATATAAAGAGAGTACAATGACAGGCCACAAATTGGAAGTTGTTAACACAAAAGATTAACAAAGTTTTGGCTGTCCAGAATATATAAAGAATGCTTACAAAAGAAGAAAAATGAAAACCTACAGATCGATACCAAAAAAAAAAAAAAAAAAAAACAGCAGCAAAAAAACGGAGCAAAGAAAAATAACCCCAAATAAAAGTGGATCAAACATATGAAAGGAGGAAATCCAAATGGCAAATCAGTTTTTGAAAATGCGCTCAATCTCATTATCAAAGGACTGCAAATATAAACCATATTAACATGCTGACACACTCACCAGATTGTTCCCCCGAAAGTCAAATATTACTTCATGCTATGAAGGATACACAGTAACAGGAATTATTATACATTTTTATAGAAAACAGTTCAGTAAATCTAATGAACTTGAAGATGTGCATACCTTACAAATCAGCATTCGAATCAAGGAAACATAGAGATACTTCTACACATGTACTGTAGAAGACACCTATAGAAGGTGTGAAGCAATGTTTTCCTAATAATTGAATAATGGAAACAACTCAAGTGTCTGTCAGTGGCAGTTTAGATAAATTGTTGAATTTTCACAAAATGAAATACAATCAGGCAATGAAAAAAATGAACGAGTTCTGCACAATAACATGGACGAATCATGCGGACAATATTGATCCAAAGAAGCAAGCCACGTAAGAACATGTAAGTATGTTTCATTTATAGAAAATTCAAAAGCAAGCAAAATTAAATGGTATCCTAAGAGGTGCATACACAGTTGGTAAAATTAAAAGATGAACAAGGAAATAATGGTCACAAAAATCAGGATAACTATCACTTTGGAGAGAAGGAGAATGTAAATGGAGGGGCACACAGAAGAATCTTGGAGTGTGTACAGTATTGTGTTATTCAATCGAGGTAGTGATCATTTGAGTATATATTTTGTAAATACCATTTTCTATTCCATATTCTTCTGTATTTATGCCCTATTTATAGCAGTATTTTGTTTTTAAGTTGTGGTTAGTCTCAGGAGCAAAAGCATACTTTTTTATTACTCTAGTATTTTAAAGGAAATTAATAATTAAATTATATATGCATATTAGAGATTGAATCAATAAATTAGCCTTTGCCAGTTTTAAGCTAACTTACCTATAGATTAAATTGAAGGTTAAATGGGAATTCATTGTGATTATTTTTCTTGTTTTTTCCTCCTTTGTTTTCAGATTTTGTTATTTATAGAGTTATAGGCTGCTTTAGATATGATTGGTGATATGTATAAGGTTTTCATATATATTTTCACATTTGATTCTGATGCAACCCTTTTAGATATGTAAGGCAGGTAAAAATATCGTGTTATATTTTACAGTGAGATAACCAAACTTGATTTGTCATGGCTGCCATATAATTTTGTAGGAGTCATGTATTAATAACAATAAACATATATAAAAATTAATATACAAAAAAGAACAAATAAATAAAACAAAACAAAACAAAAAATAAAAGCAAAATACAAAAACAAATAATAAAATAAACAAAAGAAAAAAAAAACTAATACAGTATAAAATACTTTATTCCTTGCTGTATTTATTATAATACTTCTATTGATTCATGTAAAGCAGTAAGAACAAATACACATTGTTTGATTGAAATTATGTGCATATTTATCAAAATAGGCAATGGACATTTAAAAAGATTTTACTTTCTATAAACCTCCATTATTATTCCCAGAACAGCCTTTAATTTTCTTGAATAGTTAAAAAGCAAAAATTTTAAGTTGGATTTTATTGAAGTAGATTTTTTTTCTTTTTTACTGCTTTCTGGACATGTTATCATGCTTAAATCAAAATAATATAGCTAATGATAAAGTTAATTTATATTAATTAGTCTAAGAAGCTCAAATTGTCCTCAGCTTGAGGTAAGATCATTGTAAAAAATCAAGTCACTGTTCTGAATCTGAATTTTCCCAAAGGAATAATTTTGTATACTTGGGTCCATTAGTTTATAAATGTGCAATCTTTAAAAAGCCTTTCAGCATTTAGTTCTCATTTTTCTTGATCTTTCCATACTTTAGAAAAGAGAGAATAGAAACTCTAATATATATATATAGAATTTTGACTTAAACTTTTTAGAGTTGGCAGCCTTACATGGAAATGTGATCTGAATAGTATAGCACAAATTATCACTGTAGAAAATATGTTTAAAGAGTCAACATGCCTGCCTGGAAAATAGTACAGTATGGTGCTAAAATAACAATGAAAGCTACTATAGAAATGGTTGTGCAATAAATTTAAAAAAATAACTTTACCTAGATCTCATAATTAACCACCCAATTCCCTCCAGCAATCATCCTTCCACCCCACACTTGGGTGGGTGTGGGGGGAAGGGATGACTGTATAATAATGACGATTCATAGTTTTAATATTTAGGGAAATTTGGACTGCCACAAATGTTCTGTACGACTTCTTGGGAGAATTACACACATGACAATGAAGATTCAATAGAAGATGGGATTCTACCAAGTGCTAATGTTAACAAAATTTTAGGTGTGTTATTGGCAAAAGCATGAAATAATAGTTAATAATTTTGAGGCATAAAATTATAATTTCACAACTGAAGACTGCATAGGGATTATTGCAGATATTGCTAGTTGTTCACCAAAATCCAATCCTCCTTCAACCAGAGAAAGGTAGTTATGGCCAAGCACACTTCTGACTACACATATTTCCTAGCTTTGTTTGAATTTAGGTGTGGCTGTATGCCTAAGTTACTGCCGCTGGAGTGCATTAGAAGCATGGGTGCCAATTAGCCAGAGCCTTAATGCTAAGGGTGTGCCTGCTCATATTCTCTTCCTTCTTCCCACCAGCTGAAATCCAAGAGAATATAACTTTATACGCATCATGCCAATTCCTAGGGTTGGAGATATACTATGAAGGAAAGTTCCGAAGTCCTTCAGTGAGCAGGTAGGGCAAACATGCCTGTCAACCTGGAATACTCACTTTGATTCCTTAAAAGAATGAATGATAAATTTCTATTTTATAAAGTCAATTATTATTGAACTTTTTAAAAAGAAGCTTTGCTTGTATCAAAGTTAAATGAGGTGGATTAGTTTAACCCTTTTATGGTGGAATCCAGAAAGGGAGACTTAGGGAGATTGTTTAAGGACATATTGAGGCAAAGTAATAAAGCTAAAGCTTGTACTGACTATCTAAGTGATCCAGTGTACAAACTATATAATAACTAGGATTGTGAATAAATGTCCATGGCATAGATAGCCAGGTAGGCACCAAATGATCACCCAGTGGGAATGATTGTACCCATCCGTGCCCATGGGACCAGGTAGTCAAATTACCTTTAATACAGAAGCTAAATCTTCATGTCTCCTCTTCTAACTGGGACCTTTGTAAGTCCTTGGAGAGGACTTTAAAATATGAAAAAGCATGACACGTGAATTGAAATTAATGCCTCCGATTATTTTACCTTCAAAGTCTCTACGATTCAAGGGGAAACTATAAACAGAAGTCCACATATCATGGACATACTATATTAAAAGTGATGGATAATAGTTGAAACTCTTAATAGTTTTTAACTCAAGCTATGTCTTCATTTACTATATTTGGAAAATATATATACAGCTATGGGTTTATATAAGTGAAAATTTGCAATATATAAATGATGACCAAACATAAATATAAATGATAAACATAGATAGTATTCTGCATGTCTGTGTGTTCTATATGCCCAGTGATATTTGGATGAGTAGTAAAATAAACAGAGATAATTATAAGTAATCTATGAAATTTATTTTGCTTGCATTAATCTTAGCAAAATATAATTACGTTGTTAAAATCAAGGTTTCACAATAATCTATCTTATATTGCCAATAATGATCGAAAGGATTAAAACTGTGTATTCAGAATACACAAAAATGAATATATTGTCATTAAAATAAAAATTAAATGTAAAATTATTTTGTATATATTTAAAATTATATTTATTTTTAAGTATTCCAAATTATTTATTAAATAAAAATACAGGGCGGGCAACAGTGGCTCAGTGGCAGAGTTCTCACCTGCTATGCTGGAGACCCGGGTTTGATTCCTAGTACCTGCCCATGTAAGAAAAAAAAAGACAAAATTATGTACTTCAAATTTTTAAAGCAAAATATTTGATAAAGTTAAAAATGTTTAATATCCCTGAAAATTTTATTAAATTGGATTAAATATTTTAAAATATAAAACTATCTGCAACTCTAGGGTTCAATGTGAATCTCATCGACAATTAAAAAAATAGATATTATACTTTACACATACTACAATATAGACCAACATGTATGCAAAGTCAAGAACAATATATATTATTAAATATTGCAAATAATCCTGAGCCTCCATGAGTAACTTTTATGCATGCTGCACTACTTCATGAGTACCTCTGGAACCACAGATTGGACAAAAAGTAAATAAAGAAAATGGATACGGGAACACTGCTGGGCTATGGTGCCTCTTCATGCAAGATACTTTTGTATTCTTGCTATCTGAAAGGAAGATGTGACAATTTGATTATTTTTCTTTTTTCTTACCTAAGTGCTTTCTCTACTCAAACCCTCTTGAACTCAGAGGCAATATCTGACAGAAACTTTCATGACATTCAGACTCTATCACCTTTGTTCACAGGATTTAAGCATACATGTGGAGAAGTATTTCTCTGGGGCCTGAAGGTGTTGCTCATTAGAGTGGATGTTCAAAGTTATGGTTGTCCTATATTGGTTTAGGATGACAGATCCTGATTGTCACCCATGGTCTCTTTAATAAATATTTTGCATGAGTATTTGCAGTAGGAGGAGCCCAGTAATGTGTAAGGCTTGGGGTAGGAACACTTCTTACCTGAATCTTGGGCAATACTGACTCTCACTTCTTCTCCCATTACAAATTCCCTTGTGTTTGATAAAGTTGGAGTGGCTGCAGGCCCATGTTCACATCGTAATCCAGATTCTGTCCCTTCAGCTTACCATAAGTATGAGTGAATTGTCACAAAAGGTAGTAGGAATATTCTTGGAAGCCATTCCTACAACCTAAAGTGACATGATTGTCAAGGACTTTTACACATCCCACGAAACCTAAACTTAATTCTACCAACATAACTTCCCCTAATCTAGAGTCCCAAAACGTGCTGTTCAATTCTTGCAACAGAAACACCAACATTTTAAAATCTTTAAAATATGTCAAAGATTCTGAAAATAAGCCCTAATACAAAGAAGATACAAAACATTTATTCAAAATATTAATAAAGCACAATCTGTGCCATTTTAATTGAAGTTTGGGAAGACATTTGTAGACATTTTA
This sequence comes from Tamandua tetradactyla, assembly GCF_023851605.1. NCBI lineage: Eukaryota > Metazoa > Chordata > Mammalia > Pilosa > Myrmecophagidae > Tamandua > Tamandua tetradactyla. The sequence continues at coordinate 31,096,692 of NC_135339.1, forward strand.
ATAAAACAAGTAAAAAATTAGATTCTAGAAATGATGTGTATGAGATATATTTTCTTTTGTGAACTTTACATTCAATTATTAAATAACAGAGAACATTTAGATAAAACCTCATGAAACATTAAATAGATTTATAAAGATGAGTGATAGAATCAATATAATTGTTCCGTAATCAAAGGCAATCATAGTAAAATATCAGATCATATTAAAGCAGTAATTTATTTAAAGAGAGAGATAAATATTACTAGAAATAACAAAGAAATAAGATTGATAATTCAATTAATGACCATGACTTAAAGACATTAGAAAAGTATTTAACTTTCTTGCTAATTTGATAAAAAGAAAAGCATCAATTAAACAATATGAGTTAGGCAGGGTTCTCTAGACAAACATAACAAACAGGAGAGATCTGATTATATGAGATTTATACAGGTGTCTCATACAGCCGTTGGAAATGGAAGAATCCAAAATCCATAGGGCAAGCTGTGAAGCAGGCGCCTCTGATGAAGGGTCTGGATGAACATCACAGGACAGGCTGGTGGACTGAAGAAGCCTGAAAGAATCTCTCTTCTTCCTTAAAAGCTTTCAGTTGATTAGATTATCTCTTTGTGAGAGGAATGCCTTTGTTGATTGCAGATGTAATCAGCCACAGCTGCAATCAAATGACTAATGATTTAATACACCAGCCTTCCAGCTTATCAACCAGCCACAAAATATCCTTGCAGCAATGGTCAGGCCACTGCTTGCCTGACCAGACAACTGGGCATAATCACTTGGCCAACCTGACATCAAAACCTAACCATCACATAGTAAAAACAAAATATGTCACTCTAATGAGGTATCAATCCCAAACTACTTATAGAATCATCAATTTTAAATGTATTTAGGATTGGTTATTGTAGATGAAAACTTCAAATACTGTGATAGCTTGCCGCTCATTTATGGAGGAAACTTGCTTGAGATTTGCAATGGCTAATTTCATGTGTCAAAGCAACTAGGTTATGGCTAACAATTATTTAGTCAAGCCAACCTTGGTCTAATTGTTACTGTGAGGTACTTCATGGATTAAAGTATTAGTTAGTTGATTGCTTCTATAGCAGATTACATCTACAAACAACAAAGGAGATTTCTCTCAGCAATGAGAGTAGTTTCCTAATCCAATCAGTTGAAGACTTGAAAGGGAGAACTAATGATTTCAACAGTCAGAAAGAAGAATTTCTATCTCTACTTCAACTAGCCAATTTCCAAGAAATTCACCAAAGCCTTCATTGGAATTCCCTACTTGAAACTTCTTTGGGGAATTCAATATCACCTTCATTGAGTTTCCAGTTTGTGGTCTGCCTATGGAATTTGAACCTGCCAATCCCCACATTCTAGTGGGCCAATTCCTATAGTTAATCTCTTAATATTTATGTATATATGTAAGTAGGAATATATCTTAACTTTTAGTATTAATAGATGCTGTTACAAATATTGGAGAGCCCCGGCTAATATAAAGTTTTAAAATGACACCCAATACAAGATGGGTAGCTGAGATATATTTTTCTAAAGACTCAATAATAAAAAGGAAGTTTTAATTCACAATATAAGAGAAAAGACTGAATTATCTTTCTTTCTAGATAAACAGACTTTGAAAAACCATTGTTAAAAAAGAGTCAAGAATGCAACCAGAAAAATGTAATAGAAATGTACTAGAGTTCTCTCTTTAAGTTGTGATATTTCTCTAGGTGATGTGGTATTTGCAGTGCTTGTCAGTTTTTAAAGTTTTCCAATTCGTTGTGTTATTTGTCCTCATTCTAAATAAATACTTACCACTATATCTAATTTTCTATTCATTATTTGTCATTCTTCTAAAGTTCCCACAGGGGACCCTGACAGCAGCTCAGTGAAAAACAAACAAAATGCCCTTATAGTTGGGGGTCCAGGGCATCACACTGACCTCTTCACCTGAAAGCCTAGTGTGCAGAAGATGCTCAATAAATGCTACACTTGCTATACTCTGGGTACATTTATTATGCCATACAAATTCAAAGGAAGAAATCCTAGAAAACAACCTTTCTGTCCCTATTTCTTAAATATGATTTTCCATTGACATATTCAAGGATAATAGTGTTAATTTTTTCTGTTATTCTATTAAATAAATCAGGCAATCCAATCTGTAAATACGTACGTGTTTTTATGTAATGTAATGATACTACTTTTATGTTAAATGGAAAATAAAATTGTGTTTCATAAATATATATTATCATTGTAAAAGGAAAAACTCGGGCCTTGTAATCTGCCAGGCTGGTTTTATGTAATATCTCTCTACCATCTATTAGTTGTTTGACTGTATGAGTGTGGACACTTTGTATAAGCTATGTGAGCCTCAGTTTCCTGATTTGTAAAGTGGACATAATAATTTCTACCTGACACCCATAGAAATTAGATGCTTTAGTATCTAGCTCAAAACCTATCATTTAATAGGCTGCATATGTCAGTCCCTTTTTGCTTCTGATTCACAGAAGATATTTCTGATATTTCTACTCCTCAAAACAGTTGACATTTGTAAGATAATTAAATGCATTTCCTTAAATAATTGACTTCATCATTAAAATCCTTCTTTTATGTTGAGGACAATTTCAATATGATATCTGTGAGTATAATCTGAAACCATTATACCTTAGCATGAATTTCATTTTGTATATTTCTAAGATCGCTTGTGAAGCAGAGAATAGGAATTAGAGAAAAGTACTAAAAATTCTATTTGAGGGTTGGGAGGCGGGTGTTGGAAAACATGAACAGTAGATCAAAATCATAAAGCTTGGTTTTGGAGGGCAGGGAAAGTTTGTAATAAAGGTTGTTTCGAGATAAATAGGGGACAGAAATGAATGAAGTATAGAAAAATACTCCAAAATGAGATGTGTAAATCAACATGACCCTAATCCACTCCACTTGCTTGTTCTGTGTAGTTGCTGAGATTTTACATACAAAAAAGTTTACACAAGATAGAAGAAAAGAGAATAAATATCTTAAAAACTTACATTATATCATGGCAGCGGACTGGTGTTTCACAAAGAAAGGGGTATTACAATGACAGGAAGACGGCTTGAGGGGAAAGATTATTGCTTGGATTTAAAATTATGTGTGGAGCCCCAGAATTAAAAATCTGCTAATAGCTTCTACAAAGCATAGGACAGTTATTATCTAAATATAGAATGGAAAATATAATCGGTTATATTTGTGTGCTGTGCAAAACTTAAATTTTCCTAGAGATAGCAATTGCTATTTAAAGTGTGTTCTTTGGATCTAAGATGTAAAATCAAGTGAGCTAAGGTATGCAATAACATTTTATAAATCATAGCATGCAACACAAATGTTGATTGCTATTTTTATTTAGAACTGCAGGAAGCCAAGATGTCTTATCATTTTAATGTACTTTACTGGCTTCAAATTCCATAATAGAAGCAGAAGAGCACATAGGCTATTATTTGACCCATGGACATCATAAGTTCTCTTGCAAAGGCTTTTGTGAAATTCTAGGGTTTATATTTAAGCAGAATCTCAAATCTGATATATTATTCATTATGATATATATATTATAAAGTTAACACATTTGCTTAACATGAGAAAGGTTTAGGAAATATTGCTAAAGGTTTTCTGGGAATGAAAAAAATAGTTTGACTATGAAAACCCTGGCTTTAGCAATGACTACATTATTATCTTCTTTCTGGCTGCAGTAAGGGTTCGCATTTTACTCATGAATAATGATGAAGGTTCCTAAATGCATTAGCTTCAGGCCCTTCACGCTCAAACTGATTTTCAGGTTTTATAATAACTAATAACCAGTAACTCCTATTGCAATGACTCATAATTTCCACCTTGCCTTATTTGAATGTTTGAGAGTATCCTGTCATTTTATAAGAGCAATTGTCCCATCGCAAACCTAGAATTAAGATGTTGATTCTTTATTCTACTCATCAGAAAGATAAAAAAAAGTCCTTTAGGTATAGAGCCTTTTGTTTTATTTATATTTAGAAACCAATATTCTAAATTGGAACTGTGTTTATTTTATTGAGGCTTAAGTGTTCTCCATCAATTGACATCACGTAGAAAATAAAAGGAATGTGCTCCTATTAAAGTCTTCTGTAGAAAAATTTGTGTCTTCATATTTTTTTTTCCTTAAAGGATGGACCTTGTGAATAGATCAATTGGTTTTATATTCAAAATCATGTTCTTTGAATGTGTTCTCATTTTGATCATTCTTAAAATTGCTATTTCACAGACTGTGCCAGTTTAAATCTCTTGTGTACCCCCAAAAAGCCATGTCCTGGGTGGGTCACAGTGGCTCAGCAGGCAGAGTTCTTGCCTGCCATGCTGGAGATCCAGGTTCGATTCCCGGTGCCTGTCCATGCAAAAAAAAATAAATAAATAAATAAAAATAAACAAAAAGCCATGTCCTTTAATCCTTATTCATTTTGCTGGGCAGGATCTCTTTGATTCTTTCCATGGAGATGTGTCTCCACCCAATCAAGGTAGGGGTGGTTACTGGAGTCCTTTAAGAGGGAATCATTTTTGAAAAAACTCAGAGCCAATAAAGCCTACATAGCCAGAGATCTTTGGAGTTGAAGGAAAATGGCCCCCAGAGGAGCTTCATGAAATGAGAAACCAGGAGAGAAAGCTAGTAGCTATCCCCATGTGCCTTTCTAGCTGAGAGAGAATGCCAAATGTCATCGGCCCATTCTTTGGAATTAAGGTGTCTTTCTCTGGGTGTCTTAATTTGTACATTTTCATGGTCTTAGAACTGTGAATTTACAAATTAATAAATTCTGTTTTTAAAAGCCATTCTGTTCTGGTATATTGCATTCTGGCAGTTTTGCAAACTAAAACAGGTAATGATAGAAATTGGATGAAATCATATATATCTGGACTATTTCATTTTTTTCCATGGCCAAATAGGTAATTATTATGCCATATTAAATATGTATTTGTTGGCATTTGCCAAAATCTAATACTCTCAAGAAAGATGAAGAAACTGATAAATTTGAAGAAAATTTCAGATCTTTTTTCTTTAACTATCATATTATAGTATTTTGATCGTTTTAGATTATGAATGAATAATGGTACATAACATTAAATAATATGTTTAAATTAGCTTAACTTTAACAGATGAGTTAACATTAAATAAGTTGCTGCCACACTTTATTCTTGAGTCTTGAATGAATTACAACAGATTGTAAAATAACTTACTAACCCACTACCAGACAGGAACTGGTAGTATTAGGCCATTTCATACAAATATTTCATAATTTCTCTGGAATACTAGACTTTATGAATGAGCGTATCTGAATTACATTATATTAAAATAGATGCTAAGGCTGTATCCCTTTGTGCTATTGTGTTAGAGGAGTTCAAAAATCTAATTCTCTATAAGTGTTCCAGGCACTAGAATAGCTTTCCAGAAACCTGCAACCTCCAGATGGGTCTCTGGTCCGGATAAGTCCTGAAGCCTAGCCCAGCCTCTCCAGAACTTCAGACAGTTTGATCTCCGTACCCCATATTAGTGAAAGACCCTTCCAATATGAAAAAGTTAGAATGGCCATAGCTCAAACACCTCTAAAGAGAGGGACAGAAAGATCAAAGGTGAGGGTGAAGTTACACAGAGAAGATAGGATTTAACAAATGAATATAAATGCTAAATCATTAAGTTGATATCTCTTTTAGTCTCCAGTATTTTAGAGCAGCTGGAAGTAAAAAGCTAAAATTGTGAAATTGTAGCCCATGTCAAAGTTTGAAATATATTCTGAAGCTAATTGTGGTGCTGTGCTTGGAAATTTATAGCTTTTTTTGTATATATGTATATGTTATACATATATACAAAAGAAGGAAAAAACGTCTATTGTGATAATAAAGTATTTAAGCCCTCTAGCCTCCTATATTCTGGAGCAGCTAGAAGGAAAAATCTGAAAGGATCATATGGTAGGTAGCCCATGACAAACTCTGGGATCTGTCCTGTAACTACTTGTTGAAGCTTGCTTTGAAAACAATTGCTTTTTTTTTATCTCTTTGCTTTGTATATATATATTATACTATACAATAAAAAAAAAATCTACTTCTCTAAAAGAAAATTTTCATGTAGAAATCTGACTTTTAAAATATATTCTAAAACAAACGCTAACTCTAAAATGAAATGGGAAAATCAGCCACAATCCCCAAATATGGGTTTAAGCTTTTTCTCATTCATGTTCCTACTGATACAGCAAACTTTTACCTCCTTGATTTTCCTCCTGTCTCTCTGTATGGCTGCTTATATGTTAAAGGATAATGTCCAAAGTCTCACAGGGGAGTTGCCTCTGCTGTAGCATGTACTGCCTAAATCTTAACAAATCTGACCTTGATTATTCTTCCTGAATAAATAATTGTTTGCTCTCCTAAGAAAAAAAATAAATTCTTCTCGTTTTGCTCTGTTCACGAGGATAAAAGCACCCTTTCTTCTGTAAACATATTTGGCCAGATTTAAACTTCCATGATGTCTGTACAGGCAGGTATCATGTTCCGTCTTCAGCTTTTATCATGGGACTGAGTGATTAGTTAAAAGCTCACGGAGGATACTTTGAAATACCTTGTTTTTTTTTTTTTTTACACTTAATAGACTAGCAGATGCTTATTATACTTTTACATATTTCAATATGAAATTGGCAAGGAACAAAAATCGACCTTCTGAAATATTTGGAATATATTTTAAATGAGTGTATGATTATGTCTGGCAGCCAATATATATTTGTAATCTTTTTGTATGTGTGTTGGGTAGAAAGCAACTTTAAGAACTTATTATTATTATTATTATTTTTGCTTGGGCAGGCACCGAGAATTGAACCTAGGTCTCTGGCATGGCAGGCGGGAGCTCTGCTGCTGAGCCACCGTGGCCCACCCAGGAATTATTATTAATCAGTATAAGGGTGTTATGGGAAAGGATTTTACTCATTTTCCAGAAAAAAAAAATACAAACAATAATGACAATAATCTAAATTTAAATTGAAAATAATATCTGACTTTGTCTTATCTGGGAAAAATCTCAGTGGAACAAAAATTTATGTTGTGATGTCACTAAGCCGACATAGGTTATTAATGAAATGATACATTCATTTAATATATTCACCCAAATCATTTTTAAAGACAGAGAGCTCTATTTGATACTTGTTGGTTTCAGAAAATGTTGGTGTAAAAAAAGAAATGTTCATATCCACAAGTAAATTTAATTGAAAAAAAAAGCTTGGGAAATGATTTTGCAATAGTTTATGATAAAAAAAGAAGCCAAAAAATCTTAACGTGCTGAGAAGAACTTTTAAAAAATTAAATATAACAGGGAAATCATAACAGGTTTACATTATTTGAACATGTGCCTATTATCATTAGATTTTTTATTGAATTGTAAGAATATAAAAGCTGATCATTGTAAAACATATGAAAGAGATGTAATTCTAGAAATGAAGCATGGTGACATTAGAAGCGTGCTATAACTTTTAATTCCTTCTATAATTACAAAAAACTACTTTCTCAAGGAACATTTTTCAAAAAAAATAGAGTAGCATAGAGAGCAAACAGTGGTTGCTCCTCCATATTTTCAACTCCATTCTGTTGTCAAAATTACCGTTAGGTTTTTTTTTTTTTTTGAAAAAAAATTTTTTTTTTTTTTGGTACTCACTGTTTCTGGATCCCTAAAGATTTACATGAAAGAAGGGGAAATTATTCTAAGTGGGTAGAGTTCAGTTGATGATAGGGATCTCTTACTCCTTTCAGATCAGGCTTCTTGAAATTATCTTGCTCAGTCTTACTTCCTCAGATTTCATTTCTTACCTAATGCAATCTATTCTTTCCAAGGGAATCACAATCTTCATGGAGTATAATTACCAAATGCCCAATGCTCATTCCTTATTTTACTCCACTCTGTTTTGCATTGGCACTGCTAACTATGATAGGTATGTGCCAGGACCAAAATTGTCTCCAGAAAGCATTCCTCATGTTATTAGCAGGATTTTCACCCCTAAATGCCATGTACCACATAGTGGGGAGGGTAATGATTTACCCTGCAGAGTTGGGCTTAGAGAGAGAGAGGCCACATCTGAGCAACAGAAGAGGTTTCCTTGAAGCAACCCTTAGGCCTTGTTGTGGGTAGTTTTAGCTTCTCCACTACAGAAATAAGTTTCATAAGCACACGCCTCCAAATAGGGCTTGGCATATTTTCTTGGGAGTCCCCAGTGGTTGAGAGGACACCCGTGGTTTCCCAGGAGGGAAAGTTTGATGTATTAAATATATATATTAATTTTTCCTGTTAGACCCTTAAAGGACTCTACCAATAATTTTTTTTTTTTTTTTACATGGATACCCACGGGGAATCAAATCCAGGTCTCCAGCATGGCAGGTGAGAACTCTGCCTGCTGAGCCAACGTGGCCCGCCCAATACTTTTTAAATTATAAACCCATCATAGTCTGAGATGTATCTGGTATTACATTAAGCTACACAGATTTACAAGGCCGCATTCCCATTCAGGACTCTGGGAGTTTGGGTTGTTTAAATGAGTTATCCAGATAGTTTGATTTAGATTATGTGTTACAGAAAATTTAGGGTCTATACATAATAAACCTCTCTGCCTTTGGTCTCATAAAGTAGGTGAAAGTCTAGAGTACATACATTATTATCTTTTACCCAGTATTATGATTTACCTTAGACCCAGCCAAGTTGGCTTCATTTTTATTTCTAATTGAGGCCTGATCTCTTTTTAGATTACTTTAACTGTTACTATATATAGCTATGCTAACTTTCAAGGCTGCAGCACTTCATTTTTGGATCTTAGGTGTCACAGAGTTACTCAAAGTTCCAGGGAAATACCAGCTGATATACATATAGCTCAGACTCAGAGTCTAAAAATATATTTACAACTTCAGATTGTGTGGTAGCTATAAGGGCCTACAATCTAGACTCCAGTTTTCTTATAGGAAATTTCTGAAAGAGATCTTAGAATGTTCTTTTGCTTCTGGCTTATTTTGTACAAAACATCATTCCCAAGATTTGTTCAGTTTGTTGCATGCCTCTCAATGTCCTTCTTTTTTGTAGCCGCACCATATTCCATGATATAAATGTATCACAGTTTGCTATTCTGCTTCTCAGTCATTATATCCTTTGACTCCCTCATGTACTGGGTATTATGGATAATGTCAAAATAAACAAACCGTTTCTTATAATATCCTCACTTGATTGTACAATCAGCAGTACTCTCATTTTTAGACAATTTTCATTGGTCCATAGTGACACTGAGCCAACTAACACAGCGTCACCAGCTATCAAATGAAAACTCACCCTTATCACTTGTCCTTCTAACCCTCCCCCCCAAATTGTTGCCCCTGGTAGTGCTGTGGTACTATTGATGTCTTCCTGTTAACTATTTGCTGTGGTATGCATTTTAAGCTTTCCACCATACTCCTTTACTGTCAACTTTTTGTCTACTATCAGAACTTTGAAATAGTTCATGTGAGAATTTATTTATAATTGTAGATTTAATCAGTAGTATACATGGCAGTATGCATCCCCTTTCAATCATATTCCCTTTCAATATGGCAATGTTACTTATAACACCACTAATGATTACTATCACTTCGATCCTTTCCCTTGTATTTACATTCAACCTCTTTTGGATAACCACTTTTTCCTGTCTCTCTAACTTCTCTGTACCTCTAGATCTGCTATATTCTACAGTATAACCTCTAATATTAAGTTTGCCAGCACACACAGTATCTGTGTTTTTGCATCTCACTTATTTTACTCGGCGTTATGTCCTTAAGTTTCATTCACATTGTCATATGCTTTGGGGCCTCAGTTCATCTTATTGCAGGATGACATTCCATTATATGTATATACCATATTTTACTTATCTACTGCTCTGTTAATGGGAACTTGGATTGAATCCATCTTTTGGCAATTGTGAATAGTGCCACTCTGAACATCGGTTTGCAAATGTCTGTTCATGTCACTGCTTTAGTCTTCTAGTTATACTGAATATTGGTATTGCTGGGTCATAGGGCAAGTCAATATCTACTTTTCCAAGGAATTGCCAAACTGTTTTCCACAGTAGCTATACCAACTGTTTTCCACTTGTTCACCAATAGTGAATAAGTGTTCCAGTTTCTCCATATCCTCTCCATCATTTGTAGTTTTCTGTTTGTTTATATGTATTTGCTCTTCAGAAAAGTGGCTATCATATCCTCACCCATTTTATAATTAGGTTGTCTTTTGTTGTTGAGCTGTATAATATCATTATGTATCCAGGATATCAAGTCTTTATCTGATATGTGGTTATACATTTTTCTCCCACTGAGTTGAGTGCCTTTTCACCTTTTTGACAAAATCTTTGAGGCACAGAAGCTCTTGATATAAAGAAGTTCGCATTTATCTATTTTTTTCCTTTTGCTGGTTCTGCTTTAGTTGTAAAGTGTAAGAAGCTGCCTACTATTATTAGATATTTAAGATGTTTCCCTCCATTTTCTTCTAGAAGTTTTATAGCATTGGCTCTTACATTTAGGTCTTTAATCCATTTTGAATTAATTTTGGATAGGGCCTCTGTCATTCTTGGGCTGTTGATATCCAACTCTCCAATGCCAACAGAAAAGACTGTTCTGTCCCAGTTCAGTGGATTTGGGGGCCTTATCAAAGATCAATTGTCTGTAGATTTGGTGGTTTATCTCTGCACTTTCAATTCAAGTCCATTGGTGATACTTCTTTGTGCCAATGCAGCGTGGTTTTGGCCATATGGCTTTTATAGTAAGCTTTAAAATCCTGAAGTGATCGTCCTCTCACTTCACTTTTATTTTTAAGGATATGTTTAGATTTTGGGGGTCTCCTTCCCTTCCAAATAAATTTGCTAACTAGCTTTTCCAAGTCTTCAAAGTAGGTTGTTGGGGTTTTGATTGGTATTACATTGAATCTATAGATCAATTTGGGTAGAATTGACATCTTAATAGTCAACCTTCCTATCCATGAGCATGGAATGTCTTTCCTTTTATTTAGATCATTTTAAAATTTCTTTTAGCAACGTTTTGTAGTTTTATGTGTACAAGCCCTTGACATCCCTGATTAGGGTTATTTCTAGACACTAAATTCTTTTGGCCAAAATTTTGAATGGATTTTTTCCCTTAATTTCTCCTCAGATAGGTCCTTCCTTGGATATAGAAATATTACTGATTTTTATATATTAATCTTGAATCCTACCTACCACTTTGCTGAATTTGTTTCTTAGCCCAAGTAGCTTTGTCATTTATTTCTCAGATTTTTCTAAGTATAGGATCATGCCATCTACAAATAATGAAAGTTTTACTTCTTCCTTTCCTATTAGGATGCCTTTTATTTCTTTCTCCTGCCTAAATGCTCCAGCTAGGACTTCCAGAACAAAATTGAATGATAGTGGTGAAAATGGGCATCCTTATCTCTTTCCCAATCTTAGGGGGTAGGCTTTCAATTTCTCACTGTTAAGTATGAGTTTTCCATATATGCCCTTTTTGATATTGAGGAGATTTCTTTTGATTCCTAACTTTTGAAGTGTTTTTTATCAGAAAAGGATGCTGAATTTTGTTGAAGGTTCTTTCTGCATCAATCATTATAATTATGCCATTTTTCCTGTTTCGATTTTTTAATGTGCTGTATTATGTTGATTAATTTCTTGTGTTGGGCCACCCTTGCATTCCTGGTATAAACCCCACAGGGTCATGATGTATAATTCTTTTTGTGTGTTGTTGGAATCAATTTGCTAGTATCTTGTTGAGAATTTTTGCATCTAAATTCATTAGGGGGATTAGTCTGTAGTTTTCCTTTCTTGTAGTATCTTTATATGGTTTTAGTGTTAGAGTGAGATTAGTGTCATAAAATGAGTTGCGATGCTCCTTTTTCCTCAAATTTTTGAAAGAATTTGAGCAGGACTAGTGTTAGTTTTTGTTGGAATATTTGAAAAATTCCCCTGGAAGCCATCTGGTCCTGGCTTTCTTTGTTGGAAGATTTTTAACTAATTAAATCTCTTTACTTGTAAATGGTTTGTTGCAATCTTCTATTTCTTCTTGAGTCAATATTGGTAAATTGTGTGTTTCTAAGAATTTGTCCATTTCATCTAAGTTTTCTAGTTTGTTTACGTATGGTAGTTCATTGCATTCTCTTCTGATTTTATAAATTTCTTTAAGGTCCGTGGTAACAGCCCTCCTCTCATTTCTGATTTTGTTTATTTACATCTTATCTCTCTTTTTATTTTGTTTGTTGAGCTGTATAATATCATTTGTAGCTAGGGGGCCATCAATTTTATTGATTTTTCTCAAAGAATGAATTTTGTTTTTTGTTGATTCATTCTACTATTTTATTGTTTTCCAGTTTATTTCTGCTTTAATCTATTATTTATCTTAAATAAATAAATAAAATAAAAAGAAAGAAAAATATAAATAAATAAAATAACAATAATACTACTAATAAAAGTATATATAGAAAAATATATTAGGAAAAGCAGAAAAAACAAACCTAGGCAGATAAGAAGTTTGCCTGCCTGCACTTACTGCTTCTCACCAGCAGGTGGTGTGCCCGTAGTACCTCCTCTCTCAGGCCCATCCCATCTCCAGCAGCTGGCTGGGAAACTGGCTGGGAAGACAGCATGCATAGCAGGGGGGCTGCTCCCAATCTACAGCAGCAGGATAGCTGGTCCTGGCATAAGATGGGGAAGTGGACACCAGTGCCGAGGGCCAACCCACAGCACCTGGGTGCCCAGCTTATCTGCCACATACCAGGCCTGATGGTCTGGCTATTCGTGTTGGATAGCTGGGCCTGCCTCTGGGCTCCCCATGGACACTGCTGAACTTGAAGCCCCCTGGGGAGGTTTCCCCAACAGCAGCTGGGATAGGCTGGAGCGGGGAGAGGTCATTTCTCTCAATAGCACCTCCCTGCATGCTTCCATCTGTCCCTAGCACTCGTAACTGACGTGATCCATCCTGCTTTCCCCATCTGGATCCCCTTCCTCTCTCCTCCCTAGGAATCACTGAAGACCCTCTACAATTACTCAGCCCCCAGGACCACAGCCTTGGTCATTCTCAACCCATCCCCCTATCTTCTCACATCGAGCAGGAGTGAATTTAATCCACCCTAGTCTACCATCATCCCAGAAGTCCTCTTTATGCTGTTTTGTGATTTGGAAAGTGACTAGTCCTTTGCTCAGTCTGTGTAGCTTCTTTGCTTTTCCAGAACACTATTTTGATTTTTGACTTTAAGCTATTCCACAATTAAATTGGATCTAATTTTCCCAGGCTGCAACAAGGGAGAGAATGGTTAGTTCTCTTGAACTCTCTCTCATCAGTAGAGGCAATTATTTACTTTTCAGGTTAGGAACTATACATGATTCTCATAAGTTTCATTGCTTACTCTAAGGGAATGGGTTTTATATTTGTTAATGCTTCCAGAATCTCTTTTTTTTTCAATTATAAAAGTTGTGGATTTTCAAAATAATCGTGTGTTAAATACAAGATTCCCATGTACCACCTTATTATTAACACTAGGCATTGCTGTAGAACATTTGTTACAGCTGATGACAGCATAGTTTTAATTGTACTATTAACCATAGCCTATGGCTTAATTTAGGATTTACTGCTTGTGTAGAGAGGTTCCATGGATTAAAAAAAATGTATTTAAGTATTTTAAAAAGTATTAAAAACTATTACCTTATATGCAACCTAACATTTACCATCTTAACTATTCAGATATATATTTCAGTACTGTCAGTTATGTTCACAATGCTGTGTTATCATCACCAGCATCCATTCCCAAAACATTTCAATCATTTCAAATGGGAACCTGTACATTTTAAGCCTAAATTCCCGTTCCCTACCCCCACCTGTCGCTAACCTATATTCTAGATTATGAATCTATGAGTTTCATACCAGTGAGATCATACAATATTTGTCCTTTTGTATTTGGTTTATTTCACTCAACATGATGTCTTCAAGGTTCATCTATGTTGTTGCATATATCAGAACTTCATTCATTTTTACCCCTGAATAATACTCCATTTTATGTATATACCACGTTTCATTTATCTGTTTATCCATGGACACTTGGGTTGCTTCCATCATCTTTTGTGAAAAATGTCTCTGTGAACATAGATGTGAAAATAAGTTCCTGCTTTCTTTTCTTTCTTTTTCTTTCTTTCTTTTTTTTCTTTTTTTGCTATATACCAAGTACTAGGGTTTCTGGGCCAGATGGTAGTTCTATAAAATTACTTTCTGAGGATCCGCCAAACTGTCTTCCACAGGAGCGTCACCATTTTACATCTTTTTCCACGTTTTTTCATGTAAGTTTCCATGTTTTAATAACAGTCATTCTAACAGGTATGAAATATTATCTCATTGTGATACTGATTTTCATTTCCTGATGGCTAATAATATTGACCGTCTTTTTATGTACTTTTTGGCAACTTGAATATCTTCTTTGACAAGACACCTACCTATTTAAGTCTTTCACCGATTTTTAAATTGGAATGTTTGTCTTTTGGTTATTAAGTTGAAGGATTTCTTTATTTATTGTGGATAATAAACCTTTACTGGATATGTGGTTTCCAAATATTTCCTCCCATTGTGTAGGTTGTCATATTACTTTTACAATAAAGTCTTTTGATGAACCAAAATTTTAAATTTTGATGAGGTCCCATTTACCTACTTTTTCTTTTGTTGCTTTTTCTCTGAGTGTAAAGTCTAAGAAACCATTGCCTAGCAAAAGGTCCTGAAGATGCTTCTCTATGTTTTCTTCTAGGAATTTGATAGTTCTGGCTCTTATATTTAGGTATTTGATCCATTTTGAATTGATTTTTGTACATGGTGTGAGGTAGTCCTGGCATTTTTACAGGACTTTGGGAATACCCTTTCTTGTGTGTCCTCCTACCCACCTCTTAGATTGAAGTCTTCTATTTGGAAATATTTTTCAAGTTGAAAGAGGCTTTTCAACTGTGTCATTTAGAAGTAACAGAAATTCAGAAGAAACTATATGTGAACACACAAGCTGTAATTACTGCAATAGAAAATAATAATTTATTTCTGTTTCTAACAGGAATGTCTTTTTGTTCATTGATTCTCCTAGAATGCAAGTACATTATTTTATTCTGGACTTTATTTTTAGAAAATTAACTTTAAAGAAAATTTTGAAGACAAAAGACCTATAAGAGATTATGCTTGGTTTTAAATACAGATGATAAGGTCAGTTTCTAACAAGGCTAGCAATATACCCAGACAGACCTTAGTTCATATCCTGACTCATCCACTTCAGGTTACTTGAGATATTGGTACAACTGCTCAGCCATTGACCCTTAGTTTTCTTAGAAACAAGAGACAACATTCATACCTGCATTATAGGTCTGTAATGATAATGAAAGAAAATAATTTATATAAGATTGCT
The DNA here is from genome assembly GCF_023851605.1 of Tamandua tetradactyla. Classification (NCBI taxonomy): domain Eukaryota; kingdom Metazoa; phylum Chordata; class Mammalia; order Pilosa; family Myrmecophagidae; genus Tamandua; species Tamandua tetradactyla. Next base: position 31,112,131 of record NC_135339.1, read on the forward strand.
TAAGATGCTTAACCTAAGGACTAGTACTTTATAAGCCCTCAAAAAATGTGAGCTCTTATTATTTTTAGTACAACTGCTAGGTAAATGCTGACCTGGTACTGAATTATATGTCTGTGATAAAAGAAGCAGAGGAAAGGCTGGTAATAATAAATAGAACAGGAAGAAATGAAAGAAGCATGTAGGCAAATGCTAATGAGATTACTATTACAAATCAAAAGAGGAAATGATAGGCAACTTTATATACCAAAAAAGAAAAAGGAGATTAAATGAGTCATATATAAATTTAAAAGATTCCTAGTTAAACTGTGTTACCAAGAAGAACAATTGATATAGAGAATTGTTTTATATGGTATGTAATATTTTTTCCCTAACTTTATTTGGGATCTTTTCTATCAATAAATCAAATCTGAAAACAGTTTACCCCATACCTTCTTTTAAAATACATATTTTTGAGGGGTAGAGAAAGCTTTGCATAAGGAGGAAATTTTAATAAAAGAATTGTTAAACATTTTTTCCTGAAAATAGTAATTAGAAATGCAGGAGAGTATTACCTCAGTAGTAGAAGGAAAATAAGGCCTCTCTGAGATGAAAGTTTGCAATACTCATTATAAATAATTGTAAGAGATAAGATCCAATTGACAATAAGGGTCTCTATGCAAAATACTGAGATGTTATACTCATCTGCTAGGGGTTCAACTGATACAGCACCACCCAAAGGGGAGAACAATGTCCTTGACTATTTTAATCCTCTTCTTATCAGTTGTTGTTTCCACAGACAATATATGGCCTAATCAGCAACATATTCTCCATCCCTCTTTTATATTTTCTTTATATAGTTTATAATGTCCATGAACAAATGGTCTAATTTTAAATGATAAGCTGCACATGAGTTTCTGCAACACATATGCTCTCTGAATGTCTGTAGCTTCTTCAACCTTTGGTACTCACCCTTCCCTTTTAGATTCATCTAGCAGGGTCTGACTGTCCCACTGGACCCCGTGCGCTGTTTATAAAGCATTGGGCCCTTGCACTGTTTATAAAATACCCTGCACTGTTTTACAGATGCCTGGAGAAAATGCACTTATCCAGTTTGTGTTTATATCCTCTCTCTTCCTACCTTGATTGCAGGCTCCTCTGCTGGTTTTTTTTTGTTTGTTTGTTTTGTTTTGTTTCATTTTTCACCAGACTGTAACTGTTTCTGCATGCTGTTACTTCTATCTTTTCACCACTTCAATGCTAAGTGCAGATCATGTAACATTTAGCACTTTTTTCCCCCTGAAGCCTGAGGATGACCTAAGGAATCGAAAACCCACAAAGAAAAAAAATGTTACAAGGGACAATCAAAACAGTAGTTCAGAAACCAAGGCTTTATTTTAAGAAGTGAGCTTTCTTAAGAGATAAAATGATTTGTGAGTTTCAAGGAGCCAGAATTTGGGAGACTCTTTGAGCACAGAATTTATATGATAAATAATAGAACAGGAAAGAATACAGAATTTGATATCGGAATAGTTTTCCTGCTACTGAAAAAGAAGATAAAATTTCAACCACTTGCTAGGTGAAAGATGACGTGCGTGATTTTTCCTGGGATTGTGTGCTGTTAGAGGCTTTGAGAAGGTCCCGGTTCCCTGGGCCTTGACCTGGGACGGGTTGGAAAGTCAAAGGAACACTGGAGAGGGGTGAGGAATAATACAGCCTTCTGTCCTATAACAAGCTGATAAAAATTTCTTTATCAAACATGGTTCCCTGGTCTTAGATTATTCATAGCCAAGAAAGGGCCTAGACCAATGTTAAGTGTAATCAGCAACCTAATGAACCATTTTTTAAAACAATTCATGATTAAAATTTGCCAGAATGTGAATCAGCACCCAGAATTGTTTGTGGACAAAGTCTTACTATGAAAAACTATCAGATAAAGAAAACAGTATATTCTGGCATAAGCTTTTTGTCTTTTTGTGGACTGGCACTTTGAATAGCATTTGTCTAGACATATGGGCCTGAAAATAACATCAAATTAAATTATGTAAAAATTTTGACAAAAGAACATTAGTGAAGGCTTGATTTACCAGATATTAAACCAAGCAAAAGTCATTATAATTAATACTCACACAGGAATAAGCAAAAAGATTCCACGGAAATCAACAAAGAAACCATAATCTGATCCATAGGGGAAAGAAATTTAATAAGTGAAATTTTTGATCATTTGGAAAAGAATATCTAATATATCTTGTCTTCACAATTGGCTGTCCACTTTGGCCAGAATAAAAATATGTTAGGTGTTAGCACAGAGTTGTTAAAGGATTCCGCATGAGATAACAAGTTAAAGCTTAAGGGGTTTATTGCTGGAGAGAAATAGATTGAAAGCGAAGGAAGAGCTGGCAGATGGGAGCCAACAAAATCTGCTAGTGAAAGAGAAAGGAAAAATGGCTTCCACTTTCTTTCTGACAGTTTGTGGTTTTAAAGGAAAAACTGCACCAGGAGGGGTGGGGATGACGTGTGGCTGCAGGCATCCCTGGGAGATGTCAGGCTGGTGCAGATCATGAGTTGTGCTCATGGTTATCTGGTCTGGCCTCTGGTGGGTGGGCTGCTGGCATGTTTGTGCTCACTATCTTGCTGTCACATCAGGTCCTGTCAGCAGAGCTGCTGAGGGAGAGGAACTGAAGGGGCCCCCATGCCACAGAATCCATTTTGTGTGCCAAGTTTTATTTTCTGATACCTGACATTAGGTACATCATTGATTGTGTATGGAATAAGGATCCAAACATTTTGTTTATATGAAAATATAATGATGAAGTTTTTAAAAATGTGGAGACATTCTTCAAAATAAAACTCATACCTATTAATCCATAATAGAGTCAACTTTGCACATAAGAATTGCCAAAAAAAACAACAACTGCATAATGAAATTTGTAAATATCTGTGCTCACTAGAGATTCTAATATAATTGGTCATTATTGGAACCTAGGTAGTGGCTTTTTAATAATTCATTTTATTTTTTATATGATACCACAAAATTTGTTTTTAAGTTGTACAATTCTAAGGATTTTAACATATCACTGATTGCCAAAAGTTAGGAGTCAGGGCATGGATATGACCATAAAGGGATAGGATGAGGAAAATTGGGGGCAATGAAACTTCTGTATTCTAGAGAATGCAGTGTGAGAACACTCTAGTTTTATATTTTTAAGAATGTTTTATACATTGAATCATACAATATGTAACCTTTTCAGACTTGCTTCTTTCCTTTAGCATAATGTTTTTGAGATTTATCCAGATTATTGAGTGTATTAATAGTTCTTTCCTTTTTACAGCTGAGTAGTATGCCATTGTGTAGATGTACCACAATTTGTTTACTCATTCATCTGTCAAAGGATGTTTGGACAGTTACCAGTTTGTAGTGATTCTGAATAGAACTGTTATAAACATTCATATACAGTTTTTTGTGTGTGAACGTAAGTTTTCATTTCTCTAAGCTAAATACCCAGGAGTGGTATTTCTGAGGCATATGGCAAGCATCTGTTTTGCATTTCTCCTCATAGGCAATGTAGGCAGGCTTAACTGTGGCTGATCTATATATATATATATTCATGTACAGGTTTTTCTGTAAACGTAAGTTTTCATTGCTCTAAGGTAAATACCACTTACCTTATGCCTCAGCAATCCTGCTTACCATATTGCTGAGGCATATGGTAAAGGTAAGTAAGAAACTTCCCACCACCAATGTATGACAGTTCTACTCGTTCCATGGTCTCAGCAGCACTTGGTATTATCAGGATTTTTTTCTTTCAGCCATCTTAATACATGTGGGTGGTATTTCATTGTGGTTTTATTTGCATTTCCCTAATAGCTAGTGATGTGGAGCACCTTTTCATGTCCTCATTTGTCGTCTGTATATCTTTTTTGGTGATGTATCCAAATCTTTTACCTATTTTTTGCTGGTTGTTTTCTTGCCATTGAATTTTGAGAGTTCTTTATACATACTGAATACAAGTCTTTTATTAGATTTGCCATTGAAAAATATTTTATACAAGTCTTCTGATTGTCTTTTCATTTTCTAAACAGTGTTTTCTGACGACAGCACAAGTTTTAAATTCTAATGAAGTCAAATTTACAGTTTTTTGCTTTATGGATTGTGTTTTTGATATCATGTCTAAGAACTCTTTGTTTAACCTCATGTCATGAAGATTTTCTCTTATATTTTCTTATAAAGTTTTTATTGTTTTATATTGAGAGCTATGATCCATGTTGAATTAATTTTTGGATAAAATATGATGTTCTTTCTCTCTTTTTTAACATATTGATTTCCAGTTTTTCCAACACCATTTGTTGAAAAGCCTATCTTTTCTCCATTGAATTACTTTGGATTCTGTCAAAAATCACTTGGCTGTACATATGTGATTCTATTTCTGGACTCTGTGTTGTATTTCATTGATCTTTGTATCTATTCCTTCATCAATACCACAGAGTATTTATTACCGTAGATTTAGAGTACCCCTCAAATTTAGATAGTGTAAATCTTCCAATTTTATTCCTTGTTTTACAAAATCATTTTAATTGAAATTCTAGTTACTTTGCATGCACATATAACTTTGGAATCAGCTTTTTAATATATATATATATACACACACACAATCCTGCTGGGGTTCTGACTGGACTCACAATAAACCAATAGATCAATTTGGGAAGAACTGACATTTTTTTACTATATTGAGTTTTCAAATCCATGAACATAAAATATATTTAATTTTATTTAGCGCTTTTTTGATATGTTTCATCATCATTTAGGTTTGGTTTTCAGTATATAGATTCTTTGTGTTTTGTGAGATTTATACCAAACAGTTTTCAAGGTATGAATAGCATTATTATTTTTAAATTTCAGTTTCTAATTATATATTACTATTACATTATATTTCTATATAAATCTTATATAAAAATAAAACTTTTTTATATGTGTTGATCTTGTATCCTGTGATCTTGTGAAACTCAAATATTGTTTCTAGTCATTTTTTGTGGGTTTCTTGTGTTTATCTATATAAGCAATTATGTTATTTGTGAATAGGGACAATTTTATTTCTTCATTTTCAATTATTTGCCTTATATTTCTTTTGCTAGCTTATTGTAATGTTTAGAAGTTCTAGTATGAGATTAACATACTGAGAGGACATCCTTGACCTATGCCTGTGCTTAGGAGAAAATCATGCATTCTTTCACCATTAAACCTGATGTTAGTTGTAAGGGGTTTGTTGTGTTTGTTACTGATATTGTTTTATTTTGTTGGGTTTTATTTTTTAGTAGCTACTTTTCATCAGGTGAAGAAATTCCTTATTATCCCTTTGCTAAGAGTGTTTGCCATGAACGAATATTGAATTTTGCTATATTACTTTTCTGCGTCAATTGAAATAATTATTTTTCTTCTTTCAACTGTTAGTACAGATTACGTAGATGTTTGAATACTGAACCAGCCTTGCACCCCTAGAGTATACCAATTTGGTAGTGGTCTATTATATAGAGAGATTTTTGGATAGATTTGCTAACATTTTGTTGAGGATTTGGGAATTTTACTTATACGTGATAATGGTCTCTTTTTAAATTTTTTCTTAAGTTCTATCCCTGTCTGGCTTTGGTATCATTATAATGCTGGATTCATAAAATAAATCAAGAAGTGTTACTTCATCATTGACTTTTGTGCAAAATTGATGTTATATCTTTAAATGTTTGGTAGAGATTACCAGTGAAATCATCTAGGCCTGGAAATTCCTTTTATTGGAAACTAAAGTTCCTTAATAGTTATAAAACTATTTAGAGCATATATTTCTTCTTGATTGAATTTTAGTCACTTGTGTCTTTCAAAGAATTGGTCCATTTCATTTAGGATGTCAAATTTATGGGCATGGAAATATTCTAGTTTTCCCTCATTATCCTTTTAATGTCTGTGGTTCTGTAGTGACAGCTTCCATTTCATCCTAATGTTATAATTTGAGTTTCCTTTATTTTTCTTTGACAGTTTTGCTACAGTTTTATGAACTTTACTGATATTTTAAAGAAATAGCTGCTTGTTTTATTGCTGATATAATGAATTATTCCATGCTTAGCAGCTTAAAAATAATACAAATTCTTATCTTAAAAGTTCTGTAGTTTCAAAGTTTGACATAGGTCTCACTGGACAAAAATCAAGTTGTTGAGACGGGACTGCACTCCCTTATGTAAGTTTTTGGGGAGAATCAATTTCCTTACCTTTTCTAGCTTCTAGGGGCCACCTTAATTCCTTGGTTCCTGGCCCCTTTCCTCCAAATTCAAAGCCGGCAATAGCACAATGAATCCTCATATCACATCACTGTGACTTTCTCTTCTGCCTCCCTTTTCCACTTTTAAGAATCCTTGTGAATGCATTGGGCCTACCTGGATAATCCACGATAATCCCCCCATCTCAAGATCCTTAATTTAATCATCTCTGCAAAGTCCCTGTTGCCATATAAGGTAGCTCATTTACAGGTTTTCAGGATGTGAACATTTTGGGGGCGCATTATTCTGTCTACCACAGATCCTGCAGGTTTTGATTATTTTGTTGTGAGTTTTGTTTAACTCCTATGGAGAACTGAACTGGTCAGGTTCAAGCCGCAAGTGCCACCCTGCCTTCTTCTGTGTCAGTCTAATTTTTAAAGCCTTTGTTGTGCAGTTTTCATATGTCTGGCATTCCTGCTACTTAATGGGTGCTTATGGACTAAAGAGGTAGGCTGTTAGTTTATGCCGATTAGGATGAGATCAACCCATACATGGTTTGGAGGTGATGCCATGAGTTTACAAACAATTTTACTTAGTGAATTTTCCCTAGGACTTCCCTATTAACCATCTTCCTGGTTCCTTATGATTCTCCAGCCAAACTTCCAGTCAGGGGCTTTAGTTACCTTGCTCTGAGATGACTTCTTTTCAAATATGCCCAAATCTGATTCTAAGTAGTGGGAAGATAGAGAAGCAAAAGCATTATAAGTTGATCCTATCCTCTAGTAGCCACACCTACACCAATTAGGAAAGAAGATTCCTTGCCAGCATGTAGGATTTTGGGTCCTCTACTGATTTGGGTAGGTACTATTGCTGCCATGGGATAGCTTAGGGGCTGGAATGCAAGGAACAGAGAGAAGACAAAAGCAGGGGAGATTTCTACACTCTTTCTGAGTGTTAGGAGTTTTCTTCTCTGTGCTTTGAGCAAGAACTGAAGGAGTTCCAGAGCTCTCTCTGACTGCACCCAGGTGCCCGTTTCTGGGTTTCGGGCTACATTGCTTTGAGGCCAGAGAATATTGGAAGAAAAAATACATTAAACTCACTGCTAATCTAATGATTCTTTGAATTCTAGTCTTCTCCATATACCTGCTACTGTTTACTTTCAGAGTCTTTAAAGAGTTACCCCATGCATCCTGTCCAGGTTTTATAGTTTTGTTCAGCTGAAGAGATTAAGATAGAGTGTGCTTACTTCCTCTTCCTGAGATCTGGAACCAAACATTCCATTGGCTCTTTTCGGGAAGTTCATCAGATTATTCAAATATGTAGACATAGTTTTTCTTGAAAACACTGGCCATAAAGGAAAAGTTTGATAGATTTCCATATTTATATGAAAAAAGCAAATGATTAATATTCAATATGTAGGAAAAATATTACAAATAAATAAGAAAAATGCAATCTAGTAGGAAAATGCACAAAATGATATGAAGAGATGACTAGCAGAAGAATGCCAGTTGTCTACAAACATAAAAATGCAAAATTTCTCAGTGCTACTGAGGTTGAAAATACCAATAGAGAAGAATGCAAATATTCTACAAAAGCAAGGACAAGATACCAATCTTTACCATTAGGTTGGCAAAAACCAGAAAGACTCATTATTAAACACTGAGTAGAAAATATTCTTATTCACTGTTAGTAGAATTAATACCCCTAATTTGTGGATTGGTGAAAAATTTATTTGAGGGCAATTTGGTAGAATATATATATCCATCATTTCCAGTCTTAAGACTATCTTATAGAAATACTTACACATGTACACAAGGATGTATATATAAAGGTAGTAATTACAGTATTTGTTAGAGTAAAACATTGGGAATATCAAAATATCCATATATAAGTATATTGAAATATTAATAATTCAGCTACAGTTTAGCTTCTAATAGTCCTTTAAAAAGAGTGAAGTAAATCTCTCAGTACTGATATGGAACTATCTTTCATAATTAATTGGCAAGAGAAAACAAAGTAAGCCACAGCATAAAATATGTAGCATTTTTTTTGGTTTTATTTTTTAGAGAACATAATAGAAAAGACATTAGGAAAGTATATAATAAACTATGAATTGTAGCTATCTATGAGATGGGATGGGGTAATTGAGGATTTCATCAATTTTATATTATATATTATGTATCTGTGTCATTTGACTTTTAATAATTAAAAATAGAAACATACAGAAGACATTTTATAAATGATAGAGTACCTAATTGTATTTTTTAGATCTTAGTAAGTTAGGAATTACTCAAATTTCAAGTTATAATCAGAAATTTTTAACTACCCCAAGGAACATGCTTGAATATCATATGCTAGAAAACATGAAGAATTTGAACTTCTCTGGATATATAAGAGATTTTGAGAGTCATCATTTGCTTTAGATTGCAGTAAAAAGACTGAAACTTTTTGGATTAGCTATCAGCCAAAGTTTATATTTTAATTTATAACTAAATTTAAAAAAAAGTATTATGTATTTAGGAATATAAAAGATCAATATTTCCTTAAAGTCTTAGGGAAATGTCTGATTATATATTTTTCATTATTTGTCCTTAAGATTTGCACTTCATTAAAAATTATCTGTAAATCTAAAATTTTAATGTTCTCTTAGAACACACAAAATATCTAGAACACATCTTCCACATATTTTCTTTCCTCCTTTTAGCTTTGTTACTTTCTGAAATGCATCTTTTCTGTCTCTTTCTACTGTTCCATTAATTTCTCTTTAACTCTCTGTACTCCAGTTTTTCTCATCCATAAAATGGAGATAATGATAATATTTATCTGACTGTATTAGTTCCATGATTAAAAAAATGTTATATGTCAAACATAAAAGTGTCTGGCATATAACTGCTCACTAAATATTACCTATAGCTACTCATATGATTATCATCTGTCTGAATCCAGGCCACTACAATTACTACTGTCATCATTACTACTAGTAATTATTAGTTATGTTTAATGACTATTAAATGCAAATTACTCTACTAAATGAATGTTTGTGTCTATAAATATATATGAGTGGTTATTTAATCCTTTCAAAAGCTCTATGTGCTGTGAACTATTTATAAACAGAGATACAAAGAGAGCAAATGACCATCCCACAGTCACAGAATTGGTGAAATCTAAATTGGGTCAATGCTTCTAAACTGATATTACTTTACTTTCAAGAAAACCAGAGTTGTGACTTGGGGAGGGAGCTGTGTTGGAATAATTGAGTTAGTTAGAAATCTTTACAAATCGATTTCAGAAATGTTTACTTGAAAAGATATCACCCTAGTATTTAGGACTTTAACAGGGAAGAATTAATTTTGAGCAAAGTAATTTCTATAGCTTGTGAGGAAAAGAAGCAACATTTTAAATACTGCTGCACTAGGACCTGAAGCTTGGCACATTTTTCTTCTATTACTATTTCTTCTTTAAGAGATGATAGCAAGAAAACAAGATTTTTCTTTTATGTGTAAATAATCTAAAGAATGTTTTCTTGGCTGTTGTAAAATGCAATTGCTTGTTATATTCAGTGATATCATTCCTATCTACTCCCTCTGAAATGAATATCTACTACTAAAAATCATAAATGTAAAACTCTTAGTGTTTTGCTGAATGGTGGTCTTTAACATTAATAGAAAAAAAGTGAAGTCTGAAGCCTTGCTATATTATACAAGGAACACTGGACAACAAATCATTCTTTATATAGATTAGATTCACTTTCGACCTATAGGTTGCTTATCTAAGCTATATTTTAAATTAGAACTAAGAAAAATGTATTTTCATCTCCTGAAAAAAATACTAACAACCATATGCATTATCACTGCAAAGTAATAAAATGAGAAAATAAATTCAAATTGCATCAGCTTCTAAAAAGAGGTTATCTTTTAAAAATAATTGGTTGACATCTTATATGGAGTTATCTGGGGTAGATCAGGCTGTTAGCTGCCATCTTTAGTCCCTGAACTGCAAATTGAAACCTTTAGTGATATAACAGGTTAGATTCCTTTCATTTTTTTGATATTTAGCAGTATTAAAAAAAAGTACTGTTGCAATTATCTCAGAAAAATGAGTGTAAACTTTCACTAAGACTTAAGATGGAGAACAAGATAATTTAATTTTATTATGAAATAAGAAAGCTGATCATCAAAACCAGTATCTTCCATTCATATATGAAACCCATTATGAAACTAGGTGTGTTTTGTTTGTTTTAGTATTTCAGTGCCATTGGTTAATTCATTTGTGTCCATTTTTATGTAGAAGAGGACCCAAAGAAATGGATTTATTCTTGCTTTAAAAATGGGGAGGTTAATACTTTTTAGTACATGGTATTATTTTAAAAGATATATTGCTACACTCTGCATCATTGAATGATTTTCCTAAATTGATAGTGTTCTCCAAAATCTAGATTTGCTGGATGAATGCCCTTTGGTAATGCAATAGTTACTGCCTTTTGTTGAAGGTTATAATTTACAGGATCCAAAAAAGCTCCAGCCTTTCCTGGAATTGAAAAGGCTTTCCAAAGCATCCATTTGTAATCTTTTATTTAAGAATGCTTATTAAACTAAAATCGTAACTATAAAACTACTTTTTATAACTTATAAAAATTCACTTTTAATTTCAATTGTTGAAATGTCAGAATCAAGCAACTGAAAAACAAAATGGTAATTTACTTCATATAATTTTTACCACATAAAAATGTCTGTAGTAAAAGGGCCAGCACAGTGCCACTGGTATTTAGTAAGTTGGTTTACTCATTCCCCTCACTTGCAGTTTTTTAGTGATTGCCATTTATTTATATAAGCAACAGGTTTCCAATTAGCAGTAAGGAGGACAAAAAATTTACATTGCAGTTTTCACTGAATTTTCCCTGTTATCTGCAGGTACAAAACTCCATACATATGCATGCAACCCCATACCTTGATCTCCACGGATTACTGTTTCACATCTCTCATGTTAACATTTTAAGACATATATTTCCTTGGATTTTAAAATTTGTTCTTACATAATAATACCAATTAGCAGAACATAATTTATGTACTGAGATCTTTCTTGCACACATGGGTTTCACTTTTTCTCCATCACTTTCTGGGAAAAATAGTAGTGAATTAGTAAATCTTCCATACAAAGGAAGAGATGCATGTGCATCTACATCTACCCTCTTAGCATAGCTCATCTGTTTTTTTTTTTTTTTTTTCTGCTTAATCTGAGAAGTATAACACAGATTCAGTGAAAGTAGCTCAAAAGTACAAAGTTCATTTTTAATTGTCTCTCATTCATAGCCTGCAAAGGCAGTAGAAATATGAAACCTTTTTTTGTCCATTGATCAATTCAACGTTTTCTTTAGTTTTTTTCTTTTTGGTGCAAACATTAGGAGGAAAAATACTTTCTTACTTGGTATGAACTACTTTGTTTTAGTTACACAGTATTCAGCCTTCTGCTTTTTGAAGTAAAGAATGTCAAGAGATTTTAAATTGATACAAAATACTCAAATTGTTATTTCAATTGAGAAGATTTTATGTAGATTTTATTTGCAAAGGTTGGAAACAAGAACTTAAGAAGAACATTACTAAAAATAGAAAACAAAAACTTGACCCAGATAATATACTTTTCCAACCACTGCACTCCTAATATTTAATCTTAAAATGGTTCCTGCATAAATAAGTCTTATGTTTACTCATGTAATAAAGCATAAATAGGTATAGACAGGATGGCTAAAGTAAATAACATTTTTTTTTCTGGTCAGCAGAAAAATTTTGGATAGCAGTCAGCAAATGATTAGTTGTGAGACCTTTCTGTTAAAATTTGCTTTTCAAAAGATCTCTTGATATCAGAAGTATGGACTGACATAACTTTGCAAATACTTATAGACTATGAAACTGTCCTTCATATAAATTAAATTGTCTTCCACATTTATCGCAATTTAAAACACTTTGCATAGTGCTGTTTTTTTTTTTTTTTTTTTTTTTAACATGGGCAGGAACCGGGAATTGAACCCGGGTCCTCTGTCATCGCAGGCAAGCATTCCTGCCTGCTGAGCCACCGTGGCCCTCCCTGCATAGTGTTTTTAATTGCTGAGAATTATCAGAATTTTTCTAAAGCGTAAAATGGGTATGTGTACAGTGGGATACACAAATAAATTCAAATTTAGTGTCTAAAAGCAATTGGACTTTTATAAATGTTTGTATTATGTAATTCACATAAATAACTGGAGTTGGAGAAGTTCTTAATTATTTAGTCTTGGAACTGCATAGCTATAGTTAAGCACTTGTTTTAGAAAACTCTATTTGCAAGACTGGTTTAAACTGAATTGAGATTATAACTTCACTAGTTTTTACCTAGCCACATTTGTGTGAATGGTCTCCTGTTTATCTATTTTTGTGTGTGTGTGAAAAATAACATATATACAAAAAACTAATACACTTTAAAGCACACCACAACAATTAGTAACAGAACCGATTTCAGAAATTGGTATGGGTTACAGTTCCACAATTTTAGGGGTTTCCTTGTAGCTTCTCTAAGACACTGGAGACTGAAAGAAATGTCAATATAATGATTCAACAGTCATACTCATTTGTTAAGTCCTGTCTTCTCTGTTATAACTCTGTCTTCTCCTTTTATCTGCCTCCCAATCTTTAGGGATATTTGTGCTATACCTGTTCTAAGTTTTTTTATATTGGAAAGAGCTATCCATAATATGGGCTAGGAGGATGGAACTAGTTGATGGTTTGGAAAGGCTGGTTCCTCTGGGTTTCAGGACTTTTCTGTTCTAGAACCCCATCTGGAGGCTGTAGGTTTCTGGGAGGTAATCATAGTGCATGGAACATTTATAGAATCTCAGATTAAAGCCCTAGGTATTCTTTAGGATTGGCAGGAAAGGTTTGGGTTTGGGTTTGGCAAACCATGATAGTAGCAATATCTACCTGAAGCGTTCATGGGAGTAGTTCCAGAGTAGCCTTTCAAATCTATTTGAGCTCTCTCATCCACTGATAACTTATTTTTTACAATTCTTTTCCCCCTTTTGGTTAGTAAGGCATTGTTGATCCCATGGTGCCAGGGTCAGGTTCATCCCTGGGAGTCATAACCCACATTGCCAGGAAGACTTTCATCCCTGGATGTCATGCCCCGTGTGTGTGTGTGTGTGTGGCGGGGAAAGGGGTGGTGGTGGTGGTAATGATTTTCCTGGCAAAATTGGACTTAGAGAGAGAGAATCCAAATCTGAGTAACAAAAGAGGTTCTCTGGATGTAACTCTTAGGCATAACTACAGGTAGGCTTAACTTCTCCACTACATAAGTAAGCGTCACAGGAACAATCCTTAAGATTAAGGGCTTAGCCAATTGATTTGGGAGTCTCTAATATTTGAGACAGTTTCAGGGCTGTCCCCAGTTGTAAAGTTTAACAGTTCCATATTTTTTTCTCCCATCCCTCAAGGGACTTTGCAAATACTTTCAGTTTATCTGCTCAGCATGCCCTGGGATATATCTGGGCATTACATTAAGCTTTACAGAATTTCACACCCTCAATCCCATTCTGGGCTGCCTGTGTTTGGGTTATTTAAATGATCTATCCATACTTGTTGAATTAGATTAAGTGCTATAGAAAATTTAAGCTTTGGACAAAATAAACCTCCTTTCTTTTGTCTCGTAGAATAGATGAAGTTCTAAAATAAAGATAGTGTCCTCCTTCCCTATATATTCTGATTTACCATAGTCCTGATACAGTCAGCTTCATTTTGAACTCTAATTGAAGCCTGATGTCTTTATTAGTTTCTTCAATGGTTGTTGTGTGTGGTAAGGCTGCCCTGCAGAGCTTCAGAACTCCTAGTCTGAGTTATGGGTGTCACACAGGTACCCAAAGTTCCAGGAAAATACCAAGTTATACATGTATACCATGGCCTCTCACAGTCTCGAAATAATTACAGCTCCAGACTAAATGTGACTGCTATAGAAGCTTACAATCTAGGCCCCAATTTTCTCATAAATATTTTCTAAATGCAACCATACAATATTTGCTCTTTTGTTTCTGGCTTATTTTGCATAGAATATGTCCCCAGATTAATTCACATCATTGCATGCCTCACAACTTCATTCCTTTCTGTAGCAGCACAATATTCCATCATATGAATATACCATATATTCTCCTTCTCAGTCAGTGTATCCTTTAGCCACCTACATCCATTAGGTATCATGTATAATGTCCAAAGTCAATACTCCATGCCTCACATTACTCTCACTTAGTTGTATGATCATCAACACTCTCAATTTTAGACAATCTTCATTGCTCCCAAAAGAAAAATAACTGGTAAATACAAGCTCACCAAATTGAAACTCCAGACCTCCCCTTAACTCTCATCCTTTGCCCCCCATTATTTACCCCTGGTATTGCTGTGATACCTGTTGCTGTCTTCCTGTTAAACATGGCCTACAGCATGAAATAGTAGGTCCTCCCACACCCTGATATTATTTACTCTTTGTACAAAATTCATACCTTTGAAGTAGTTCATGTAAGAACTTATATTTGTAGTGTTTAATTGGTTGGATACATGACTCTATACAACCTCTTTCAGTCATGTTCACCTTCAATATGGTAAAATTACTTATAAATATGCTAATGAACTCATTTCACTATTATCCATTCCCTTACATTTAAATTCAACTTCATTAGCTAACTGTTTATCCATCTCTAGTTTCCATGTATTTCTAGGTCCCCTATATTCTGTATTATTAGCCACTGAATTTATCTTTATGAAGGTCATAAAAGTGAAATCATACAGTGTCTATCCTCTTGTGTAGGCTTATTGCACTCAACATAATATCCTCAAGGTTCATTTATCTTTTCATATGCTTCAGGACATCATTTCATCTTACAGATGCATAATATTCCATCGTATGTATATAACACATTTTGCTTATCCACTTATCTATTGATGGGCACTTGGATTGTTCCCATTTTTTGGCAATTGTGAATAATGCTGCTGTGGACATTGGTATGTAAATGTCCCTTTGCTTTCAGCCCTTCCGTAGCATTGCCAGGTCATAGGGCAACTCGATATTTAGTTTCCTAAGCAACCACCAAACTGTCTTCCATAGCTACTGTACCATTTTAGATTCCCACCAGCAGTGTATAAGTGTCCCAATTTCTCTACATCCTCTCCAACGTTTGTAGTTTCTGTTTAATAGCAACCATTCTTATAGATGTGAGGTGGTATCTCATTGTAGTCTTGATCTGCATTTCCCTTATAGTAATGAAAATAACAGCTCTTCATTTGCATTTTAGCCATCTGTATTTACTCTTCAGAAAAATGTCTATTCATATCTTTAGCCCATTTTCTCTTTGGATTATTTGCTCTTTTGTTGTTGAGCTGTATGATTTTTTTATGTATCCAGTATAAGAAACCTTTATATGATGTGTGATTTCCAAATGTTTTCTCCCATTGAGATGGCTGCCTCTTCACCTTTTTAACAAAGTCTTTTAAGGTGCAAAACCATTTGATTTTGAGGAATTCCCACTTAACTCTTTTTCTTTCACTGCTTGTGCTTTGAGTGTAAAGTTTAGGACACTACCTCCTATTACTGGGACTTGAAGATGTTTCCCTCTATTTTCTTCTAGGTGTTTTATGGTACTGGCTCTTATATCTAGGTCTTTGATCTACTTTGATTTAATTTTTGTATAAGGTGTAAGGTAATATAATGTAAGTTCTTTCATTCTTTCACCTATTGGTAACCAGTTCTCCCATGCCCATTTATTGAAAAGACTGTTGTGTCCCAGTTCAGTGAATTTGGATGCCTTGTCGAAGATCAGTTGCCCATAAATTTGGTGGTCTATTCCCACACTGTCAATTTGATTCTCTTGGTCTATGCTTCTATCTTAGTACCAATGCCATGCTGTTTTGACCACTGTGACTTTCTAATAAGCTTTAAAATCGGGAAATGTTAAACCTCCCTATCCATTATATTTTAACTTAAGTGTCACTTCATGGTAAGTGAAGCTTTTTTCCATGAGAAAAGGAACCATGCATATTTATTAATTATTGTATTTCTAGTGCTTGCCTTGGTGCCAGATAGATACCTAGTAGATACTCAGTAAAAGTTATTAAATGAATGAAAACAATTTAAATAAAATCTTGACATAAAAGTTGCCTTGTTGGAGTTAATACAGAATTATTTACTTAGAGTAAAACATTCTGATGAAAAAAATAGCATATCAATATATGTATTACTTATTATGAGTCAGGCCCTGTTCTAAGCTCATTATGTATATATTAACCTGATTTATAGATGAGAAAATTCTAGACAAGGAGGTCGGATAATTTAATGTCATGTGCTAGTTAAAGAAGGTGTCCCAGGATTTAAATCCAGAGAAAGTCTTTAGATTCTGTGTTCTTAATTATTAAACTAACTACTTTTAACTAAATTCTTTGTGGATGGATAACACATAGTAATAATGTTGACCCCAAGCATGATATTTTAAGTCATGATACAAAAAGACTTAAAAGTCTTAGGGAGAGGGTGGGCCATGGTGGCTCAGCAGGCAGAATTCCTGCCTGCCTTGCAGAGACCCTGGTTCAATTCCTGATGCCTGTCCATATTAAAAAAGAAAAAAAAGTCTTAGAGAGAAAATTGACAGATATATTTCATTTGCATTTAAAAGATTTTTGTTTTGCCTTTATGACCAAAATACTATAAATATTAAGACAAATACAAACTATACTTTCCATTCCATATTCCAAATATACAGGGTTCCTATTGAGAATAATGGAAATATTTTGGTAATGAATGGTGGTGATGATATCACAACATTGTGCATGCAGTTATCAGCACAGAAATATATATCTGAATGTGATTATAAGGGGGAAATCTTAGGTTATATATCTGGTAACAGAATAAAAAAATAAAAATTAAAAATCATGGAACTACAATACGTAGTGAACCCTAAGTTAAACCATGGGTTATAGCTAATAGTGTGGTTATAAAATTGTACTATCATCAATTGTAAAGAATATTCCACACCAGTGCAAGGTGATAGTGGTGTGGTGGTAAATGGGAATACTGTATCTTATGCATGATTGTTCTGTAAACCCACATCTTCTCTATTAAAGAAAAAATAAAAAACAAACTGAAGACTCAGATTAAATACTTACATCCTTATAATAGGCACAATATTGGAAGTGTTTAAAACTATATACAATTTGTTATTATAAATCAATAAAAAGAAAACCACTAGAAGGATAGGCAGATATTAAAAGACAATTAGCAGGCGGGCCGCGGTGGCTCAGCGGGCAAGAGTGCTTGCCTGCCATGCCGGAGGACCCCGGTTCGATTCCCGGCCCCAGCCCATGTAAAAAACAAACAAAATATAATAAAAAATAAGAAAACGTGTAAAGATGTTTCCCTTTCTTCCATCCTTCTTTCCTTCCCTTCCTCCCTCTCTCTAAAAAAAAAAAAAAAAAAAAAAAAAAACAATTAGCAGATTAAGGAGTGCAAATGAATTTAAATATATATATCCTCAACTTTACTAAAAATCAAAGAAAAATGGATTGAAGGAACAGAGATGTAGCATTTTTTATGATAGTCACCTTGAGCCCAGTTTGGCATCACATAAATTTATTCTTTAGATATCCATAACAGAAAACTAATTGCAAAAAGGCATATGTGTAATGATATATATAATGTTTATTGGAATAATATAGCCTACATTGGAAATAATGTAAATGCTATCAAAAGATAAATTGAAAACAAAATATTTTGAGAGATTAAAACGATTTTCTGAGGTAATATGGATTGCAACATTCAATTATACTTTCATTTGATGTTATAGGAATGAAATAAAGATGCTTTGTGGTTTAGTGGAAATATTAAAATCTTGTTCTAATTCCCATGTGGATTTTTTTTGAGGCATTTCCAGTCTCTGTGTCTATAAAACTATGATGAAATCATTATCATATTGTTTCTAGATAGTCTATAAATAGGCTTTATAGATATTTTTACTAATATTTGTCGAAAAGCCAGTGCCACATATTAGCCTGATGAGCTTTTATATTATTGAGGAGAAAATTATTCTTACATTGTGTGATTTTTATCTTTTCCTCCAATAACCTGTTCTAAACTATTCAGAATCTTCTTTTATTCTCCTTTATGTTAGATCTAATGTTCAATATGTATTCTGTACAGAGTCATATTGCTATTTTTAGTAGTGGCATTTTTAAATTGGTTAATTATTTTCTTTACTGTAAGAAATCACTGAGATTCTAAAACATAGAATCAGA
The DNA here is from genome assembly GCF_023851605.1 of Tamandua tetradactyla. Lineage (NCBI taxonomy): Eukaryota > Metazoa > Chordata > Mammalia > Pilosa > Myrmecophagidae > Tamandua > Tamandua tetradactyla. The sequence goes on from NC_135339.1 coordinate 31,130,643, forward strand.
AAGCCAGAAGCTACAGAAATATGCAATACTAGCTTCTATATCACGCTCCTTAGAAAACAATAACACTACAAGATTTATTACATTTGTAAATCCTCTCCATAATGCTCCACCTATCAGTTCTTTTCATGTTCTTCATAAAATCACTACCATTTTTTTAAAGATTAGAAAATTTCCACCCATACTCTCACTATCCAAATGTAAACAATATTATTTTGATATACTTCTTTTCCCTTTTAATGTATTTCATAAAATTATAATTAGACTACAACCAGTATGTAAAAATCTACACACTTGTGCTAGTTTCAAATTGTTATGTACCCCAGAAAAGCCATGTTTTCTATCCTCATCTGATTTTGTGGGAGCAGCCATATTCTATAATCCTGATTCAATATTGTAGGGTGGAACTTTTGATTAGATCGTTTCCATGGAGACTGACCCACTCCACTGTAGGTGTAACCTTTTTTATTAGATTACTTCCACAGAGATGTAACACACCTAATTGTGGGTGTGGCCTTTTGATTAAGATGGAGATGTGAGTCTGCCCATTCAAAGTTGGTCTTCATTAGTTTACTGGAGTCCTTTAAAAGGGGTGACACCTTAGAGTTGCTTCAGAGCTGACCGAGATGCAGACATTTGGAATGCTTGGAGTTCTGACAGAGAGAGCAGAAAGCCTAGACACAGACATTTGGCAATACAGAGCCCAGTGAATATCACCATGTGACTTCCCATGAGATGCTAAGTAAGCCAGAACCCAGAATTATGTCCTAGAGGACCTAAGTGAAGGTTTACAGATGCTTAGAGAGGAAACCCCTGGGATCAGAAGCTGGATGCAATGGATCCTGGAACAGGGACCAGCAGATGCCAGCCATGTGCCTTCCCATGTGATAGACATTGGCTTTTCTTGAGTCAGCATTGAATCAGGGTTAAAGGACATGGCTTTTCTAGGGTACACAACACTTTCAAACCAGCGTATTCCCTACCTCGTCCCTCACTGGATATTACAATTTTGAACATCCCTTTAATCTTTTTTCTAGATTAAAAAATATGTACTTGTCGCTTTTATTAGAATTTTTTAAATGGCTAGTGAAATTGATGATTCTCCCACATATTTAACAGCTCTGTTTACTCTTTTGGACCTGTTTGCTTTTTCACTTTTCACTTTTTCCTTTACACAGCTATCTTTTGATTTCATTTATTTCAATATGCAGGCATCTTTTTAAGCATTTTGTTATTGTGAAATATAACATATATACAAAAAAGCAATAAATTTCAAAATACATTGTAACAAGTAGTTATAGAACAAATTTCAGAGTTTGGTATAGGTTACAGTTCCACAATTTTAGGTTTTTCCTTCTTGCTGCTCCAAGACACTAGAAACTGAAAGAAATGTCAATATAATGATTCAGCAGTCATACTCATTTGTTAAATCCTATCTTTTCTGTTATAACTCCTTCTTATCCTTTGATCCTTCTCCCAATCTTTAGGGGTATGTGTATTATGCCCATTCTAACTTTTTCATGTTGGAAGGGGGTTTCATTAATATAGGATAGGAGAATGGAATTTGTTGATGTTCTGGAGAGGCTGGGCTCTCTGGATTTCTGGATTTCAGGACTTATGTGGCCTAGGAATCCATCTGGAGGTTGTAGGTTTATGGAAAGTAACTGTAGTGTGTTAAACTTTTGTATAATGTCAGATAAAGCCCTAGGTGTTCTTTAGGATTGACAGATTTCGGTTTGCGTTTGGCAAGCCCTGGTAATTAGCAATATCTAGCTGAAGCTACTTTAAGAGTAGCCTACAGAATAGCCTCTTGACTTTATTTGAACTCTTATAGCCACTGATACTTTATTTTGTTACATTTGATGTGCAGAAATCTTAAGTGTATTCATTCTGTGTATTCTTTTGACCAATTTAAGTTTAGAAAATTCTTTAAATATTCCAGAAGTTTTAAGTTTTCTTTAATATCTTCAAGCTATTTAAATCTTTAATTTTCTGGTATTTAGGTGGGTATAATATGATGTATGAGGCTAATCTATTTTTTTTTTCAAACTGCCAATGTTTCTACAACCATTTATTTGAAGAAATCCTTGTTCTCGTGATTATTTACACCTCCTTTTCTATATAAGTCTTTTGCTTGGTTAACTAATTGTTCATTTGTTCTGCTATTGCTTCAATTTAATTTTGAACCATATAAATGCTTTCATCTTCCCAAACAGTAAGCTTTTGTCTCCAAATACTCTTTGGCTATTCTCAGCTTTTTCTACTCCAGGTGAGGAAGCAGGGCATGATATAATGAGTAAAGATTTGGTAATTAGTTGAGCTTATTCTATTGATTTAAGGATAGAGGTCATCTTTAACACTTTTTTTTTAAATTCATATCATCAGGACATAATGGTCTAGAGGAGGAGACTAAAAATTAAAATAAACAATTGGAATAAGATATAGTACTTTCATGGAAGGGGTATATATTAGATGTCTCTCCAGGAGTTCAAGTCATCTCTTAAATCCCTCAATGTAGTTTGTTTAATTTTCTCAGGTTTGTTTTAAGAATATTGAATATTGCATGAGGGTCTAGAAAGCTTCCTTCTTGCTAACACAAACCTGTATCTTTTACAAAATGCTCTTTCGATATATTATGTCATATAATGTTCAAAATATCAAATTAGACTAGGAACATTATTCTCATGCTTTTTAAGAACAAATTGAGTCTCAGAGAGATGAAGGGACTTCTCATATGCCACCAAGTAATAACAGAGTTTTCTCATATGATTTCATGAGAAATCATGCATATTATATAACTCTGAGATGAGAATTGGTAATTTATTAAAATGTTGTGTTATACTATATTTGTATTAACTCAAAATTATCAGATTGTCTTATTTGAATTGGTCTTCCTGGAGCTAAAGTACTAGAGGTACACCATATTTCAGAGAGTTCTGGTATGTGATTCCATGAATTGGAATCCTAGGTCCATCATTTATTATCTGTATAAACTGTTTGTTTTTCAATTTCCTGATTTTTTTTTTTTGTTGTTGTTGTTGTTACATGGGCAGGCACCGGGAATCGAACCTGGGTCCTCTGGCATGGCAGGCAAGCATTCTTGCCTGCTGAACCACCGTGGCCCGCCCTCAATTTCCTGATTTTAAAAACAAGAATGATAACTGTGTCTACATCATAGGGTACTTGATAAGATTAATTTAAATAACTAAGTGTTTAAAACAGACCCTGGCATAATAGTAAATTCTTAACAAATATTAAATAGTTAATATTTAAACATTTATTATTAAATAATTATTATTTAATAATATAGTTAATTATTATTATATTTTTCTTAAATTTGATATTCAGATAGCAAATTAATTTTTGTTATTTGCAAAACATGCAATGTTTTGATTTCTCTACAGAAAGCTGGTGAGATTATTAGGGGAAATGTAATATTAGGGGAAATATGTGTCTATGCTCAAAGAATCTACATTTGAAAGTATCATACTACTTACATTAAAAATGTACAAAATGATTTTAGTATTTTACACAAGTACTTCTCATCTATAATAAAGCCATGCTTTAAATAAAATTGCATGGAAATGTCCTTATATGAGTACATTACCTATTGTGGTTTCCTAAGTAATATAGCTAAGAAGTTATGACAGCACTTAGAAAAAAATTGTGAAATGAAGGTGATTATGGGGTTTCTGAAATTATTCTGATATTATTTCCTAATTCCATAGATGTGATCTTAGAGATAATGGAATTTTTATCTCAAGAGGAGAAAAGTCCTCTTTTTAAAAATAACAATTTACATTTAAATGAAATACAATTATTAGTGTCATTCACTATTTACCAAAGGTTATGCTAAAAGAAATTCAATCAGCAAAAGAGGATTTAAAGGATTTCCTTGTATAAAATTCCTTTGGAAAGCTTAGGACTTCCTTTTCTTAACCTTGCAACATCACTATAAAATAGTTTATGTTAAGATTTACAGCATCAGGTTTTTATTAAGCTGGAATCATTTAAGATTAAGCCTCAATCAACATACATTTCTTATCATTAAAGTCTAGTATGTGGCCAGACTTTAATTTAGTAAAAAAGACGTAGATAATAAGATTGAATTCAGAGCATTAAGAATTTCATAAAAGACATTGCATGCCACAGTTAAGTTACTAGGGCATTTACTGAACTGGTTTATTGTTGAGTTAACTTTGTTTATAGTGGTAAAATATATGGTTATTCCTTTAGACCTGTATATTGCTGACAGAAAAGTGGGTCTATTTACTCTATTTTGATGAACACTTACATGCTACTAAAATGTGCTAATCCAATCAACTGGCCTTTATTGAGTGCCTACTGTAAAGGTTTGCAGGGCTTAGACACTGGCAATGTGAAAATTAATAAGATAGTTCCAGCCTTAAGGAATCTCAGGAGAAGAGTAGTACAAAATACAAAGACAACCACAAGGACTTAAGCCAAGGCAGCACTGCAAATTCACACTGAAAATATGCTTTAAATGATTAAAAGGCAAATAATATGTAGTGAGGGTGAAAATCACAATAAGTAACTTTCAGTACCTCATGGTAGTGAGGGGGCATTAAAGCCAAAGACAGGCTGCACTACAGGATTAGACAACTAGAATTTTGTTCCTTTTCACCCTCAGGATTCAAAGTTTTCCCAATTATAATGGGAATTTGAAGCAAAAGCTCATGGTATGAAATCAGGGACTTGGGCTATAGCTTTAAATCCCGCAAGTCTGGATAGAAGAAATATGTTTTTAAAAATATTTTTAGGTGGGTATTTTGGTTTGCTAAAGCTGCCAGAATGGAATATACCAGAAATGGATTGGCTCCTATAAAGGGAATTTATTACATTACAAATTCACAGTTTTAAGGCCATAAAGGTGTCCAAACTAAGCATCCAGAGAAAGATAACTTGACTCTGAAGAAAGGCCAACAGAGTCCAGGGCTCCTCTGTCACATGGTAAGGTACATGGCAATGTCTGCTGTCCTTCTCTCCCAGTTCTTATTTCAAATAGTTCTCTTAGGTCTTGTGGGCCCTTCTGGCTTCCATGGGCTGTTCTCCTCCTGCATCTTCAAATGTCTCTGTCTATGTGTCTGTTCTCTGTATTGGCTCTCTCTCACTGTGAGCTCTTTTAAGGACTTCTGTAAACTAAATAAGACCAACTTTGAAGGGGTGGGGTCACATCTCCATTGAAACAACCTAATCTAAAGGTCCCACCCAACTGTAGGTCTGCTTCCATAAGACTGAATTAGAAGAACATGATTTATCCTGGGGTACATAAGTGTTTCAAACCAGCACAGTGGGCAAGGGGTCTCTGGGAAAATAAGATGCAATAAAACTTTAAAATTAAAAATTCAGTAGATGGTGGAATTTTAAATCAGACAATAGCACAGAGAGAACTGAGTGACTTGAGTGATAGGACTGAGGAATTCATGAAAATGCAGCTTAGAGAAATAATATGTAAAATATGTAGGGAAAATCAAAGGTATGAATAAAAGATTAAGAAATTCTACCATGTGTCTCATAGGAGTCCCACAAAGTGAAAACATTAAAAAACAAAAATCAGAAAAGAAAATGAATAAACATTTTGTAGAATAGAAGAGTGACATTATTCTTCAAGTTGAAAATCCAGACTGAGGGCCAAATGAGATAAATAAACACAACCTTCAATTGGTCACCTCATGGCAATACCAAAGAAGTTAATAGTAAGAGGTAATTCTATAAGCTACCAGAAAACAGATTATTTACATATTGGCAGAGGGAGGATAAAAAAGATTGGCAGCATTCTTAACAATGAGACACTAAAATGAAATAGAGTAATGGTTTAAAAGTTTTGTATGACATTAACTTAGCTTAGAATTTTACATGTAACTAAGCTATCTCTTAATGATGAAGGCAAAATAGAAACATTGTCAAATATGAAAAATATAAGTTTACAACTAACAAGCATTTATTAAGTGTATTTTTCAGCAAGCAAAGTAAATAAAGAGAGAAAGCGTGGTATTCAAGAACTCTGTATGTTACTAAATATGACTTTGATTAATATACTTAAAAAAATAAAACAGGTTAAAGTGGAAAACACTTTATGAGTATTTCAACATCACCTAAAACTGAATAAAAATTTACCTAGACCCATAAATTCCACTCCAAAGTTAATGTGTTCACCAAAAGGTATGTGCCAGTCAAAATTAGGAAATAAAATAAACCTAGAAATGACCATAAGATCCCTAAGTTAGAAATGTTCAGCAGTAGAATTAATAAACTGTGATATACTATACAATGGAATACCATGAAGCAATGCGAATGAATGAAACACCATTCATACGACAATACAGATCATTTTCACAAATATAATGTGGAATGAAAAAAGACAGAAAGGAATACATAGTGGATGATTTCACTTATATTAATTACATAAGCAAAATATTTTTCTGTGCTGATAGAAATCAGGCTGCGGTCATCCTTGGAGAAGGGTAATGAGTAGAGAGGAACACAACAGGGGCTTCTAGGAAACTGGTATTGTTCTGTTTCTTAATCTGCATGCTGGTTTCATGTGTTCATGTTAAAAATTTAATGCTAAAAATTAAAAGAATAGGAAAATATTCTGTAACTAAGCAATTAGGAGGAAAAAAGAAAGTACACATGAAAATCACTCAAAGAAATCAAGAAATGAGACCAAAATAAATAAACAAATGGCGTACTAAACAAAACCAAATAGATGCTAAAAATCAGTTTAAATACTTTTAATAATCATATTAAGTCTACTATAAATTGTTTCCTAATAAAATGCCAAAAACATTTCAATGGATTAAAAATAACAACTATATGTGTAAGAGAAATAACTTTAAAAAAAGACAAAAATTAAACTTAAGTATATGGTAGGAAAATACGAAAGCTGTGTCAAAATAATGTCAGCCAAGATAGAATTAAGGGTTGAACTCGAGTAGGGATTTAAAAAATAAAAACAGTGCATTTTGATAAAAAGAAAAATTCATAGGAATATAACACTCAATAATTCATAGGCAACTTTGAGAATAGATAAAAAAACACTGAATCACAGGAAATAGTAGACAAGCTCATAATTGTGCTGCAATATCTCAATACACTGCTATCAGAAATTGAAAGTTCAAATAGGCAAAAGTTTTAAAGAAGGATATCGAAGATTTGAAAAATCGTGTCAAGATCTTGATTAATATCACTGTAGCAAAGAGATCAGTATTTCCCTTTAAACACATAACAAAGGGGAAAGGTCTTATTTAGTTTCAAAGAATTATTTGATAGCAAATGGCATTATCTCATTACACAATGATCAAATTAGTATCAGCAATAAAAATACAATAAAAATAAAAATGTGTTTAAAAATGAAGAAACTTAATCCTAAATAGCTAATGGATTAAAGAAGAGCTCATAATGGAAAGTAAGAAATAGACTTAAAAGACTATGAGAATGCATTTAATAACCTGTGGAAGACATCTAAGTCAATAACAAATGTGAAAATTATATAAACTCAGTGACTTAAAATTGAGAAAAATAGAAAAATGTTACTTAGGTGCTTTTCTCTATAAACTAGGTAAATGACAGAGGAAACCTGGAAAAAGTAGTAGACAGAAAAAATAGAGTAGAGAAGAGATTGATAGAAAAAATAGAAAGATGGAGTCTTTAAAGCTGGTTCTTTAAAATAGTTTGTTTACTAAAAGAAACAAAAGCTTTTAAAAGAGTGAATGCTTTTTTTTAAAAAAAGGTAAGGCAATATTTAATGGAAAATAAGAATCAATCTACAATTAGATTGTAGCATAAAAATACATTTTTGTAGCATAAAACACTATTTTTGAGAATGCTATGAAAAAATAAGCAAATATATTTTAAAATTTAAATGAACTGGGCAGTTTTCCAAATTTCCAAATTCCAAACTCCAATTTCCAAAATTGACTTAAGTAAAATAGAAACTCTGAGTAAGCTGGTCAACATTCAAGAAATTGATTTGGTAGTAGTCAAACGTTATCTCTTTGTGCCATTCCTTCTGGCAAAAGGTGATTGGCTTAGTATTTTTCTCCAAGCAGATTCTACCAAACGTTTAAAGAAAAAAAACTCCCATATTCACAGTTTATTTCAAGACTAAATAAAGATGAAGACCTAATGACTAAATTTGTAAGATAATTTTAACATCTGAACCAATTAAGAACAATACAAGGAGTGAAATTTATAGCCAATCTCACATATAAACCTATATGCAATATAAATGTCTTAAAAATAAATAATATTTAGGGTGGGCAATGTGGCGCAGTGGCAGAGGTCTCATCTGCCATGCTGGAGACTCAGGTTCGATTTCTAGTGCCTGCCCATGCCAAAATAAATAAATAAAATTTAAAAATAATATTTAATCTAATGTAACATTTTAAAAGACATATCATGAAAGATAGGATTATTATTCTTACGAACAGTTATATTCCTTAAAAATCTGCTAGCTCCAGAATTTCCATATAGGAGATTACCATTTTACAAAGGGCTATAAAATGTTTCTTAAAATCTCTTAGCAAAGCAGATAATATAAGATTGAAAAACTATCAGTTAATTGTCTATGTATAATGGGGGGAGCAGTAGTGGTCATTGATAAGATTATGAGGGGATTGAAGCTCAGCCAAGCACTTCTTGGCATAACAATTTTTTTTAAGTCAGTTTATCTTTCTGGAATTGTAACAGCAGTTCTGTGTTTAGATTAAGTAACTTGGAAAAAAAAAGCAAAGAGATATGTGCAATAATGATAAAAACCATAGTGTTTCTCTGGAACCAAATCACTGTATAGCTGCATACTGGAAAAAGAAGTAGATAACCATTTGCTGCAAAACAGTGTATCAATAATAAAAAAATAGGTTCTTGCTTTTGAGAACATAACAAAATAAAAAAGAACATCAATGTTATACATGAAAAAGGCCTACATGAAAGAGTTATTTTGTTAGGAACTGAACAAGCTTTGATTTGAGAATCACATATACGCTTCCATTATAGGAGATATAGAGAAACAAGAGCGGTCTTAGGGAAAAAACTGTAACAAATGTACCAAACCAATGCAATAATAATAGGGTGGTATATGGGAATCCTGTATTTTATGCATGATTGGTCTATAAATGCACAACTTTTCTAATAGAGACCAAAAGAAAAAAGGAAAGAAAAACAAACAAAAAGGAATTGAAACCAGCAAAGTTCAACTCTGTATTTCTGAACTCATTTTTTCCCATATCCATATCTCATTTATCATGAAATTCTCATGAACTTTAATACACATTTTTAACTAAATTGCTCAAATAGGTCATCATTGTTTTTTTTTGTTTTTTTTTTTTTTTTAAAGAAAGAGGGAGGAAGGGAAGGAAAGACAGAGAGAAGGAAGGAAGGATGGAAGGAAGGAAGGGAGGAAGAAAGGGAAACATCTTTAAACATTTTCTTGTTTTATTATATTTTGTTTGTTTGTTTGTTTTTTTTACATGGGCTGGGGCCGGGAATCGAACCGGGGTCCTCCGGCATGGCAGGCAAGCACTCTTGCCCGCTGAGCCACCACGGCCCGCCCCATCATTGTTTTAAAAATACTTTAAAAATGCTTCAAATATTTTTATTAATCCTCCTGTTTCAACAATGAACAACAACAAAAAAATGAAACAAATTTTGGAAGAAAGAGAATTACTTGTTTCTCTCTAATGAAGTATAGCTTGAAGTGAAAAAAAAGGCATAGACTGGTTATTCAAATAGCAGCACTTACCATCTGCAGATTTAATGCCTGGGGAATGTCTTTCCACTTACTTTTCTATAGCTTCCCTTTTCATATTTTAAGTGTTGGCTTTAGCAGATAAAGCAGCACCTGTTGTTGATTATGGGTATTTGGACTTGGAAAATCAGACATAAGTCTCTGAGAAGAATCCTTGTGTTCTCTCCATTATTATGAATCAGCAGTCTCATTATGGGACACTCAGGAACTGATATTTATTTCTAACCTTGTAGATAATGTAGTTACATAGCTGTTTAATCTTTTAAAGAAATATGAAGACTCCTGAGATTACATTTCCATGCTTTGTAAATCATACATTGGTGATCTTAAGATGTGAGAGGACTCCTTTTCAAAGTCTATAACTTGAACCAGCAGATGATGGTTAATGTCAATTTACTGTTATTTGTTTTATGAAAGTGATAAAATATTAAACGATCTAATGCTTAGATATGTCTAAGACAATGTGAGTCAATGTAAGTATTTAGGGAAGATTCAGAGGAATATTTGAAATTATGGTAATTGTCTTACAATATAAGATAGTATTTCTTTTTTATTGAATTTGAAAATTAACTGTATGCCTTTCCTCTAGAATCGGGCTTCTCAAAATTTAATGAGATACAAATCATATGAGGATCTTTCTAAAATGCAGATTCTGATTCAGTAAGTCTGGGGTGGGGCTGAGAGTCTGATTGTCAAACAAGCAGTCGACAGATGCTAAGGATGCTGGATCATGGACTACAAATTGCTAGCAAGAATGGAGAGTAAAGGGTTTCAATCTGGTAGCATGGATGAGCCTCAAGGGTTGTACTATATGAAATTGTCTATAGCGTGTACATGTGGTAAACATATGTTTATTTGTGTGTGCATTTTCAGAGCACAGTACCTATAAGTTTTATTGCATTCTTAAAATTATGTGTGAACTACCATTCTGAAATATTGATTAGTATTTCCTAGGCATATTTCCTCTAATGCTAGTTCCATGAGCTAACCACTGAAAAAGGTGGTCAAATAGATTTGGGAAACTATATACTCTCTCATTGAGATATTTAAATGAATACAAATATGTTAAAAACTTGGAGTTACTATACCTAATTAACTTTCTTTAACCTAAGCTTTAGCAATAGAATTCTTTCAAGTTTTACGAAACAATAATCTATGAACAATGAAATGAAGATTTTGGTTGAAATTATGCAAAGGTTAGCATTTGGATCTCTGATTTCCCTTCTGTCACTTCTTTGTCCTTATTCTGGTTGAGTCACATTTGTTCGGATGATATATCCAATACCTTTCAGTGTCCCCTGGACTTCTCACTTCTAATGATGTTTTTTTTGTTTTGTTTTTCACATCATTGTAGCCATTCCCATGGAGATCATCAATATTTTTGACTATTCCAAACTCTCTATTTAAAGATCCCATTCTCTTATCACCACCTACAATTTTCCCAATCATATATTCTAAAACCCTTTATGCCAAATTAACTTTTTATCCCAATGGAGACTTCTAATGCCTGCTTTTCACCCCTAATGCCTTTATTTCCTACTTTACCCAGCTTAGTCCTCATGACCTATCATTATAAATACTCCTTTGCCCAGATCATAACTCTTTTAGCTCTTTCTCCCTTTAATATGCTTACAGAGGATAAACCTAAGTCTACTAAGTCATACATATCCCTTTGTTACATGCCTGCTTCTGAGCAACTGAATGTGCCCAGTAAAAACTATACAAACTCATGTCTTACTTCTGACTTAGACCTCAAATCTTATGGACTTTCAGCACTATCAATTAGTACTATTACATTTTTCAAGTAAATTCGCTTTCTCCATGATTATTTCATACCTCTTTTTCTCTCCTAAAACCTCCAAAACTCCCTTTTCTCTTCACTTTTATTGATGACCTCAGTTCTTATTTCAATAATAGAAACAATCAGAAAATAACTTTAGCATTGTCCTATGACTTAGCAAACCTATATGTACCAGTGCTCTCCTTCTTTGTCCTGTGGACAGATTATTCATCTGCAGATATAAAGCCAGCACTTCTACTTGCACCCGTGGATTCTATATCTCATTTACTCTCCAAGGACTTCATACCTAGAATTATCTCTTTTCTTGCCTGCTTTTTCAATTTTTGTCCTGTACTGGATTAGTAAATTATATAAATATGGTATAATAATTTCCACGTTAAAAAAAATAAAGCAGCAACAGAAACAATCTTCTCCCTTAACCATGAGTTTGACTCCAGTTACTACCACATTTCCAGCAAAACTCATTGAAAAAGTTGTCTGTTTGAAACCCACCCATTTGCTCCTCAGTCCAGTCCAAGTAGGCTTTCCTTCCTACTAAAATCTACCAGATCTACTTTTTCCAGGGTTCTTGCATACTCCATGTTTTCAAGGTGAATTAACTTTTTTTTTTCCTCAGCCTAATGGAGTTTTCACCAGGATTTGACAGTCTCAGTCAATCCCATTTGCTTAAACTACTCCCTTCCCTTTGCCTCTTAGACACCATGATTTTCTCTAAACAGAGATCCATTCATTTTCAATACATTTTCCTGGTACTTTGTCTGTTATGTGCTGTCTATATGTTAAGCGCCTCAATGTTCACACTTGTGTATATCAACACTCCCTCTCTGTGGCCTGAGACAGAGTCATAGTTTTTAATTGTTAATGGTTCCCAAAATTTTAATGTTCCAAACTTTCTTACAGGCTAGGGACCTGTATACCCAACTACTTATTTGACAGCTATACTTAGATATTTCATAGGCATCTCAAAAGCTACATAACTAAAAAGACTTCCTGATTTCTCCTTCTTCTTAAGACTACTCCTCTCCAAATCTTATTCATTTCACTTCCATTCACTCTTGAAGGCCAAGAGACCAGTAGATAACAAAAGGAGTAAGCATACTGGTAAATAGAATTGATTGTAATCAACAGAAGGAGGTAGAACTGTGCTATGCAGTGGGTTCAGAGAATATGTTTTAAAATTGCCTTACTAGGCAAGCAGAGGAGCTAGCCAAGGGTTGGAGAAAATAAAATGAATAGCAGTAGAGAAAATCAGGAGTTTTGGTAGTGGCCACAGGCTCCGTTACATCAGTGGAGGCTATAATTCATCTCACTTACTCTTTGCTTGTAAGTTATGTGGGAAATATCACTCTAACCATGTGTTCTAGTTTGTTAGCTGCTAGAATACAGTATACCAGGAATGGAATGGCTTTTTAAAAGGGGAATTTAATAAGTTGCTAGTTTACAGTACTCAGGCCAAGAAAATGTCCCAATTAAAGCAAGTCTATAGAAATGTCCAATCTAAGGCCATGTTTCAGTGCTGGAACCACGTTATGGAATTGCAGGTGTTCAAGCTAAGGGCCTGGGGCCAAGGCTCAGAATTCTTGTCCATCAGGACTAGGGTCTTCCAGCAGAGTGGGGCTAGTACACTTTGATTTGGTACTGAGTTACAAAAATGACTGGATAAGGGCTACTTGGATTTCTCTGGGGCTAGGCTTTGGTAAGTCCTTAAAGTGAATTGCAACTATGGGAGGGAAGAGTGTGGTCATCTCTATAGAAAAAAAGTGTTTTATGACAAGCAGGCAGGTCTGGGATCTTGACTCCACCAGAAGATGATTATATTCACCAAGTTTTTCTCAGAGCCAAGACTTAACATTTTATCTTTTTAATCTGATTCTTTAGGTAGTGCTATCCTAAATGTAAGTTACTTGCTTATAAAACTTTCATCAATAGTCTTACCACAGCACTTTGTAATTAGGGCATTAATTTTAGAAAGTCTTTTAAAAATGCATTATCTGTAAGCATAGACTACTTAATCAGAAGAGTAGAGAGCAAGCCAGGTCACTGAAGAAATGGGAAATAGCTTTTAGAGAAAGAGACCTATCATATGAAAGTATGAGACATTCAGTGCTTCCTGAGTATAGAGGTTTCCAAGGGTTAAACTAATGCTATTCAGACACCCTAAAAGGGCTTATTTAGGGGACCTAAAGAGCAAGAGAAGGTTCCTGATTATACCTTTCTAATTTTGTACGATTAGACTCTGGATGTTACATTTTTAAGTTAGTGTGACCTAATCATTGCAATTAAAAAAAAAAAAGAAAAAGAAAACTATCTTCAGACTTGTTTTGCTATTTCATACTTAAGCCAAATGTATCTTCAATGAATCCAGTTAGAAGATCGTTATCTATTATATGGTTATGGCTTCCATGAAATCAAAGTATATCTGTTGGCATGTAGATTTCCCAAATCAAATTCCACAATTTCAAATATATTTCATATCTATTTCACTTCACCAGTGTGTTTGACTATACATATTTAATGTGATTATATTATCTATTTTTCCCCCATAGGGACTACTGAAACAAGAAATAACCATGTTCATTCTTTGCCCTTTTACATATCTCTTGTGATTAAAAAATTCTGTGTAGATTTCAGATTAAAGAAGATGAGTTAAGATGAGATGAAAATTCAGGAAAAAAAAACAGGTGGCCTAAAATCATGAAGTAAAGTTTGGCATCATGAGTTCTCAAATCCAGAAAATTTCCATTTGATCCCTTCTCATTACTCAGACTTTCCCAGGGACTTTGCATTAGAAGCCACCCTCATTACTCATGATTCTAGAGATAAGTTAACTATTTGATGCGTAAAAGAAAACTAGAATACCCAGAAAATATCAATATAAGTAAACTGGATGCAATTGTAATTGGGCTGATGGGATGACTCCAGAGATTCCATAGCTCCATTTAGAATAATGTGAACATTAGCAAAAGAGAAATGTCAATGAATTCTGAGGTTCTTTCATATAGGGGTCATTTAGGGGTCTCCATTTAGGGGTCAGTGTTTATTCTGCAGTGTTAAGAGAATGAGAGATGTATGCTTATAGCCTGCTCAGTATTAGGTAAGGAATAGCAGGAAGAACTCTTTAATTGAAAATATCTTCTCTGTGAATTATGCATTCATTTTTTAGCTAGGTTGCCACACTGTTTTAAAATGCTCAGTGTATTCATTGGACATCAGCATTATAGTCATTCACATGTTAGTTTGAATTTCTTTGATCCAAACATTGATTGCCAAGGCAATTTTCACTACAGAGTAGGAGTATTATTGAAAGAATAAGTGGGAAGTGGGAGGAATACTTATGACAGACCTAGGAAGGGTACTTCATTTTTGGAGTTTGAAAGAAGGAACATTAGAAAGTGGGATAAAGATACAAGGGTATTGAAAAGAACAAGGGTATTGAAGAGAATCTTTGTCCATTTTTAAATTCTTCCTTAACCCTCTGTACCAATGAAAATGATTTGGATGCTCCCCTTTTGTGAGGAGTGGACTTTCTATTTTATAACTGAAAGATGAAACATAATTTATTGGGCAAAAGAGATGGTTGAGTGAACTATAAATTTTCATTTGTGGGAGAAAAAAGTCCACCATTTGAAAAATAAAAAATGCATACAGAATGGAGTTAAAAAAATAATTTTGAAACCTTAGAAAGGAAATGCAAATAATGAGTGAAAACATTTTTGAATATGTAAAAGTTTCTGGAGTGCTTTTTTAGATTCAAATGAATATATGCCTGATATTGAAGTCACAGTTAATTAAGGAACTGAGAGAGAGAAAAAATATTCAAATATTAGGAATGATTTTAAAAGCAGCAATGTCCACAGAGCATAATTATTTTCATCATCACTAAGAATTGTAAGTAAACTATGGTAAATTATATATAATTAGGTTCATCTACTTGACATGTGCATCATCTGCTTTAAAAGTGGAAGGGTTATGAAGGAGAAAATGCCACTAAATATGTATTTTAGATGTAGTTTGGGTAGTATTAAAAGTACATAATAAAAATGAAGAATTGACTCAGGTATTCCTTTCCTGTTTTCATTGTTTTAGGCACAGATGTTAAAATTCCCTGTCTGGTCAGAATACATGTACTTTTAAAGAAAGCATTTTGCTAAAAATAATTGGGTATTTTCCACTATTACATTAATCTGTTATCTGGTTTTTGATACTCTTGGAAAGTAGGACCATAGGCATTTATTAATATCAGAGGGAGCCCTCTAAGGAGAAAATTTATAACTGTTTATAAACAGAGCACTTTAATAAAATCTAGATACATAAAATCCTTTGAAAGAAAAATTTTATTCAGAAAGCTTTTAAAGCTTTAGGCAAAACATAGCAACACAATTGCCTTTTGCTATGAGAAGGATATATGATCATTTTAATGGATTATCATGTGAAACTTTTCTACATACTACTGAGGTAGCAGCATCAAATGTTTTAGAGCAAAAGTTGTTGAGTGGGACTTTCAGGATTCATTCCTAGTTCTATAGCACATTATCTCTATCTGAGCCTTGGGAAGGTTACTTGATTACTGTTTGTCTCTGTTTCCTTGATCCAAATGAAGATAACAATAGTAATTTTTCTTTGTATTCTATGGAAGATCAAAAGACATAACACACAAACAATACTTTGTGCATACAAGTGCTCAATATTAAGCTATTTATTAAAACTGCAATGACTTTTCTTCATACAATTTCAGGATTAAAGCACTAGAAAAGGATACAGTAAGCACACTCACATAAATTTTGAATTTTTTTTTCCTGAAAAATTGGAAACCCAAACAAAGCTTCTATAACAAGTAAATTGCAGGAATAGTAGACAGGAAAAGACCTTTGAATGGATATAAAAATCCTATGGTGTTTTGTATTTCATCCTTGTTCCCTACGGTGATGAAAAGAAGAGTACCTGGAACTGAAGAAAAGGAAAGAACAATAGGTCTCAATTATCGTTTCCCCATCACATCAACACATCGTGATTTCTGCACATTCTGAATGGTAATTCCAAGTCTGAAAGCTGTGTATTGTTGAAAAACATTGCTCTAAATGATTCTCTTGTGTCTTCAAATTGTTTCCTATTGGAATTAGCAGCCATCAAATGGTATCCTTTTTATGTTCTTCATGGCAGGTTAGTGGTTAGATAAATGTCTCCTTCCACTGTATATTAAAAAAGCAGAGTCAAATGTATATTTAGACAATCAAGCCTGTCTGAAAAGATGTTATTTTCAATATGTAGCAATGACCAGTACAGCATCATGGGAAGTATAGCTGGGAGAGAAAGATGTGAGAATCCCAAATACTGGTATTCTGACCAAGAGAGTAGAGATGGAACAAGTTATAAAACAAGGAGGCTTAGTTTGAATTCTGTTTAAGGGACAGGTTTCCATAACATTGCAAGCCAATGCAGCAGAAGACAGAAGCACAGGACATGTAAACCAAGTACAGGGTAATACACTGCACAAATGTGGAATGCAGAGGAAGAATAGTAAATGCAGATAGTAGAGTTAGCAAGAAAAAGATATTTATGGGGATATGTATAGAGTTTTGGGTGGGGAAAACATATGGAATTCCTGCATCACTCATACATAAAGGAAGAGCATTGAACATAAATTGATGTATATTATCATACTGAAGGTGAATATAAGCATTTCTGAGATATTTCTCATGGCTGGAAAGATATTACTACCTCCTTAATGAGCAGCGGGGAGGAAATACTTGAAAGTGGATTAACTTTTTAAAGTTAATCAACTAATGAGCAACAACAACAAAAAACATTTAGAGCACATCCAATTAATTGTTTATTCTTAAATAATTCATTTATTAATTGAAAGAACATGATTTGCTGAGGTTTTAGTTTGTGCCAGATATTAGGACTTCATTGAGTACCACAATCCTAGATTTTACCATTGAACATTCTATCAAAAATATTGATTAGGTCTAAGCCAAAGCCATGTAACAAGGAATGAAACTGGTTATTTGAATGCAAAATGATGTTTTTCAATCCAATAAATGTATTGAAATCTATTTAAAAACATCATTGATGTTCATGATAATGCTAAACCCAGATCGGTCATACCATAGAAAAGGGTCTTTTAAACAATCTGCTTGCCTTTTCTATATCCCTTCCTATTTAGTATGTATGTATGTGTGTGTATATATATGTGAGTGTGTGTGTGTATATATAAATAAAAGGCAAAGTTATGCTTTCACAACTCCACCAAACTCATCCTGGCCACAGGGCTTCACACCTACTCTTCCACCCCAGCTTCAAATGTTCTGGCTCTACCTCTTTTGCAGGGATCTAAAATTTCTTCTCTAACCATTTTAGATAAGTGTATTCACAAGTTATTTTTTTTAAATACATTTTGGTTGTTTCATTTATAATGCTTGGAAATATGTTGCTATTTTATATTTATTATTTAATTTAGTATCTTTTTCTCCCAGTTGACTGTAAGCTCCAAGACAGCCAAGGCTTTTCATTATGATTATTATTAGTATTGCTCTTTACCTTGCAAGAAGCAAAATGCCCAGCATGTAGTAGAGACCCGATAAATATATGCTGAGTAAATAAATAAACGAAGCAGATAAAACAGTACACATCTGGCAAATAATGTTCAGACCTCTAATAATTTAGATATGAGTAAATTAAATATTATTTACAAAGTAATTAATCTAATAAAATGTAAGCACAATGCATTCTAATATACAATGTTTATTCATTTCAACAACTTTTACTGAGAACTTTTTAATAAGTTTGACACTGTCATTGCCATTGAAGATTCAGTAAATGAGCAAGGCATAATGTTTGCCCTAAAGTTGCTCAAAATCTAATGGGGAGATACACAGATAAGAGGAGATATGAGCATCTAAAGGATTAGTAAACTCTATTCATCTGATCGATAGTTTTGATAATCAAAAATGCAAATCATTAAATTGAATAGCCTCTTAAATATTATAAGCCTGTAGCATTTGTGATCACCTTCTTGTGTTCCCCTGAATTATAAGAAATATAATATGAGATAATAATAGCAATTATATTTATAAAATGAATTTCCTCTAGTACTTCACATTCATGTGATATGAATCCACTTGTTTTTAGTGCTGTTTTAATTTGCCTTTTCAAATGTATTTCCAAACTGAGTAGATTAACAATAAGTACATTTGGTGTTCTCTGCGATGAAAGTTTTCCATTCACTTCTGAGATCAGTAAATGTGTGGATGATGATGATAAAAAAAATTAGTTAAGTGAAAGGATAGGTCCGGCTATTCTATTTACCTCTAGATGAAAGGAAAGAGAATAATTTAGAAACAGGACCAACTTGCAAAAAGCATATCATAATATAAGCAATAGCTAATACTTGCATGCTTATTAGATGCCAGGCATGGTGATATACATGTGTATTTTTATTTAATCCTTATAGCAGTCTAGAGACCATTAATTTTATTAACCCATTTTATTGAAAAAAACTAAGGTTTAGGGATCTTACTTTGTCTTAGTTTATAGAACTGTTAAGTAGAGGAGTCAAAACTATAATCCAGCACTCTTGACAATAAGGTTCCACAGTTTATGTGCCCTTTACTGCCTCTCTTTGTCCTGATGCTCCTACTCTGACTGGCATACCTTAGGATCTTTTCAGAATGATGAAACTCCCTGATTTCTGATCCAAAATGCTCCTGGAAGCTGTTAGAAAGTGGCGGTCTTATTTTCCATGCCCTGGGTTAGTCTGTGGACTAAGCCACACTCAATTACACGATTGAGAAATGTCCATATGTTGTGCCAAACCAGAGACAAGGCAGCAAGCTTTCAGGGACGTTACATGGAAACAGAACAAACCTGGGCTGAGGCTCTGAAGTTTCAGGAAGTAGGTTTTTATTCATCCATGGCTATAGGGCCCAGCTGAGTAGCCTCTGAAATTTTGAGCCCTGAACTGAGAGATTAACATCAGTTTTTATAGACAGAATGACACGTTAAAGACAAGGTAAATGATTGTCTGGTTTAAATCAGGAAGGGCACGAAGCTGGGTTTATAGAAGCAGATGAGCGGTTAGGGGAGGGGTTTCTTTACAGAAATTTATCTTATCTTGCCTACGTGTAGTTTTGTCTGTTCTTGGGGCAAACATCCTATTTACCTGTAGTTCCTACTGCTCAGAGGAATTTGTGGAATTTTTTAAAAGGAGGTAATTTAAATTGCAAGAGGAGTGAGGGGCCTACCTGCTGCAAAGGGCCTGCTTGCTACATATGTAGTCAAAGAGTGTCTTGAGTTTGTACAAAGCTTTCAGAAGTGAAAATATGCATTGAGTTGATAGAACAGCAATAAAATACAATCTATAAATCTGTGTTCTCTATCTATTAAAATAATTGGATAAGTGAACTGAATTAACTTGAAGAGTAGAGAGAATGAGAAGATGCCTTCATGAGAAGAATCCATATCAAACGTGGTATAAATGGTATAAAAGATTTTGATACCCAAATTACAGTCAAGCGCATACAACTGCAGCAATGGACATGGGAGAGATGTGGGCAGAAAAGCTGCCAGTTAGAAAACAATATTTCACTCTTTATCATACATGCCAGCACTGATGGCTTAGGGGATTTAATGTAGGTATATTGATTTTGATTCTCATCGGGCCCTTCAGTCAGTAACCCTTATGTAGGACACAACCTCAGTCAGTAACCCTTATGTCGGAAAAGGAAATAAAATGGAAAAGGCAACAAAATGACAATTAAAGGAAGGTGAAATCTGACCAAAATCATTGAGGCTTTGGTGGACTAAAACTTGGGAAAGAGTATTTAAGTCTGAGTTATGTGGAGAATAAATAATAATAATAAGAAGAACCAAATCATTTAACAGATCTTTTCCCCTTGTCTGCCAGAAGGCATAAAAACGAATTTGAAGCACACAAGACAAAACAAAATATCAATTCTGTTAAACCTTGTGATTGGCTTATTTATAGTCTCCTTTTCTATGTTTCATAATTTCTTTGTAAACATGTTTTCACCTTCACAAATATTAAATCTAATAGGCTAGAGGGAAACAAAATATATATATTACACATATACCTATGTGTACATGTGTATATATATGTGTACCTTCAGGATTTCGATAATCTTTAGAGCCATTGTTATTGTTTAGAGCTAATGTTCAAAGTTTGCTGCTTTAATAAAGGGATAATTTCAACAATTTATAAATAAATGGTATAAACTTAGATTGGCTACAGCAGAGAACTGTCATTTTTCAATATCAGGGATATTTGTCCTTCTTGATAATTGGTAGCCAGTTATAAAATTATAAATATTATTTAAAAATAAATACATAATTATTAATCCTTGAAAGGATGAACATATAAGCCATCTAAGTTAATTTTGGAGAAGACAGCTCCATTAAAAGATAGTCAGAGTGTATTTACCACATATGACTATCTTCACTGAAAGCATGATAAAATTAAGGCTCAGACAGCAATTTTCTTTCCTCAGATGACAGCATAGTTCTATAATATAGCAAGATAAGGAGCAAACAAGTTCTGCATTTTGGTTTAATTAATAATGATATTTTGATAATTCCATTTCTAAAATTTAATGTTAATATTAAATATGAGAAAAACAGCCCAGTTCTTACGTAAGTCCTTTAAGTCATTTAATAATATTGTATGATGATCTCATTTTTTTCACACATGCACCACATGCAAAAATTATGCTGAAACATGGAGTACCGTATGTTTGAATTTTCTCACTCTTGATGGTCAAAGTTGAGCCATGTGTTTAAGTTATAACATTTTACACCTTCTGTGGTTTTGATATTAAAATATGTTCTGTGTGATCTTTTTCTTTAAAAAAATATTGAGAACTCACTAAAAGATGCAAAAGGAAACCAGATACAGGAAAGGAAAATAAGTAAAAGCCATGGATACATAGCATTGAGAAAATCTTCAGGGCCGGTTTTCACTTGTGTTTGATTGATATGGATAGTACTATAAGAAAATGAACCTTATGCAAGCTTTCTTAAATTGTATGAAGAAAGTGAAGGTAATTATAGTCCCCCAAATTATTATTTTACAGATAATCATAAGTAACAAGGTAGGGCACTAACCCTAAAAACAGGCAGTGAAATAAGGACCACAGATACAGGGAAGATTATTATTTGCAGTTCAATAAACACGCCTGGAAAAGGAAATAAAATGGAAAAGGCAACAAAATGAAAATTAAAGGAAAGTGAAATCAGACCAGATGTTGTGAATCTGTTCTTCATGCAGAGATGCTTAAATGGGAGGAATGGCCTTCCAGGCAAGGTTGCTGTGATAATAACACTGCATTTGTTCAAGACTTTTTGATTACATGGTCTGACAGTGGAGATTTGGAACTAAAAGAAGTGTAAGCCATTTTGGCCAATTGGGCTTTCTGCATTTTTTAAAGATTTCTCATATCTTTATTCAAGATTTTGGGCAAGGATTAATTTATCTGTTTTTTATTTAGCCTTAACATCAAAGAAAACACATTTATTTCTTTTTCACTTTTTAATTAATATTTTAAACAGCCTATCACTGATCACTATCAGTTGGTTTTACTGTCATGTCACCCTTCTTCCTGGCCTCATTATAATACCTCCAACAGCTTCCCCTACTGTGATCCATGTTATGTGGACTTTTCTTCTATGTGCTAATCTTGTTTATGATGTTTAAGTCTTGGCAAAAATTTATTCTAACTATGATACCTTGTAAATTGATTGCACTGGTGCCATGCAAGCATTGTGATTGCTGAACATATGACTAATAGTCATGCCAATTTTCAATTTGGAAATTTCTGTATGAGAAAATAAATGTACTGAAGTACAGAATTAGGAAATAACAAAACTTTCTCTTTTTTTAGTTTTTAAATAGGAAGTTTAAAAAACTTCATGCCTCCTTTCCTAAATCTGATCTTATCTTAACCAATCTAAACTAAAATGTTTATACACCAAGGGCATGAATTCTGTTTTGCAAGTCATGAAAAAAGAAGTCAGAAACAAAGTACACAAAGAAAAAAATAACATGTGAACAATAAGTAAACCACCTAATAAAATAATATTTATAAATTAGTCATATAACATAAAACTGTTCCTTTAAAATATCTCTAAAGAAATTGTTCAGTTTTTATGTAAATATCATTCTAGCAATCACTCCCACAGTAAGTCAGTTACTTGTCTCCAAACTCTCAATATCCAAGGCATCAGGGACTGTTGAGAAAATACTTATAATATTGATGAGAAATTTCCAATTCCTGCTCTGTGATCATCAGGAAACTTGTTACTACATGAAGAATTTATATAAAAAATTTTTCCTCAAAAACCAAGCATACTAATTGTAACCAATCTAAACTCAGTGAGACAATTCATGGTACATAATGCAATGATGTTCAAACATGAAAAGTGGAAGTATGTTATCGGAAAAATATGAAAGTATGTTATTTGGCACTCATTCTGTCCCTTTAGGTTAAGAAATGTGCTTATTTCTGACATTCAGCTGACATACATTTTATAGCAAAGAGAGTGAAGTGATGTATTTATCTTGCACTCTTCATTACCTGGCACAATGTCTAGTGTAGGAGCTCTATAAGTACACAATGAATGAGTAAATGATCAAATAAAATTATATCAGTTTACAATTAACTACCATTTTTGAGAGAGAAAGAGAGATGGAGGGAGAGAAATGGTGGAAAAACAATCGTGGAAGAGCTAAGGATGTTAAGATTTATCTGGAGGGATCAATGGCATATTTACTTTCACAATATATAGTTAAATGGTAGCGGACCTGGTTGCCTAAGTCTTATATGTTAAGGCTGATTTTCAATGCTAGTTACTATGTAAGCATCAAGTATAATTTAAAAATATGCATCATTAAAACAGTAATGCATATGTATTACTGCATACGTTAAATATTGTATGGAAAGTATAGGCATGGTTTGAAAATAAAAAAATTAATCATAATGTCACTACCCATTAAAAATTATTGAGTTTGAAATTTTAATTCTAGACATTTTCTTGAAAAGGATATACTTACATATGTTTAAATAAAGAGATAAATACTATATGAATAAGATTTTTAAACAAAGATCCCATTTTAATATATTTATATCCTCAATTTTCACTCAAAATGATCTTATAAATATCTTTTATGTATTTAAATATTTTATAAGCTTTAAATAGTTCCATTTCATTCATTCCAGTAAATAAAGGCATGTTCACCAATGGTTAGCATGCATCATAAAATAAACTCATTGCTGGTCATGATTTCAATCAGTTGCAGCAGTTGAAATTGAATCATGACATGAATTCATAAACTTAAGCAGGTGTAGGACACTAGAGTTTAATAGAAAAGGAATTTATTTGAGAGTACTAATTTAGGAACTCTTATTTCCTGACTTAACTCTACTAATCCATTGCATTGACTGGAGAGTGAAATCATTTCTCTAAAATGCTTAATGATTATTCCAGTGATTTGTTATAAAACCATTACTGAATTGCTTATAAATATTTCTGCACCTGTCACAGAACAATGACAATAACAACAACAATAAAAAAACTATTTTAGCTTTTAATTAGGTAGCCCTTAAATTCCCATAAATTGGGTCCATTTACAGGGTGTTAATATATGTCATCAACTTTAGATATTGTTTTCATAGTATAATTGAGGTGAGAACCTTAATCATTCTCTTGAAATTTTAATTAATGACAACTTTCTTGGTGATTTCAATACTTTTTAAATAAAGTTTAGTAAACTGCATCCTTAATTATGTTTGCCCAATTGCATCCTACTTATTAGAAAAAAAAGTATCTTTGTTTAAATATATCCAAAAGATTTTTTTTTTTTTTTTTTTGCATGGGCAGGCACCGGGAACTGAACCTGGGTCTCTGGCATGGCAAGTGAGAACTCTCCTCTGCCTGCTGAACCACCATAAACCACCCCCAAAAGAGATTTTTAGTATTCCTTTTTCGGTAGATGATAAATTCTTGTTTGTTTCATAATATTTTTGATCCTGTGTGTTTTCAGAGTTAATACAGGAAATCAAATAACAGTCTATAAATATATGGAGTATTGAGAAAGAGAGAGCTCTTAAGAGAAATAACTGATACTGGTGAAATTGGAATGTATACCAGAGATTATAGGGCGGCTATGAGTAGGATCTTGATCTGCTAGAGAGAGATTTGTGGGAGCCTCGTTGGAAAACTCCATGGAAAGGTATATGATAAGCACAGACTCTAAAATCTGAGATAAAATGAAATATATCAAGCTCCCTAGAAGGATGGTACTTACATTTTAAGCAATATCTTTTACCATTCACTTTTTATAGTCCTTGTAATTTTCTGTCCAGTTGCATGCAGGTTTGTAGGATTTTCTTTTTTTTGTATTGATAAAAAAAATCAGGTTTATCTAGAATATTTTGTCCATGACACTTATTTGGGAGGTCTGAAATCACAACTTGGGTTTGCTTTTAACCTCAGGGACTTCTTTGTCATATATGTGTCAAATTAAAAATTTTAATTATAGGTGCCTTTAAATAATTTACCAGGAGGGCAAGAAAGAGAATCCAACTCATGGAGAACAGTCTGCTCTGCCAATTTTTGCCTATCTGAAAGCACAATCTAAGAGAAATAGAAACTTCAACAAAAGCATGTCGTGCCTGACTTTAAAATAAAGTCATTGACTAGGAAAGTGAACTTTCCTAAGGTATATATCAAATAATAGGGTTGTCCCTTTCCATTGTTAGCCTTTTGTCATGTGGTGAAATATTGTGGTTTAGAAGATGATTGAACTAATTGAGCTTCATACTAATTGTTCTGAAAAGAAAATGAAAGGGAAAGATAAATAAAACTTACCAGGTTAGAAATACCTTGCATGTTTTAAATTTCATCTGTAGATTTGCTATCTTTATGTATTTTATTCCTTGGGGTTTGTATTCTTCTCTATATACCTCAAGGAGATCATTTTAAATAGTGTCCTGATTTGTTTCTGGGCCAAAAGCACGAATTTCATGATTGGACACAGAAATTGCTCTGTATTTTGAATCATAAAAAATAAATAGCACCCAAATGAATACCAACGTTTTACAAGGGTATTCTGCAACAGAAACTTCTGGCATTAGCATCCAGTGTGCAGGAACTGAGTGGTTTTATTGCATAGTATGGGAGAATTGCCTCACAGCTGTCTGTTCCTGCTGGCAATCCTGATGTTCAATCTGGTAATATCCTCAAATCTATTTTTTCCCAGTGCTTTGTAATTAGATGTTTATAGGTTCTTGGGTTTTAGGAGAGAAAGGAATGGGATGATTCACATGAGAAAGCTAGGTCTAAGAGGTGTCAGTGGAAGAAAGTATGGACTGAGTGAGAATATCTAAGGTTTTTTTTTTTTTCACTTTTTCTTTTTGTTTATTTTGTTAAGCTAAAGATTGCATAAAATGCAGTAACCTAGGTTATACGAGAATATCTGAGTAGCTAAGGTATTAAACTTCACTTGTTTTTTTCTTCTATGGCCATCTTCCCTGGTAGAAGCTCCAGGATACTATAAGTTACCTCCAGCTATGATGGCTCCATACATAACCAGAATGTTAACATTACTAGCATAATGTCCATGTGGGTTATGCAGCATTAACATTATCCTCTGAAGATACACAGATCGTATGTCATACCCAGTTAAAATTTTGTGAAAACTTGTAATGCTTTCAACTTATATATCATAATACTATAAATGAAATGGAGTCATTTTATAAAATTTAGAAAATATTTCAAATCTAAAAGATTCCCATCCCATTATAAATTTAGAAAAGCTGTATTACATAATTATAGAATCACTGTATCTTAAATGCCAAAGAACTCTTAGCAGTTAAAAGGACCTCAGCAAATTGGGAAAACCTTGGTTTGGTCACTTTGACTTTGTGAAATTTGTAAAGATACTTATCTGCTCAAAGTCTCCATTTATTTGCTTATGAAAATTGAAATGTAACAGTATCTATCTCATTGGATTGTTATAAGAATCAAATGCAGTAATATCTATGTTGCCTTGCACAACGCCTGGAAAATAACAGGATCTCAAAAAATATCTGTTAAAACTCAAGCAGATAAGCCAATTGACCAACCAAAGATGTTTCCATGAAAGCTGGGATATTTGGGACAAAACTGCATCATTTTTTTGGTAGTTATATTCTTGGAAAAATGGAAGCATAATAAAAATAAACAGTGTTTATTAATGGTCAGAAGTAGAAAAATTGAAGCGTAATTAAAAAAAACAGTGATTATTAATGGGCAGAAGTAAATTGAATACTGAACATAGAATGATTGCAGAACCTCCTTTGTTTGTTGTTAAAAATCCAAAGGACTTAATAGAAATAAGTAGTTTGGATGTTGCTTTCTGAATGAGAAATCAGAATTCCCCGTGTTGATAGCATTTACCTTACAGGTTTTAGGGAAAATTGAAAAATTTTCCCCAAATTTTACCCAAATTATGTTTTTGTTTGTTTGTTTGTTTTGGGGGGAGGAGACATTAATAACACAACACGTTCTTCCATTGCCTTTAAAAGTGTGCAGGAGGGTACGAGGGTAGGTTGGTGGTAGAATTCTTGTTTGCTATGCTGGAGGCCCGGATTAGATTCCTGGCCTATGCACTTCCCAAACAAAGAAACCAACGTAAAACAACAAACAAAAAATTCAACAGATGATGCTGCAATAGCAGGACACTCACATGGAAAAAGATGAAATGTGACCCCTCCGTGCAGCATACAAAAAAAAAAAAGTGTACAGGCCATTTTATTGAGAAACTAGGGGTCAGATTAATTTTTACCTTATAGTTGTTTTATATTTTTCCTGGATAGAATCATATTTGAAAATTAGTCGCTTCCAAGTCTATGCATAAAGTACAGTCTAAGAATAATTTTCAAAAATTGAATGGCTGACATACAAATTTAAAGTAGCATGTCAAAAATTCATTAAATTCATTATTGAAAGAGCCACCAAGATGGTAAGACCTGTTTAAAAGAACTTAATAAAGAAAAAATAATTAAGATTTCTAATTTAGAAAGAAAACTAGTTAAAGCCCTTCAGAGAAATAAAATTTCAACCTTTAGTATTATTATTATTAATTTTTTAATTTTTTATTTTTTTGACATGGGCAGACTCCAGGAATCAAACCCGGGTCTCCTTCATGGCAGGCGAGAACTCTGCCACTGAGCCACCGTTGCTCAACCTATTTTTATATAATAATTTGCATTATTTGCATCTCTATCAGATAAAAATTCATTTGCATTGCTCTGTTACAAGATTAATTCACATGGCTATTTTTTTTTAATTGAGCATCTACCATTTCAGAGTTGTAAAATATCCTAATCAATATTAAATAGCAACTCAAACAAAGATGCACACTCCTTGAGAATCAAATATTTTCCAGGTGGACCTGATGTACAATGACTGCCCGGCAGGGCACTAGAAAGACAACAAATATCGCTTTGCCTAGCTCTAAGCTTTTAATAAATTTCTTTACATCACAGAGAAAGCTGTTGTAATAGCATATTTAAGCAATATGGAAAGAAATAAGAAAGTTTAAGTGATTTTCTTTTTTGATTTTGATTTCTTTAGAATTGTACAGAATGCCTATAAGTAAATATAGTTAATAAAGAGCTATTTTGAGAGTTAACAATCTTGGATTTCATTTTTCTTTTGATCATTGTCAACAGTTAGTCAGATAAATTCCAGCTGGGTTAAGCTCAATGAAGAGTTAAGAATTTCTAGTTCAGAGATACTGGGCAAATCCTTGCGATAAAGGTTAAGAAAACTATTGAAATGATAAAACAACTACGATTTTGTGTCCCTATTGTATTGTAAGAAGAACAAAAGTAAACAAAAAGAAGTAGTTCCTTCTTATTCATAGATCATAAGCTCTTTCTGTTTTATATCTGTATGTCTAACATATGTACAACTTAAGTTGGGGAAGGGAAACAGGAAAAGGTTAAGGTGTAAGAAGAGAATGAGAATATTAAGACTGTTGCATTTAGCTACCTACATGCTCTTTATTGTCACAATAGTACTGACTTAGATCTTTCTAGAGAATATCTGTTAATTTGAAAATTGATTATTATGATCAAATATTTGCCAAACAAATTTCGACTGTCTTTAAGTAGTTGCATAAACAAATAATCTGAGTGCTGGTGCATATCATTTGCTTTTTAGTTTTGTGATTTCAGTAAAAGGGAAAGACATATTACTGTATTCCCTTTTTTATTTGTTGAACATTTGTGTAGTTGTTTATGTGATGAATTTTAGATTTATATAGATGCATGTGTGCAAAAATGGAATCTTGTTTTCTCATAATTAAACTGAGCCAAAGTCTCTGAGCTTATATCCATTTGTTTGCTAAAATTTTTATCTTGCAATTTTAAGGAAACCCAATCAATTTTTGCTTATTTCTCAATCTCTTTAGGATAAACAGTCAAATATCCTTTCTTTCTTTTTTCTTTCTTCTCAGAATCTAGATCTTTAGTATCCAGATTTATCAAGGGAGAAAACTGTGGGTGGTATATTATCCTCCGCTTGATGGATTATGGCATGAACTCTCCCCCTTCAGGCTTTCCTAGTCGCACATTCAAATTCCCAGCTTTGGGAATTAACAGAAAACACTTTACTTCTCACAAAGTCAGTCTTCAGCAAATAAAATGTGGCTCTACTTTCTACTATTCTCTGGACTACAGATTTATAAATTTCAACTTTGGAAGTCAAAGCTAATAAATTAACTGTTTGTTCTCACTGAATTTTGTTTGTTTGTTGTCTACCATCCCTGGGGAAATACTCTTGACCTTAAAATTCTAGCTTTAATTGTGGAAAAACTATAAAATTAAGAAAAAATATATAGATTTTTAAAATGGATTTCAAAATCTTATTATGCTACTCTTGTTACAGTTCAGTTAGCCAATGAAGTTTGCCACAATGAAGTTCTGTTAGTTGGAAACCAGTTCCTTTATTGCCCTGTTTATAAGTGTTTTCCAACATAATGTAAATCACTTTTTGCATCTAACAACGGCTATAATGTAATTAAAAGAAATTGCCAGTGTTTAATTAGTTCTCTGCTCTTAAAGTAATGTTCTTCAGAATCTGCACTAAAACCAGGACATGCCATTCCTCCCTTAAAGAAGATGTTAAGACAACAGTATGAAACTACATGACATTATTCAAAATATATTTAATTGTATGTGTGGTTGTCTGTTGACATTTTTTTTCCTTTTAAGCCTCATTTAAAAAAAACGTAATTGTTGAGTCCAAACACATCTAGAGTTGAGGAAAAACACATTGGAAGTAGAGCTTCTAGTGACTTTTGCTGTGTTGAATTAATTAACCCATTCTATCAGCAAAGCCTTAAGAGATACTGCAGTAGGATATATTAATACTAGATTTTGTATTTTATTTCTTTTGTATGGCTGTAAAACATAAAGCCATATATGAAGGCCATTTTATGTATTTTATTTGTTTGTTTGTTTAGCATGGATAGGCTCTGGGTATCGAACTCAGGTCTCTGGCATGGCAGGCAAGAATTCTGCCACTGAGCCACCGTTGTACCACCCTCTATGTGTTGTTTTTGTTAGAGAAGTTTTGAATTTACAGAACAATCAAATATAAAATACAGAATCTCATATGCCACCCTATGATTAAAATCTTACATTGTTGTGGAACACTTGTTACAGTTGATGGTGACACCTTTTTGTTATTGTATATTAACCATAGTCCATAGTTTAACTAAAGGTTCACTGTGTAGTGCAGTTCCATGATTTAAAAAACATGTTTATTCTATTACCATATATATAACCTAACATTTCCCCTTTTAATCATATTCAGATATATACTTAATGGTGTTAATTATGTTCACAAATCGTGCTACCATCACCACCATCCATTTCTAAACCATTTCAATCATTCCAAATAGGAATCCCGTACATTTTATATATATATTCTCATTCCTTATCCCCATCCATGAAGAACACTTTAGTTCCTTAAATTCACCTAAAATATGAATAGAAAAGAAATCATCATTTTTAAGGAAGTAGTTTAGTTTTATGTTTATTTATTATGTATATGTGGGAGATATCTAACATTTTGCTTTTGTTTCTCTGGCACTCTATGTTTAGAATTCCACGCATATAATTGTTGCTAGCTTTTGCTGAAATGTTTAGGGTAATGAGAAAGTGTCAGAATAAGGGAAAATTTGCAAAGCTTTCCTAATGCTTTTGTGCTATATTTATTCTTAGTAATTTCAAACATCATTTAGTCATCATCTCTGACATTCTCAATACAGCTGCCTTATATTGTCTGATGATATACCTCTTGTCACTTATTTAATATAGTATTTCTTCATATTGTATATGTTCATGTAAGACTTTTTTCTCCATATCTGACCTTGCCTGTATAATTTGCCATATGATTAACAAAATGGCTTCTGATTGTTATTCTGTCACAAGCAAAAGCCACACAATCTTCAAGACCAAGGAGGAAAAAACCAGAAAATCCTTGCTCTATTTATATTCTCTATTTTAATTAATAAAATAAATTGGTGGATATATATATTCCATAGAAGAAGTAAGACTTTATTCAATACAAGCAAATATTTTTGCATATTTTCCAAACTAGAAGAACTAGTTTATGGTAGCTATGATATCATCTTTAATTAAATAGAAATTATGCAGTTTATTATATAATTAACACTCCAAAATTGAACATTTTCTCTAAATATATTGTCATTTTTTATAGGACTGAAAAAAATAGCTCTGCATTGTAAAATTAAGCACCTATAGTGAATGCAGATTAAACATTGTGTGTATGTGTGTGTGTGTGTATATATATATAAAATGTTGAAAGAAATTTTATAAGCATACCTGGAAAATAATGACTTCTTAATGCATCCATAAAGTGCACATCTGTGGACTTTCAGAAACTAATGATTATGGTGCCTTCCACGTTTAAACTTGTGTTTTAGTTCCAAGGGAAATATGATTTGATGATACACATATGCTTTCTGTTGAGATAGGATCACTCCTGGATATATTATAGGCCTTGATATATTCATATTTGAATGCTACAAATGAGTTTAAAACACTAGTGAATTTATATTGAAAGTTTTCAGTGTTTAATCTTTTACTAGTAAATGACCTGAATGTCTTTGATATGGGTTAAACTGACTGAATTTCAGTTCGAAGAAATGTGTCTACCTACGTTCATATTTATACCTGTAATTAGGATCAGGCAAAATAATTTCCTGTTCCCAGGTTTGTCTTGCAAGGGGTTTCCATTCTTCATACAACAAACATTCTATCAGCTGAACAAGTTCCACATTCTGTACTAGGTACTAGATCTGGTACTTCAAAGAATAAGATAACATTGTTCTTGCTCTGAGATGTATCTACAGTTTACTAGAAAAATAACTTCATAAGAACATCATTTACAAAACAGGAAGAAGCTCTAACAGAAGTATATAAAATGTTTTATTGGAATTACTGTGGTCTTTTTGGCATTATTGTCTGTGTATGTTTTTAGTCAGCAATTAATAGAATTATATTATTATTATGTTATTATTAGAACATCTCTAGAGACATCGATCAGAATGTACAGATTTCCCCATATTCGTTTCCTTCCGTATGTTAACTTTTTGCATTACTGTGGTACTTTTGTTGCAAGTGATAAACCAATATTATTATATTTAAATCATTAACTATGGTCTGTAGTTTATATTGGTGTTTACTGTTTGTGTTGTAAAGTTTATGGGTTTTTTTAAGAAATTTATTCGGGTAATATATATATAAAACCTAAACTTTCTTGTTTTAGCCACTCTGAAGTACGCGATTCAGTGATATTGATTCCATTCACAATGTTGTGTTAACATGACCGCCATCCATTGCCAAAACTTTTCCATCACCCCAAACAGGAACTCATTAATAGATTCTTTGAAGGTGGTGGGTGGGGATTCATGTGATATATCCAGAAGCCAAAACACTAATTACTTAGTATTCTTTTAATTTCTTAAAAACATTGTTGACCATGCTTGTTGAGATTCCCACCTATTGGTTCAGCTCCTTTGATGAGTTTCGTCTATGAGAATTAATCACTTTACACAGAAGGGGAATTTTGTTGTACTATAGCAATAACCCCCTGCTGTCCTCATGCTCTATCATTCACAGAGGGGAGAAGAGGCGGAGGTCTAGGTACTCTCCAGGGTGGACAACTTTCTCCGGAATTCATTTTCTTCAAATCGGCCTATTTTTCTAAAGCTTTTTTATTTATAGGTATTTTTATACCATGCTAGGTTACTGCTTAACAATATAAAAATTATATTTTTCACTCTTTATTAATATAAAAGATTCCTGTAAATGTGTTAAAACATTGCAAGTCAATGAACATTAGTTAAATGAAATTCCATAGTTTTACTTTTCTGAACATTTAAGACAGGTGATATTTCTTTTAAATGCAATTTTATTGAGCTATATTCACGCACCATATAATCCATCCGAAGTATGAATCAGTGGCTCACAGTGTCATCATGCAGTTTTGTGTTTATCACCACAATCAATTTTAGAACATTTTCATTACTCAAAAAAAAAAAAAAGAAAAAGAAAAAAGAAAGCCCGAAACATCCCATTCTCCTTCCTGCCCCCCCCCCACCGCATTATTAGTTTTTTTTAATCAGTTTTTTTAACACACCATATATTCCACCCTAAGTCTGCAACTAGTGGACCTTGGTATAATAGCATAGATACGTATTCACCATTATGGTTAATATAAGAACATCCTCATTTCTTCTGATGAAAAAAATCCCACACCCCTTATATCCCCCTGTTTTTGACATTCGGCCTTGGTAGAGTGCTTTTGTTACAATTAATGCAAGAATATACAATGTTACTGTCCACTATAGACCTTAGTTTATATTAATTATATTTTCCCATATACCACCCTATTATTAATACCTTGTTAATAGTGTTATACATCTGTTCTAGTTCACGTAAGAACTTTCTTGTATTTATACAACTAACCACTATCATTGCCCTCTCTAGATTTCGCTAAGTTATGCTGTCCCAGTTTTTATCCTCTAGTTTTCCTTCTGATGATATATACTACTCAAACCTTCCTCTTTCAACCATTATCATACTCAGCTTTGTTAATTATACTTACGGTATTGGTATTGTGATATCTTCACACAGTATTGTGCTATCCCTTTGCAAACCTTTACAATTAACCTTATTAAATATTCTGAACTCCTTAAGCATCAATTGCCCAATTTCTGTTCTCTTTCTATCTCCTTAAGCCTATGCTTTTAACTTTAACTCTGAGTTTGCTCATTATAATTAGTTAAGATTAGTGAGACTATATAATATCTGTCCTTTCATTTCTGACTTATTTCGCTCAACATGGCCTCAAGGTTCATTTACTTTGTTACATACCTCATGACTTTATTGCTTTCTGCAGCTGCACAATGTTCCATTGAATGTATACACCACTGTTGGCCCTTCTGCACATCAGTCACTGGACCCTTGGGTCACCTCCATCCATTGGCTGTCATGAATAATGATGCCATATACATCAGTGTGCAAATGTCTTTTCATGTAACCTGCTTTCAGTTCTTCCACACATATACTTAGTAACAGTATTGCTAGATAATACAGCAGTTTTATACTTAACTTCCTGATGAACTGCCACACTATCCTCAAGAAGAGCTACACAATTCTAGTCTACCAGCAATGAATTAATATACGCCTTCCTCCATATCTCCTTCAGCACTTGTAGTTTTCTGTTTATTTTTCATTTCTGTTTATTTTCTTTTACATGGGCAGTCACTGTGAAGTGAATCCGGTTCTCCAGCATGGCAGACGAGAACTCTGCCACTGAGCCACCGTTGCCTCCTGTTTATTTTTAAAACAGTTTTATGCATACACCACGCTAACCATCCTAAGTGTACAATCAATGGCTCCTGGTATAATTACATGTTATGCATTCATCACCACAATGTATATAAGAACATTTGCGATTTCTTCTGGAAAGAAAGAAGGAAAAAAATCCCATTCCCCGCTCCTATATCTCCCTCTTATTGACAGTGAGCTTTGGTATATTGCCTTAGTTACAATTAATGAAGAATATTACAGTGTTACTGTTAACTATAAAACTTAGTTTGCATTAGTTGTAGTATTTCTATATACCATAGCATTTTAAAAACTTTGCAATGGTGAAATATGTGTGTTCTTATTCATGTAAAAACTGTCTTATATTTGTACAATTAATCACCATCATTTTCCACTCTAGGTTTCACTAAGATATATTATCCCCATTTTATCCTCTAGCTGTCCTTCTGGTGACATTGATGAGTCTAGCCTTACTTTTTCAACCACGTTCATACTCAGCTTTGTTAATTATGCTTACAGTATTAAGCCACCCTTATACAGTTGTGTGCTATCCATTTCCAAACCTTAACATTAACCTTATTGAATATTCTGTACTCCTTAAGCATCAATTGCCCAGTGTCTGCCCTCTTTCTATCTCTTGATAATCTATGCTTTCAAATTTAACTCTCAGAGTTTGCTCATTATAGTTAGTTCACATTAGTGAGACACAGTATTTGTCCTTTTGTTTGTAGCTTATTTTGTGCAACATAATGTCCTCAAGGGTCATCCAAGTTTTTCCATGCATCATGACTTTATTCTGTCTTACAACTGCATAATGTTCCATCAATATGTATATACCACAATTTTTTTAACCACTCATCAGTTGATGGACATTTGGGCTGTTCCCATCTGTTGGCAATCATGAATAATGCTGCTATGAACATCAGTGTACAAATGTCTGTCTGCATCCCTACTTTCAGTTCTATCAAATGTATACCTAGTAATGGGATTGCTGGATCATATGGCAATTCTATACTTCCTTAGAAACTGCCAACTGCCTTCCAGAGTGGCTGCCCTATTCTACATTCCCACCAACAGTAAATAAGTGTACCTATTTCTCCACATCCTCTCTAGTACTTGTAGTTTTCCGTTTCTTTGATAATGGCCATTCTAGTAGGTATAAACTGGTATCTCATCCTAGTTTTGATTTGCATTTCCCTGATAGCTAGCGAAACTGAGCATCTTTTTATATGCTTTTGAACCATTTGTACTTCCTCTTTGAAAAGTAAGAGCAGTGATATTTTTAGAGTTTTATAATTTGTATTATGTTGCTTTTATTCACAATTCAGTTATTCCTTCATTCTATATTTTATTTTGATCTAGAAACTCATCTTAATTTGTCACTCAAGTGTCATTGAAATCTTAAATCTGAACTCCTTGGAATTATAATTTAAAATGGTATGTAATCTATAAAAAATACTATGTAAGATTTTGTATTTCATGGATTTTACCATTGCAAAAATATCAACTAAATCATATTTATTTTTCCTTAAGTCTCAAGACCCCCATTCCCAGTGCATACTATCTCTGTGAAGGCAGAAGTTAATCTGTATTACATAGTATGTTACATTTGTGTGATTAAAAAAACAAAACAAAACACAAGTTTGATCTGTTTATTTGCAGAGAGCCATATCCTGGAAGATGTGAACAAGTGTATCATGGCCTTGCGAGACCAGGATGCTGATGATTTGGACCGTGCAGCAGGTGCTATCAGAGGACGGGCAGCAAGAGTGGCTCACATAGTCACAGGTGAAATGGACAGTTATGAGCCAGGGGCTTACACTGAAGGTGTGATGAAAAATGTTAACTTCCTTACAAGTACTGGTAAGTCTCAGTCCCAAGGACAGCAGCACTTTCCTGGTTTTTGAAACTGCATGGCTATCAAATACTCATCCATATGGAAAGATGATCTTAGCCTGTATTGCTTATTTTCAAATAGATTGCCATCTATACTATCTGATAGGTGCTTTCATCCTATGAGTATATGTTATGAAATATACTTCTGAGAAGTAAATGTATTCAGTGGGGGAAAAGAAGTATTTCGTAAATATATGCATGATATAAATTGCCCACTGATCACAGCCACTAAAGGATTTTTATTAATGCCAGAGCTGTTAGAAGACATAATTAGGTCAGATGTGATATTAAGCATATAATAGTCTCCAAACTCCCTTTTAGCTGTATCATTGGTACACCAAGTTTTGTTTTTTTTTTTATGACATAAACAGAGAAAACTTGATTTATATTTCCATTGAAATGCGCTCACCTTCATGTGCAGTTGTTTGCAAAAAAATATTTTGTTCCTACACATAATCTTCTTTAAGACATATGGAACCAAGATTTTGTTTTGGTTGCAGCAACAAGTTAGTCTTTTATAAAATCAGTGAGTAAATGTTTAGTTTTCAGCCACTCAATTAAAAGGCATTCTTAATTTTTAACATTACTTTTAACATTTCTCGAAGAAAATAACAGAATCATCTGAATTCATATATCTCAAACAATGTATATAATTTGAATGAAGGCAGTCAACTCTTTTTATGTCTTTATGGCAGAATTTTTCCGGGGAAATCCCATGTGATTTTGTGAAATTCTCAGGTTGAATTGTTTTATTAATTGCCTCTTAACACCAGAATGATGGCATATAAATAATTCCTAAAATATTTGCAATTTTATACTGAAACCATCCTTCATAGAGACGCGTCCTTTGTCTTATGTGTGGGACATATTAAATTTGGCAGGTATGTAAAATGTTTAGTGAAGAGGTAGAAGGGTCAAGGAAAAATGGTCTTTTTTTTTTTTTATCAACTTCTCCTTGAAATTAATTAATCAAAAGAAACATATCAGCAGTTGAATTACCTTCATTAGGAACTAGTCCAGAGAATACTATGCCAGGAGGCAAGCTTAGTAAGGTTTGCAGAAAAGAGATGATTGCTTTCCTGGCATGTTGATACAGAAAGCCATCGACAAATCTTGGCAAATAGTATTTTTATTATTTCTTTAAACTATTCATAAAATGATGAAACACTTTAAAGTTTTCTTAAGGAAAAATGAAGGAGGCATATCTGTAACTGTTGATATAAAACTTATATTGATATAACCACTCCTCAAAAGTCACAGGTGTCACAATAAAGTTTTTTCCATTAAGTCCGGAAATATATTTACTTGCTTAAGGAGATGATTGTGTTATGGTAATTCAGCATAACTAAATCTAAGTGGCCCATTCTTGTTCGTCAAAGTCAAGCAGAGTTACCAGTATCCCTGATTTTCTTCTACCTTCTGAGAATGGAATTGTAAGTGTGTTAGGGTTCTGTAGAAAGAGAACTGGCAGG
The DNA here is from genome assembly GCF_023851605.1 of Tamandua tetradactyla. NCBI lineage: Eukaryota > Metazoa > Chordata > Mammalia > Pilosa > Myrmecophagidae > Tamandua > Tamandua tetradactyla. The sequence goes on from NC_135339.1 coordinate 31,168,500, forward strand.
AGACATATGTAAACATTATAAGACTTTTAAAAGAATTGCCTCACATGACTGTGAGGATGGGCAAGTCCAGTTTCTAGTAGGACAGGCCACAAGCTGGGAAATCTAATGAAGGATTCAATGAATTCCCCAGGAGAAGTTTGCTGGCTAAAGTAGAGATAAAAATTCCTCAGGGCAGACCATTTCAGGTTTATCTGGCAGAGAATCAGCAGAATCTAGGGTTTCAATGTCCCCACCACCATCATAATCAATCCATATATTCCCATTCCCATTTTTAAAATCTTGTTCCTTTCCAAACAATGCCCTCACTAAAACATCTGACTTTAATTCAGTTTGCATTGTAATTCAGCAACTTGAACAATGATGCCTTGGATCTGGTTTTCAGAAATCTCAAGTCTGTGTCTTACAAAAATAAGATTTTCTTTCAGGATACACATAGAAACTTTTACTTCTTTCATCTGATACTTAAGTTAAGAATTTGAAGCCTTGAGTTTGTCCTTTTCTTGTAAACTGTATCCAGTGTGTTTAGGAACAACTACCCATCATTCTACCCTTTAACTCCACAAAACTCTGTTAAGGTACGAAAAATCATTAGTAAAGTGATATGAACATATACCATGAGGTCAAAATGTCTGTATGAGATGTTGAGGTTGTATTTTTTACACTTCATAGAAAAGTTTTCATATTCGCTGTATGAAAATATGATAAAACCCAAAGGGTCTACAATGTGAAGTGTGTCGTGGGACACCTCACAATAATTTTTTTTTTATTTATTAAAGAAAAAAAAAGAAATTAACACAACATTTAGAAATCATTCCATTCTACATATGCAATCAGTAATTCTTTTTTTTTTTATTAATTAAAAAAAGAATTAACAAAACAATTAGAAATCATTTCAATCTACATGTACAATCAGTAATTCTTAATAACATCACATAGTTGCATATTCATCATTTCTTAGTACATTTGCATCGATTTAGAAAAAGAAATAAAAAGACAACAGAATAAGAATTAAAACAATAATAGAAAGGAAAAAAAAACGAAAAAAACAAAAACAAAAAACCTATACCTCACATGCAGCTTCATTCAGTGTTTTAACATAATTGTATTACAATTGGGTAGTATTGTGCTGTCCATTTCGGAGTTTTTATATCCAGTCCCGTTGTACAGTCTGTATCCCTTCATCTCCAATTATCCCTTCTCTTTTTTTTTTTTTTTTTTTTAATTAACGGAAAAAAAGAAATTAACCCAACATTTAGAGATCATACCATTCTACACATGCAATCATTAATTCTTAACATCATCACATAGCTTCATGATCATCATTTCTTAGTACATTTGCATTGGTTTAGAAGAACTAGCAACATAACCGAAAAAGATATAGAATGTTAATATAGAGAAAAAAATAAAAGTAATAATAGTAAAATCAAAACAAAACAACACAAAACAAAACAAAAACCTATAGCTCAGATGCAGCTTCATTCAGTGTTTTAACATGATTACTTTACAATTAGGTATTATTGTGCTGTTCATTTTTGAGTTTTTGTATCGACTCCTGTTGCACAGTCTGTATCCCTTCAGCTCCAATTACCCATTATCTTACCCTGTTTCTAAGTCCTGTTGGTCTCTGTTACCAAAGACATATTCCAAGTTTATTCTCGAATGTTGGTTCACATCAGTGGGACCATACAGTATTTGTCCTTTAGTTTTTGGCTGGGCTCACTCAGCATAATATTCTCTAGGTCCATCCATGTTATTACATGCTTCATAAGTTTATTCTGTCTTAAAGCTGCATAATATTCCATCGTATGTATATACCACAGTTTGATTAACCACTCGTCTGTTGATGGACATTTTGACTGTTTCTATCTCTTTGCAATTGTAAATAATGCTGCTATAAACATTGGTGTGCAAATGTCCGTTTGTGTCTTTGCCCTTAAGTCCTTTGAGTAGATACCTAGCAATGGTATTGCTGGGTCATATGGCAATTCTACATTCAGTTTTTTGAGGAAACGCCAAACTGCCTTCCACAGTGTTTGCACCATTTGAAAATCCCACCAATAGTGGATAAGTGTGCCTCTTTCTCCGCATCCTCTCCAGCACTTGTCATTTTCTGTTTTGTTGATAATGGCCATTTTAGTGGGTGTGAGATGATATCTCATTGTGGTTTTGATTTGCATTTCTCTAATGGCCAGGGACATTGAGCATCTCTTCATGTGCCTTTTGGCCATTTGTATTTCCTCTTCTGAGAGGTGTCTGTTCAAGTCTTTTTCCCTTTGTAATTGGGTTGGCTGTCTTTTTGTTGTTGAGTTGTACAATCTCTTTATAAATTCTGGATACTAGACCTTTACCTGATATGTCGTTTCCAAATATTGTCTCCCATTGTGTAGGCTGTCTTTCTACTTTCTTGAAGAAGTTCTTTGATGCACAAAAGTGTTTAATTTTTAGGAGCTCCCATTTATTTATTTCTTTCTTCAGTGCTCTTGCTTTAGGTTTAAGGTCCATAAAACCACCTCTAATTGTAAGATTCATAAGATATCTCCCTACATTTTCCTCTAACTGTTTTATGATCTTAGACCTAATGTTTAGATCTTTGATCCATTTTGAGTTAACTTTTGTATAGGGTGTGAGATACGGGTCCTCTTTCATTCTTTTGCATATGGATATCCAGTTCTCTAGGCACCATTTATTGAAGAGACTGTTCTGTCCCAGGTGAGTTGGCTTGACTGCCTGATCAAAGATCAAATGTCCATAATGAGAGGGTCTATATCTGAGCACTCTATTCGATTCCATTGGTCGATATATCCATCTTTATGCCAATACCATGCTGTTTTGACCACTGTGGCTTCATAATATGCCTTAAAGTCCGGCTACGTGAGACCTCCAGCTTCAGTTTTTTTCCTCAAGATACTTTTAGCAATTCGGGGCACCCTGCCCTTCCAGATAAATTTGCTTATTGGTTTTTCTATTTCTGAAAAATAAGTTGTTGGGATTTTGATTGGTATTGCATTGAATCTGTAAATCAATTTAGGTAGGATTGACATCTTGACTATATTTAGTCTTCCAATCCATGAACACGGTATGCCCTTCCATCTAGTTAGGTCTTCTGTGATTTCTTTTAACAGTTTTTTGTAGTTTTCTTTGTATAGGTTTTTTGTCTCTTTAGTTAAATTTATTCCTAGGTGTTTTATTCTTTTAGTTGCAATTGTAAATGGGATTTGTTTCTTGATTTCCCCCTCAGCTTGTTCATTGCTAGTGTATAGAAATGCTACAGATTTTTGAATGTTGATCTTGTAACCTGCTACTTTGCTGTACTCATTTATTAGCTCTAGTTGTTTTGTTGTGGATTTTTCCGGGTTTTCGATGTATAGTATCATATCGTCTGCAAACAGTGATAGTTTTACTTCTTCCTTTCCAATTTTGATGCCTTCTATTTCTTTTTCTTGTCTAATTACTCTGGCTAGAACCTCCAACACAATGTTGAATACTAGTGGTGATAATGGACATCCTTGTCTTGTTCCTGATCTTAGGGGGAAAGTTTTCAATTTTTCCCCATTGAGGATGATATTAGCTGTGGGTTTTTCATATATTCCCTCTATCATTTTAAGGAAGTTCCCTTGTTTTCCTATCTTTTGAAGTGTTTTCAACAGGAAAGGATGTTGAATCTTGTCAAATGCCTTCTCTGCATCAATTGAGATGATCATGTGATTTTTCTGCTTTGATTTGTTGATATGGTATATTGCATTAATTGATTTTCTTATGTTGAACCATCCTTGCATACCTGGGATGAATCCTACTTGGTCATGGTGTATAATTCTTTTAATGTGTTGCTGGATTCGATTTGCTAGAATTTTGTTGAGGATTTTTGCATCTATATTCATTAGAGAGATTGGTCTGTAGTTTTCTTTTTTTGTAATATCTTTGCCTGGTTTTGGTATGAGGGTGATGTTGGCTTCATAGAATGAATTAGGTAGTTTTCCCTCCACTTCAATTTTTTTGAAGAGTTTGAGGAGAATTGGTACTAATTCTTTATGGAACGTTTGGTAGAATTCAGATGTCAAGCCGTCTGGTCCTGGACTTTTCTTTTTAGGAAGCTTTTGAATGACTAATTCAATTTCTTTACTTGTGATTGGTTTGTTGAGGTCATCTATGTCTTCTTGAGTCAAAGTTGGTTGTTCATGTCTTTCCAGGAACCCATGTCTTTCAGGAACCCGTCCATTTCATCTAAATTGTTGTATTCATTAGCGTAAAGTTGTTCATAGTATCCTGTTATTACCTCCTTTATTTCTGTGAGGCCAGTGGTTATGTCTCCTCTTCCATTTCTGATCTTATTTATTTGTGTCCTCTCTCTTCTTCTTTTTGTCAGTCTTGCTAAGGGCCCATCAATCTTATTGATTTTCTCATAGAACCAACTTCTGGTCTTATTGATTTTCTCTATTGTTTTCATGTTTTCAATTTCATTTATTTCTGCTCTAATCTTTGTTATTTCTTTCCTTTTGCTTGCTTTGGGATTAGTTTGCTGTTCTTTCTCCAGTTCTTCCAAATGGACAGTTAATTCCTGCATTTTTGCCTTTTCTTCTTTTCTGATCTAGGCATTTAGGGCAATAAATTTCCCTGTTAGCACTGCCTTTGCTGCGTCCCATAGGTTTTTGTATGTTGTGTTTTCATTTTCATTCACCTCGCGGGATTTACTAATTTCTCTTGCAATTTCTTCTTTGACCCACTCGTTGTTTAAGAGTGTGTTGTTGAGCCTCCATGTATTTGTGAATTTTCTGGCCCTCCGCCTATTATTGATTTCCAACTTCATTCCTTTATGATCCAAGAAAGTGTTGTGTATGATTTCAATCTTTTTAAATTTGTTAAGACTTGCTTTGTGACCCAGCATATGGTCTATCTTTGAGAATGATTCATGAGCACTTGAGAAAAAGGTGTATCCTGCTGTTGTGGGATGTAATGTCCTATAAATGTCTGTTAAGTCTAGCTCATTTATTGTAATATTCAGATTCTCTATTTCTTTATTGATCCTCTGTCTAGATGTTCTGTCCATTGATGAGAGTGGTGAATTGAAGTCTCCAACTATTATGGTATATGTGTCTATTTCCCTTTTCAGTGTTTGCAGTGTATTCTTCACGTATTTTGGGGCATTCTGGTTCAGTGCATAAATATTTATGATTGTTATGTCTTCTTGTAATTGTTCCTTTTATTAGTAGATAGTATCCTTCTTTGTCTCCTCTAACTGTTTTACATTTGAAGTCTAATTTGTTGGATATTAGTATAGCTACTCTTTCTCTTTTCTGGTTGTTATTTGCATGAAATATCTTTTCCCAACCTTTCACTTTCAACCTATGTTTATCTTTGGGTCTAAGATGTGTTTCCTGTAGACAGCATAGAGAAGGATCCTGTTTTTTAATCCATTCTGCCAGTCTGTGTCTTTTGATTGGGGAATTCAGTCCATTGACATTTAGTGTTATTACTGTTTGGATAATATTTTCCTCTACCATTTTGCCTTTTGTATTATATATATCATATCTGATTTTCCTTCTTTCTACACTCTTCTCCATACCTCTCTCTTCTGTCTTTTCCTATCTGCCTCTAGTGCTCCCTTTAGTATTTCTTGCAGAGCTGGTCTCTTGGTCACAAATTCTTCAGTGTCTTTTTGTCTGAAAATGTTTTAATTTCTCCCTCATTTTTGATAGACAATTTTGCTGGATATAGGAGTCTTGGTTGGCAGTTTTTCTCTTTTAGTAATTTACATATATCATCCCACTGTCTTCTAGCTTCCATGGTTTCTGCTGAGAAATCTACACATAGTCTCATTGGGTTTCCCTTGTATGTGATGGATTGTTTTTCTCTTGCTGCTTTCAAGATCCTCTCTTTCTCTTTGACCTCTGACATTCTAACTAGTATGTGTCTTGGAGAACGCCTATTTGGGTCCATTCTCTTTGGGGTGTGCTGCACTTCTTGGATCTGTAATTTTAGGTCTTTCATAAGAGTTGGGAAATTTTCAGTGTTAATTTCTTCCATTAGTTTTTCTCCTCCTTTTCCCTTCTCTTCTCCTTCTGGGACACCCACAACACGTATATTTGTGCACTTCATGTTATCATTCAGTTCGCTGATCCCCTGTTCAAATTTTTCCATTCTTTTCCCTATAGTTTCTGTTTCTTTTTGGAGTTCAGATGTTCCATCCTCCAATTCACTAATTCTAGCTTCGGTCTCTTTAAATCTACCATTGTAGGTATCCATTGTTTTTTCCATCTTTTCTACTTTGTCCTTCACTCCCATAAGTTTTGTAATTTGTTTTTTCAGTTTTTCTATTTCTTCTTTTTGTTCAGCCCATGTCTTCTTCATGTCCTCCCTCAATTTATCGATTTGGTTTTTGAAGAGGTTTTCCGTTTCTGTTCGTATATTCAGCATTAGTTGTCTCAGCTCCTTTATCTCATTTGAACTATTGGTTTCTTCCTTTGACTGGGCCATATTTTCAATTTTATGAGCGTGATCCGTTATCTTCTGCTGGCATATGAGCATTTAATCAGATTTCCCTGGGTGTAAGACCTCGCAGGTTGAAAGATTTTTCTGTGAAATCTCTGGGCTCTGTTTTTCTTATCCTGCCCAGTAGGTGGCACTCGTGGCGCTCATCTGTCTGCGGGTCCCACCAGTAAAAGATTCTGTGGCTCCTTTAACTTTGGAAAACTCTCACTGTGGGGGGGGTCGCCAGCCGATGCGGCTTGCGGGAGTGCCAATCCGAATCTCCCAGCCGGCCCGGGGATCCGCACGCGGGGATGGTCGCCGGCCTCCGCGGTTTGGGGGAGCGCCTGTCCAAATTTCCCAGCCGGCCCAGGGTGCCAAGCGTGGTGGGGTCGCTAACCGCCGTGGCTTGGGGAAGTGTCTATCCACTGTTCTCAGCTGGACCGGGAAGCCATGTGGTTGGAAGGGACCCCTGTCGCCGTTCTCTGGGGCTTGGGGATCTCCGATCCAATTCTCCCAGCTGGTCCAGGGGGCCGCGCGTGGTGGTTGGGGGGCACCAGCCGCCGCGGCTTGAGGGGACCGCCTGTCCAATTCTTCCAGCTGGCCCGGGAAGGAGGGAGGGAGGGACTCTGGCCACCTGCTGCCCCGGCCTGGGGTAGCCCGCGCCCCTCGGCGATCTCACCAGAGCCGTTTCTCCCAGCCAGTCAGACATTCCAGAATGGGTTACGCTGTCTTCTTGGTCTCTGTCATGGCTCCGGGAGCTGTTCTGTATCGTTTCTACTTCTCTAGTAGTTGTTCTGGAGGAGGAACTAAGACCGGCGCGTCTTACTAAGCCGCCATCTTCTCCGGAAGTCCCAGTGATATTCTTTATGTGTCATCCTGTCTTTTCTTGAACTGCTTGGAAAGGATTGTTGCCATCAACAAATGTCACCAAAAATGTGATTTTCTCAGTTTGTAAGATCTCTTCTTTCTGATTGAGGTCACCAAATGCTGTGTGAAACTCTACACAATAAATTTTTATAATCTGAAATCAGAAAATAAAAATGAAATGAAGTGATCGCACATTAAATTGCATTTTCATCACTTCTTGGCCTTTTGTCTAAGATCAAGTATAATTACATGTTCACCAATATCTCCATGATTTAGTCACCTTAGATGTTAACTAACCAATATGACCACAGTAACATTCAATGAAGAAAGAGAGAAGTCTTTTCACTTCTAATTAGTTGTATGTAACTTTAATTGAACTTCTCCAGGTAAATTATATCCTATACCCCAAATGTAATAAATATAGAATCATCCTTGGTTATTCTGTATAAGTAGCATCTTATTATTAATATAACAATATATTTTGTGATTTTCCAATTTTGTCATTTCAGGTTTTCAGATTATTTTTGCTTTATCTTTGAAGAAAGCTTCTCTTTTTTTCAAATAGCTTTTCTTGAAATTTATCAAAATCACGTCTCCCTAAAGGGATTTCTGAGCAATACATTAGATGAAAAACCTAATTAGATCAGTTTGATCTTACCCAAAGCTGAAAAATAAGTGCATTTTTCTCTCCCATGGAGATATTATTAATGAAAAATACTTCTATCTATTCTCTCCTCCACAATTAGCTAACAGAAGATATTCATCTTTGTTCACATATACTTCATACACTTGGCATATTATTTATAAATAATCTTCAAATTAATTAACTAAAAATAGCATGTTTTATGTTCTGAAACCTTAGTACACATTTTAGCAAATGAACAGGCTATATGTGTTGCCTATTTCTCTTTTCTTTTCTTTTTCTTATCTAGTTTCAAGTCTTGACCTTGTTTCTTTAAAATAACTTAATGCAGAGATATTATAAATTATTTTTATTACTGAGATTTACTATCTTTGCAATATTTCTCTTAATATTGTCATCAATGATAAAACTTAAGCCATACTTAACGTAAATCACAGAGTTCTTTTAGCATCTTTGATTTTAGTCAGATTTTGTGGCTCATTAGCACATTTTCAAGATTTGATGATCTACTAAGTGTTTTCTTGGCTTTAGGAAAAAGGGTTGCGCTATTACAGCTCAGGAATTTATTTTGTTCAAAACCCTAGCAGTTCATTTTCAATGAAATGCAAGAAACATTTGGAAAGCTGCATTTCACTCAGAGGCACAACATTGTGATCTCCATTTGAAATTCTTTATTCTGCCCCATTATTCCTTGAATCATGAATTTCTGATAGGGAAGAGTAAATATATTTGTTTTTTCTTAAATAATACCTATTTTGGATTGTATTGTGAAGGCTTAGAAGTTATAGTCTTGACAACTTTGATATTAGGTTGGGCAAAAGTCTAAATCAGGATTGGGATGATATACTATTTTTGTGTGATTTATGGAAGCTATCAAATTAAGAAATTAGCAGGCCCAAAGGCATCTGTTTCAAACCCCCAAGCCACCTGGTTTCATTGTTGGCCAGGCTGATGGACCAGCACAGAATGGCACATAAATGAACTTGACCTACACATCCTGGTGGCCTCCATTGTTGGTACTGATGACAAATATTGTTTCATTCATCAAGTGCTTAATGGTCCAGACTGGAAAGTGTGTATCCAGAAACCCCTACCTCTTAGAATGAAGAAGAGACATATAGTTGCATTTTTCTTCTCAAAGGCAAATGGAACCTTTGAAAAGAATTTGGAGCCAAAATCTATTTTCAAAATTTTGTTTTAAATTTTTCTTCAAATCAGTTTAGGCAACAGATAGATTTTTGTGTTGGATTTCATGTAAAATTATAAAAGACTGTAATTAATAGTATGTAGTAGCTCTTTTCAATTCCTTTTTATTTTATATTTTCGTATAAATACCCTGCCTTCTGTAACATGATTTATAACATGCTACTTTCCTTATGTTGCATCAATGTTCTATAACTTTAAATAGCTATAGGATACTATTCAAAGGTTTTAGTTCTAATATTCATGGGCTTCTACAGTCCAGCAGAGTTTGAAAATTATTGGTCCATTGCTAGATATAACTTTACATGTCCAGTAAAGTTTTGATCGGCATGATTTTTTGTTTCCTTTTAAGAATCAATTTCTAATGTAAAAGGAAAGGTAGGTTACAAGTAAAAATGTAGATTAATAGCTTATCTTAAGCGTGAAGATCTGCCAGTACTCTGGCAGTGTTCATTGTTGAATTGTCTGTACCTAGCGGTGGTGTCCTTTCTGTTGAGTCTGGACCATGGGCTCTACCAGGTCATTGTCTCCAACACTCTCTCTCTTTATTTAGGCACTTGAATTCACCTAAACATGAATTTCTAAAATTTTCAACTGTGAACCAAAAGCAACTTTCTATTCCATCTAAGCAATTACTTTCATAGTCACATGAACATGCTAAAATGATCTCTACCCTCTGATCTTAGCCGTTTTGTCCTCTCCGCCTTGAATATCCTTGCCCTTTCTTTTACACATCAACTCCTATCCAATTTTATTTAAAAACAGCTCATAGCCTGCCCCCTCTAGAAATCTTGCTTTACTCCCTCTGGCAATAGTGATTTTTCTCCCCTGGTCTCATGTGCTATAGACCTGAAGAGCCATGCCACTCAGTTACATCATCTCAGACTACTGTATGCTATTTTAACCCTTTAACTATACTTATTCAGAAATGAAATTTCTTCCAGAATAGAATTAAGCAAGTGAAGAAAAGAACACTTGTATTATTTCTCTCTATATCTTGCTTAGACCATACCATCATTTCCCTCACATGGTAGGTAAAAATATATATAGCTCTTTAATTGAATCACAGTCATGCCTCTACACCTTTGTTAATGCTGTTACTGCTATTGGAATGTATTTTCTTCTCTGCCTCAAGACTTAATCATTCTTCAATGCTTTCTCAAATGCCACTACCTTTGCAAAGGTGCTTCTGATCTCCTTTCAATTAGAATTAATTGATCCATTAGCTGAGCTACCAAAGATGGAATTTCCCCCAGTTAATGCTTATTCACTTTGCCTTTTATCATAATCAACCATTTACATACAGATTTCTCCACTAGATTATAACATCCTTAAAGGCAGAGCTACACTTTATTTTTCTATACTAATAGTATCTTTAACATAGTAGCAGTGCCCATAATTTTTGATAACCAAGTTCTTCTCCATAATTTAAATGTTATATTCATCATAAGATTTTACTGTAGCACTATTTATAGTTAAGAGAAGAATATATCATCATCTGAATTCAGAAAAAAACAAAATCTGAAGCAGCATATTATGCCAAAGGCCAAAGAGAAAAAAAGATCAGGGAAATGATTCATTACTGTCCAGAGTTATATATTAGCCATTTCCAGAAAGTTAGGGATCAAATTTTTTAAAAACTTTTTTATTGTAAAATATTACATAAATACAAAGAAAAAAAAACAATTGTCAAAGTATACTTCAACAGGTAGTTACAGAACAGATTTCAGAGTTTCTTATGAGTTGCCATTGTACTATTTCAGATTTTTCCTTCTAGCTGCTCTAAAACACTGAAGGCTAGAAGTAATATTAATAAAGTGATTCAGCACTCATACTCGTTTGTTAAATCCTATTTTCTCTGGTATACCTCCTCCTCCTTTGATCTTTCTCTCAATATATAAGGATGTTTAGGCAAAGCCCATTTTTTTTCATGTTGAGAAGGGGTGTCAACACTAAAGGATAGGGGAATGTAATTAATGGTTAATCTTGGAGAGGCTGGTCCCACTGGGTTTCAGAATTTATCTGACCTAGGAACCCTCTGGAAATTTTAGGTTCCAGGAAAGCAAATTCAGTGCATGAAACTTGTGGTAGAGTCCCAGTTCGAGCCCTAGGTGTTCTTAAGAGTTAACAGAAGTGATGTTGGTTGAGGTTTAGCAAACCATCGCATTAGCACTGTCTAACTGGAACTTGCATAATAGCCCCAGAATCACCTCTTGACTCTATTTGATCTCTCTTAGCCAGTGATACCTTATTTTATTATGCTTCTTTTACCCCTTTGGTCAGGAAGACCTGGCCCATGGTACCAGAGCCAGACTCACCCCCAGAAATCACTTATGTTGTCACGGAGATTTTCACCCCTGAATGTCATGTCCCACATAGGGATAAGGGTAATGATTTTCCTTGCAGAGTTGGGTTTCAAGAGAGAGAGACCACATCTGAGGAACTGAAGAGGTTTCCTAGAAGAAACTGTTGGGCCTCATTATGGGTAGTCTTAGTTTCTCCACTACAGAAATAAGTTTCATAAGGGCAAGTCTCAAAATCAGGGCTTGGCCTATTTTCTTGGGAGTCCTCAATGGTTGAGAGGGGGTACCTAGGGTTTCCCAGATGGAAAAGTTTAATAGTTCCGTTTTTTTTCTTCCTTTGAACCCTTAAGAGATTCTACCATACTTTTTAATTTTCAGCCCCATAGTCTAAGATGTATCCTGGTATTACATTAGACTATACAGAATGACAAGGCCTTGTTCCCATTCTGGACTCTGGGAGTTTGGGTTGTTTAAATGAGCTATCCAGACAGGTTTATTTACATTGTGTGTTACAGAAAATTCTGCTTCTAGACATAATAATTGGTCTCATACAGCAGATGAAGATCTAAAATACATCTTTTATCCCGTTATTATGATTTAGCTTACTCCAGGCAGATTGGCTTATTTTTAACTCTAATTGAGGTCTGATCTCTTTTTCAGTTACCCTAACTGATATTGTATATAGCTATGCTAACATTCAGGGCTGCAGCACTCCATTTCTGGGTCTTAGGTGTCACCGAGTTACTCAAATTTCCAGAGAAATACTAGCTGATACACATATAGCTCATTGTCTCAGAATCTAGAAATACATTTACAAGTTCAGACTAAGTGTGGCTGCTATAAGGGCTTGCAATCTGGGCCCAATTTTCTTGTAAGTATTTTCTGGAAGAGACCTTAGAATAGCTGTGCTTTTTTTTTTCTGGTTTATTATGCAAAACAGGTTGTCCTCAAGGTTTATTCAGTTTATTGCATGCCTCTTGACATCCTTTCTTTTTGTAGCTGCACCATATTCCATCATATAAATGTTACTACAGTTCACCATACTGCTTCTCAGTCTTTGGACCCTTCAACTTTCTCCATCTTTTGGGCATCCTGGATAATGTCCAAAATAAACAAACCATATCTTATAGTGTCCTCACTTGGTTATACAATCAGCAGCACTCTCAATTTTAGACCATTTTCATTGGTCCATAGTGGCAGAGAACTGACAAACAGCCTCACCAAACATCAAATCAAAACCACCCCTTCTCACCCCATTTAGTTGTCCCTGGTAGTGCTGTGGTACTGTTGATGTCTTCCTGTTTATTTCCTGTTTACTAAAAAAGAATGCATTTTTAGTTTTCCCCCATACCCCTCTATTATTGACTCTGTCCAATATCAAGCCTTTGAAATAGTTCATACAGGAACTTATTTATAATTGTAGATTTAATCATCACTTTCAATCATACTCACTTTCAGTATGGCAAAGTCACTCATAACCCCACTAATGAGTTACCATCAATTCTATCTTTTCCCTTCCATTTAAGTTTAACCTCATTGGGAAGCCTTTCCCCTATTCTCTGCCTTTTATGTACCTCTAGGTCTGCTGTATTCTACAGTATAACTTCTTTACCAGAGTCAAAATAACAAAATCAGACAGTATCTGTCCTTTTGTATGTGATTTATTTCACTCAGCATTATATCCTCAAGGTTCACCTATGCTGTCATGTGCTTTGGGGCCTCATTGCATCTTACTGCTGCATAATATTTCATTGTGTATAAGTGTGTGTGTGTGTATATATATATTTCATTTTGTTTATTCACTAGTCTGTTGATGGGTGCTTGGATTGTTTCCATCATTTGGCAATTCTGAATAGTGCTCCTATGAACACTGGTGGGAAAATGTCTGTTCGTGTCACTGCTTTCATCTCTTCTGAATATATACTGGGTATTGGTATTGCCAGGTCATAGGACAACTTGATATTTAGTTTTCTGAGGAAGCGCTAAACTGCTTTCCATAGGGCTATACCATTATACATTCCCACCAACAGCAAATAAGTGTCCCAGTTTCTCCAAATCCTTTTCAACATTTGTAGTTTCTGTTTGTTTAATAGCAGTTATTCTTACAGGTGTGAGGTGATATCTCATTGTAGTCTTGATTTACATTTCCCTTATAGCTAGTGCAACTAAGCATGTCTTCATGTGCTTTTTAGCCATCTGTATTTGTTCCTCAAAAAAGTGTTTATTCATAGCCTCTGCCATTTTATAATGGGGTTGGTTGTTCTTTTGTTGTTGAGCTGTATAATTTCTTTATGTACTTAGGATATTAAGCCTTTATCCAATATGTGGTTTCCAAATATTTTCTCCCATTGAGTTGACTACCACTTATATCTTTGAGGCACAGAAGCTCCTGATTAGAAGTAGTTCCCATTTACCTATTTTTTCTTTCATTGCTTGTGCTTTAGATTAAAGTTGAAGAACTTGCATACTATTGCTACATCTTGAAGATGTTTCTCTGCATTTTCTTCTAGAATTTTTATGGAATTGTCTTTTACATTTAGGTATTTAATCTATCTCGAATTAATTTCTGTATAGGTGTCATGTAGGGGTCTTCTTTCATTGTTTTGGCTATTGATATACAGTTCTCCCATGCCTATTTATTAGAAAAACTATTCTGTCCCTGTTCAGTGCATTTGGGACCCTTATTGATGATAAATTGTCCATAGATTGGGTGGTCTACCTCTGCATTCTTAATTCAATTACATTGGGCAATACTTCTGTCTTTGTGCCAGTACCATGCTATTTTAACTACTTCAGCTTTATAGTAACTTTTAAAGTCAGCAAGTGCTAGTCCTCTCAGTTTGTTCTTCTTTTTTAATGATATCTTTAGCTATTCAGGGTCTCTTTCCCTTCTAAATAAATTTGTGAATAACTTTTCCAAGTGTTCAAATGCAGACTGTTGGCATTTTGATTGGTGTTGCATTGAGTCAGTAGATCAATTTGGGTAGAATTGACATCTTAACAACTTTCAACCTTCCTATCTATAAGCATGGAATGTCTTTCCATCTGTTTTTGTCATTTATTTATTTATTTTAGGAATGCTTAATAGATTTCTGTGTACAAATCCTTTACATCCCTGGTAAAGCTTATTCCTAGATACCCGATTCTTTTGGTGGCTATTTTGAATGGAATTTTTTCCTTATTTGTCCCCTTAGATAGGTCATTATTTGCGTGTGCAAACATGACTTATTTTTGAATATTAATCATGTATCCTGCCACTTTGCTGAATTTGTTTATTAGCCCAAGTAGCTTTGTCATAGATTATTCAGGGTTTTCTAAGTATGAGATCTTGTCATCTGTAAATAATGAAAGTCTTACTTCTTCCTTTCCTATTGGATACCTTTTACTTCTTTCTCCTGTCTAATCACTCAAGCTAGGACTTCCAATACAATGTTGAATAATAGTGATGAAATGGACAGCCTTGTCTCATTCCTGATCTTCTCACTGTTAAGTATGATGCTGGCTATGGGTTTTTTTGTATATGCGTTCTATGATTCTCAGGAAGTCTCCTGTGATTCCTACTTTTGAAGTATTTTTATCAGAAATGGATGCTGAATTTTGTCTAGTGCTTTTTCCACATCAATTAATATGATTGTGTGATATTTCCCTTTTGATTTGTTAATGTGCTCTATTATGGTGACTGATTTTCTTATGTGAAACCACCCTTGCATTCCTGATATAAACCTCGCATGGTTGCATTGTATAATTCTTTTATGGGTCATTGGATTTGATTTGCTAGTATCATGTTGAATATTTTTGATCCTATATTCATTAAGGAGATTAACCCATAGTTTTCCTTTCTTGTAGCATCTTTATCCAGTTTCGGTATTAGAGAGACCATAGCTTCATAAAAAGAATTAGTTATTGTTCCTTTTTGCTCAAGTTTTTGGAAGAGTTTGAACAGAATTGGTGTTAATTATTTTTGAAATGTTTGATAAAATTCCTCTTTGAAGCAATCTGGTCCTTGGCTTTTCTTTGCGGGAAAATTGTTGATGACTGATTGAATTTCTTTACTTGTAATTGGTTTGTTGAGATCATCTGTTTCTTCTTAAGTCAGTATAAGTAAGTGGTGTTTTTTAGGAATTTGTCCATTTCATCCAGGTTGTTTGGTTTGTGGGCATATAGTTCATAGTATCCTCTTATGATTTTTAAAATGACTTCAGGAAGCATGGTAATGACTCCCCTTCTCTCATTTCTGATTTTGTCTCTTTTTTTCTATCTCAATCTAGCTAAGGGTCCATCAATTTTATTGATTTTCTCAAAGAACCACCTTTTGCTTTTGTTGATTCTTCCTACCTTTTTATTATTCTCTAGTTCATTTACTTCTGCTTTAATCTTTGCTATTTCTTTTGTTTTATTTGATTTGGATTAGTTTCTTCTCTTTTTCTAATTTCTCCAGGTGAGCAGTTAAGTCCTTGTTCTAGTTTGCTAGCTGCCAGAATGCAACACACCAGAGATGGATTGGCTTTTAATAAAAGGGGATTTATTTCATTATTTCTTCAGAGGAAAGGCAGCTAACTCTCAACTGAGGTTCTTTCTTATGTAGGAAGGCCAGGGTGATCTCTGCTGGCCTTCTCTACAGGTCTCTGGATTCCAACAACTTTCCCCAGGGTGATTTCTTTCTGCATCTCCAAAGGCCTGGGCTGAGCTGCAAGTGTTGAGATGAGGTATACTGAGCTCCTTGGTCTGTGCTATGTTGAACTCTCTCATTTAAGCACCAGCCAATTAAGTCAAACATCATTCATTGCAGTAGGCATGCCTCCTAGCCGACTGCAGATGTAATGAGCAACGAATGAGGTTCATGGACCATTGGCTCATGTCCACAGAAACAGAACTAGGTACCTTCACCTGGCCAAGTTGACAACTAAATCTAACTACCACAGTCCTCAATTTTTGCACATTCTTGTTTTTTTAATAAAAGTATTTAGAACAATAAATTTCCCTCTCAGCACTGCCTTTGCCACATCCCATAAGTTTTGATATGTTGTATTCTCATTCTTATTAGTCTCCAGATACTTACCAATTTCTTCTTTGTCCCACTAATTATTTAAGTGTATATGGTTTAATTGCCATATACTTGTGAAAGTGCTGATTCTTTGATGATTACTAATTTCCAGCTTCATTCCATTGTGGTCAGAGAAAGTGCTTTGGATAATTCCAATCTTATTAAATTTATAAAGACTCATTTTGTGTCCTAACATACGCTGTATCCTGTAGAACATTTCATGTGCACTTGAGAAGAATGTATATCTTGGTGTTTTGGGCTATGATGAAATATATATGTCTATTAGGTTTAATTCATTAATCACATTGTTTAAGTTTTCTATTTCCTTGTGGATCCTCTATCTGGATGTTCTATCTAGAGTGGAGAGTGGTGTATTGAAATCTTCCTCTATTGTTGAAATGTCTATAGCTGTCTTCAGTTTTGCCAATATTTGCCTCATGTACTTTGGAGGTTTTTGATTGGGTGCATAAAAATCTATGATTATTATTTCCTCTTGGCGATTGTTCCATTTATTAATATTTCCTTCTTTGTCTCTTATGACATCTTTACATTTGAAATCTATTTTATCTGATATTAATATAGCTACTCCTGCTTTCTTTTGAGTACAGCTTGCATGGAACATCTTTTCCCATCCTTTCACTTTCAATCTGTTTGTGTCCTTGAGTCTAAGATGCATCTCTTGTAAACAGCATATAGTTGGATTCTATTTTTTAATCCATTCTACCAATCTGTATCTTTTAATTGGTGAGTTTAGTCCATTAATGTTCAAAGTTATTACTGTAAAAGCTGTTCTTGAATCTATCTTTATCCTTTAGTTTTTGCCAGATCTTTGTATTCTTTTCTGCCTCTCTCTTTTTATCCTGTAAGTTATATTACTCGTACTCTTGAATTTTGTGTCCTCCTCTGGACATCCCTTTCCTGTCTTTTTTTTTTTTTTTTTTTTCAGCTGACAGGATTCTCTTTAGTATTTCTTATAGGGCAAGTCTCTTGTTGAATAGTTCCCTCAGACTTTGTTTTTCATTGAAGATTTTAATCTCCCCCTCAAATTTGAAGGACATATTGGCTGGATAAAGAATTCTTGGCTGAATTCTCACTCAAGATCTTAAATATAATATGCCACTGCTTTCTTGCTTCCGTAGTACCTGTTGAGTATTCCAAACTCAGTCTTAAATGTTTTCCCTGATATGTAATAAATTGCTTTTCTTGTGCTGCTTTCATGATTTTCTGCTTCTCTTCAACATTTGACAGTTTGAACAGTATGTGTCTTGGAATACGCCTATTTGGATTTATTCTATTTAGAGTTTAGTGGGCCTCTTTGATTTGTATATTTATGTCTTTTATAAGAGTTGGAAACTTTTCCCTAATTATATCTTCAACTAACTTTCCTAGCCCTTTACTCTTCTCTTCTCCTTCTGGGAAACCAGTGATTCTTATATTTGTGTGTCTCTTATTGTCCATCATTTCCCTAAGATCCAGTCCACTTTTTCCATCTTCTTGCCATTTGTTCTCTTGTGCACGCTAGTTCAATTTTCCTATAAGCTAGAAGATTACTTATTCTTCCTTCTGATTATTTGAATCTGCTGTTGTGTGTTTCTAATATATTTCTAATTTGGTCTACTGTATCTTTCATCTCTTTGAGATCTGCCATTTTTCTATTAAATGTTGCAAATTCTTATTTATTTCTTCTAGTGTCTTCCTGATGTCCTTTGTTTCTTTATAAATATTCTTGGGTAGTTGTTCCATATTCTGTGTCCCTCTGCTGTTTCAATTTTGTCATTTGGGTGGCCCGTTTCTGCTTGAATCATCATGTGCTTTGTGATTTTCTATTGTGTTCAGGGCATTTGATTATTTTAATAAGGTTATTTTGCAAGTTGGTTTCCTTCACTCATCTAACGTTTTGTATTTGCCTGGTTTTGCATTAAAGGTTCCCTTTTGTATTGTTTTGTTAGTTGTTTCCCACCAAACTAAGGTCTAGATCTCATGTAGGGTGTACAGTTTTTCTTGAGGGTCTATTAAAAGCTGAGCAGGGGTTCATGGATAGTCAGCAAGATACCCACCCACTATGCTTGAGACCCAGGCTTGATTCCTGGCCAATGCACCCAAATTAAAATAATAATATAGTAATAATAATAGTAATGATTAAATACAGCTTTAAAATATGAAAATAAAACACAACTTAATAATAGTAGGCCCCAAAACTCAGAAGGAGACTTCCCAAGATATATTGGGAATGAACACAGTGGTGCCCACAGAAGAGAGAGAAAATTAAAAAAAAAAAAAAATACAAAATACAAAATAAGAAATAAAAAACCCAAAAAATCAATAAATATATATCAAATAAAAATAAAATATAACAATAATACTATTAAAAATAAAGAAAAAAGTGTATTAAAACAATTAAAAACCTACAGAGAATTCTCGCCTGCTATGCCAGATACCCTGGTTCAATTCCTGGAGACTGCCCATGTGAAAAAAAAGAAAAAAACCTACGGAGATAGGGAGTTTGCCAGACTGCACTTACCTTTTCATCCCAGCAGGTGGCACTCCTGAGGCACCTGCTTCCCTCAAGTGCGTGCCTCCCTGACTGCTGTACCTTGTTGGAAAGATGGTATGCATAATGCATCTGGCCCACAGCAGGGGAATGGTTCATCCTGGTACATGAGACAGGGAGGCTGTCTGCAGAACACAGAGTAACAGCTGATTCACAGCACCTGACGCCCAGGAGATGTGCTGCTCACTGCACCTGATGAGACAACCACGTGTGGTGCCCTGCTGAGCGACAGCTCCCAGTGCCTGGGGATGTGGCTTTTGGCAGTGGGTGGCCAGGTACATCTCTGGGCTCCCCATGGGTGCTTCTGGCTATGAAGCTTCTTGGGGAAGCTTTGGAAGGCTAGAGCAGAGAATGGTCACTTCCCTTGGATCTGCAGTTACCTGCACGCCACCATCTGAATCTGTTGGGCAGACCCCGTCCTAATCCCCCCATCTCTCTCCTCCCCATGAAACTCTGAAGACCCTCTTCAAATACTCACCACCCCCACCAGAACCACAGTCCCTATCATTCTCTCCCCATCTCCTATCTTGTGCATTGGACCAAGCGTGAATTCAGTCCACCCAACTGTACCATTTTCCCAGAAATTCTAGTGTCAGATTGAATGGTTCTTCAGTAAGCATTTGAACAAGAGATCATGATTTTGTAAGAGTCATCATTGAAGTATATCTGTTGAAAGATCTTCCTAAACCTAATTTCACTAATGGGTGCAGTAAACCTATGTAAGAGTTAGTAATTGTACCTCAGATACAAAACCATGGAAATATTTTCTTCCCTTTTAGCAACCTAGACAGGCCTCCAATTGGATGCTTTCTTACTTTGTCTTCAGACTCATCTGCCACCCTTTAACACAGAAAAGAGCATTAAGAACAGGTTTCTTGTCTGCATATCATGTGACTAAGCTTGGTAATCCAGTATCTTCCTAATGGTGAGTCTGGAAATCAAATGTTAAATGGCAACCCAGGCACTTTAAAGAACAATAAAATCCCTTGTCCTTGAGAATTCTATTCTAGCAGGAGTTTGGGATCTCAGGCTGATTTTATGAACTGAAAAAAGCTGCTACTAGAACTTTGGAGTGGAAATTCTGTTTTCTGTTGAAGGAGGGCTGGATTTGAACCAAATACAGATCCAATTAAGTGGTTGAAGGTATTTCTTTATCTTACCATTTAAAATAAATGAAATAATAAACTTTAAAAAATGTACTGGAAAAACAGAAATCTCCCATATTACTGGAAGTGCAAAAGACTTTTCTAATCTAGATGATGTGACTGGATACTAAGAGATACATGGAATAATCTAAAATGTCACTCACTGTTAGCATTTCCTAAAGCAATATCCAAAAGAGTTGATTCCAGAGAATTATAAAGTGGGCTACAAATATTGCCATATCTGGAAAATGTAAAATAGGTAACTTTGAGATTGAACCTAAATGAAGATGGATTGAAGTTAAGGGGACTACTTGACATGGACTAACGTTAGGAAATGAGAATTGGAGGAGGAATTGGAGAACATGGACCTGCTGTGTGGTATTCTCTAGCACAAAGATGTTCCCAAAGACTTGAACTTCTTCAACTCTAAACTGCCAGTGATCAGTCTCAGGTGCATCTTCTCCAGGTGAATAAGAAACTATGTGTCAAAAAAAAAAAAAAAAAAAAGGTCAAATTTTCTCTCTGACCCCACTTCTATATATATTCTGTAAAAAGACTAAATCAGATTTATTTTGTAGGCCTTTTATGCAGTAGGGGCAGGTAGGGAGTAAAGTTAATTTATATCTAAAATAATCAGGCATTAACTGTTTTGGTTCTGTCTCAAGGAACAGACACTAACTATGACTAAATTAAGCAGAAAAACAAGCACAGGAAGGCTGGATAATGAGAAGGAAAAATATAAGGGAGATGGCAAATAGGAACCATTCAAAGTTATAGTCATCCCAAGAGATAGCTATTTGAGATGCCATTCCAGCTTTCTCTGAACACTTAATGCCACTATTGAAATCAGAACTTTATGATACTTCACCCCACAGATGGTGCACTTGCCAACAGATTCTAAGTGCTCCCACCACTGGAATAAATCCTAAACTAATCCTTGTATTAACCTCACTTGCTTTGAATTCAAATTCTTTGGCAGATGCATTTTATTAGTAGAGGTCGGATCCCTGGCCACACCTTTGCTCTCAGCACACAGTGCGGATTTTGAGTACTGGATTTTGAGCTTCTGTGTAGACAGTGTTCTGCTTCACACACAGGCTTTCACACTGGCTCTCACAACTGGCCATGCATAGTAAGGGGCTTTGGATTCTGCAAGCAAGGAGTGAGAATAGGGGTAGGAGGTAAGAATCATAAATAAGGGAATAAAAAGACCGAGAGAAGGGAAATTTTACTTTTTTAAATTGTTATTAGAAAATTGAACGTTTATAGAAAAATTATGCAGAAAATGCACAGTTCCCATATATCCTGTGTTTGAGATTATGCTGCCTGAATGCAATGCATCTGAAATGGGTTGGCTTTTATTAAGGGGATTTATTGTTACCATTTTGCAGTTCTAAGGCCATAAAAAATGCCCAAACTAAGGCATCCAGAGAAAGATACCTGGACTTAAGAAAGGCCGATGGCATCCAGAATATCTCTGTCAGCTGGGAAGGCACATGGCTGGCATTACTGGTCCTTTGGTCTTTGGTTTCAAACAGCTTCCCTGGGGGCATTTTCCTTTTGCATCTTTAACTGTGTGCCTGAGTCAGCTCAGAAGTTTCTCCAAAGTGGTCCCCTCTTAAAGAACTTCAATAAGTGAAATAAGACCCACCTTAAATGGGTGGAGATATATCTCCATGGAACCAACCTCATCAAAAGATTGCACCCACAATTGGGTGGGTCATATCTCCATGGAAACAACCTAATCAAAAGGTCCCACCCTGAACAATGTATCTACTCCCATAAGATTGGATTAGGAAAAAGAACATGGATTTTATGGGGTACATAACAGTCTCAAACCAGCACATTCCACTCTTTGCACCTCAAAAAGACATGTTCTTTCCATATACAAAATACATAATCCATTACAATTTCAGAAAGCCTTATACCATTTCAGTAACAATAAAGATACACTACAAAGTCAAAAACAGCATCAACTCTCATCAGTGTCATTTACAGACATGATCTTTCTAAGGCAAAATACTCTTCTGGCCATGGACCTGTGAAAACCCAAAAACAGTCATTTACTGCCAATGTACAAAGGAGGAATAGCAATAAGATAAGTGATCCCATTGCCATGGGGGAGATTGGAAGGAAAACAGGGGACACTGGACCCAAACATTTCCAAAACCTGCAGGGCAAAGCCCATTAGATTTCAAAGTCTGAAAGTCATTTGTCCTTGGGGCTTTACAAAGTGGCAGACCCACCCTTTCCAAGGGCCTATACAGTGACCCTGCTCTCTCCAAACACAGGGATGAGGATTGCAACCTTCAGGAACTTTGGGGAGACCATCTCTTTTTTTGGCTGTACTCACTCTAAGCATCAGGGAAGCACCCATGCTTTTGTCTGCCATCTCTAGGACACATGCTCAAACCCCTTAGAACAATGACTTGACAGTGAGGATACCCCTAATCCCAAAAGAATGTACCCCTCCCTCTCTGAGGCCTGGGACATCAAAACTCTTCCTGAACATAGAGGTGGAGGCCTGCCCTCTGCCTTCAGGGCAAACTCACCATCTCCAAGTGCATGGGTGGGTCCATTCTCCTGGCCTGGGATTTCTTGGCTTCAGATCTTTGCTTCCATGGTTCTGTCTTTGAAGCAATTTTTCCTTCAATTTGTCCCCGTTCTGTCCCTTTTAGTCCAGACTGGCAATGGTTTCATTTATACAGGTCTTGCAAGAAACTTGTCAGTTTCCCATGCAGTTTACAGGGCTCACATCCATCAAACAATAGAGGACCATACATAAATCCTTTCTTTTCCATTTTCAATTCTGTTTTTTTCTGAAATAGCTGACTAGATGTTTGGTTAAATCCTCACCGGGAGAACTAGCCTCTGGGGTCTCACTTTTTTGAAACCCAGAATTTTCCAGACCATCAATTTTTGCTTTCTTTGTACCAGAGAGCTCAGTTCTCAGCTTATCTATTTCCTGTTGCATTTTACTGTAAGCTGTAAGGAGAAATCAGGCTGCATTTTCCTCATTTACTTTGGAAATCTCTTCTGCTAAATATTAAAGTTCATCACTCTCAAATTCTGCCTTCCATCAAATACCAACACTTAATTTTGCCAAATTCTCTCCCACTTTAACACAAGGATTGCCTTTCTTCCAGTTTACAATAACACATGTACCATTTCTGTCTAAAGCCTCATTGGAAGTATCTTTTGAGTCCATATTTCTACCAATGCTCTCTTAAAAGCGTTCTAGGCCTTCTCTATCAATGTCCTTACAACCCTTCTGGAACCCTCCCCTTATCCATTTAAAGAGCTGTTCCAACATGTTTGGTATTTGCAATCTGGAGCACCCCAGTTCTGGTACCAAATATCTGTTTTAGTTTGCTAATGCTGCCGGAATGCAATATACCAGAAATGGGTTGGGTTTTAAAAGGGGGGTTAATAAGTTGCAAGTTTATGTTCTAGGGCCATAAAAAATGTTCAAACTAAGACATCCAGAGAAAGATACCTTAATTTAAGAAAGGCTGAATGCATCCAGAACATATTTGTCAGCTGGGAAGGCAGGTGGCTAGCATCTATTGCTCTTTTGGCTTATGTTTTCAAACTGCTTATGTGGAGGCATTTTCTTTCTGCATCCCTAAATGTCTCTGTCTGAGCTGGCTTTGAAGCTTTCCCCAAAATTGTTCCCTCTTAAAGGATTTTAGTAAGCAGATTAAGACCCACCTTGAATGGGTGGAGATACATCTCCATGGAAACCACTTAATCAAAAGGTCACATCCACAATTGGGTGGGTCACATCTCCATAGAAATACCTAATCAAAATGTCCCACCCTAAACAATAGGTCTTTCCTCACAAAATTGGATAAAGGAAAAGAGCAAGGCTTTTCTGAAGTACATAACAGTCTCAAACTAGTACAACCCCCTATTATTAACACTTGCATTAGTGTGGTACATTGTTACAATTGAAGAAAGAATATTATTATAACTGTACTTTTAACAATAGTTCATGGTTTACATTTTGTTGTATAGTTCTATGTTTGTTTTCTAAACTTTTGTTCTAGTAACACTTATACAAACTAAAATTTCTCCTTTTAACCACATTAAAATGTATATTTTCAGTGCTATTAATTATTCTCCCAATGGTGTGCTTTCATCACCACTATCCATTACCACAATTTTCCATCACCCCAAATAGAAACACTGTACTATTTAAGCATTAGCTCCCCATTCCCTACCCTCACCTGCATTCCCTACAGCCCCTGGTAACCTATTTTCTAGATTCTGACCTTATGAATTTGTTTATTCTAATTATTTCCTATCAACAAAACTGTATGATATTTGTCCTTTTGCATCTGGATTATTTCACTCAACATGGTTGAGATTTATCAAAATTCATCCATGTTTCTGCATTTATCAGAACCCCATTCCTTTTTATGACTGAATAATATTCCATTGTATGTATATACCATATTTTATTTATCCATTCATTGGTTGAGGATACTGGGTTCCTTCCACCTTTTGGCAACTATGAATAATGGCTCTATGAATAATGGTGTACAAATATCTATTTGAGTCCCTGCTTTTAATTATTTTGCATATATACCTAGAAGTGAAATTGCTGGTCATATGGTAATTCCATACTTCCTGAGGAACCAACAACTCTGGTAGAGCAGCTGCATTTTACATTCCCACCAACAATGAATGAGTCTTCCTATTTCTCCATATTTTCTAGAGAGAAAAAAAGTAGTAAAAAGAATACTACTTTTTAATTAGTAGCCATGGTATCTCACTGTGATTTTCATTTACATATTCCTAATGGCTAGTGGAGCAGAACATCTTTTCATGTGCTTTCCGGCTATTTGTATATCTTATTTGGAGAAATGTCTATTCAAGATTTTGCCCATTTTAAAAAATTTGGCTGTTTGTCTTTTGTTGTTGAGTCAGAGAAGGGAAATTCAGAACTGATTTTACCAATTTGATTGGTCATTGCCTCCTGGGACAATGGAAATGCTTCCACATGTATCCTTAAAATGAGCACTGCCCTTCAATGTCTAATTGCCAAACCTGCTACTTTCCATCTGTTTATGAAATTTTCAAAACAACTATAAAAGCACTTATTTCTGGTAAATTCATTAGAAATATTAGGATATCACTCCTAATCTAGGTATGTTCCAGGAAAGATGTGCCTTAATAAAATACATGATGTGAATGTGATTGCATTTCCAAGATACTTACTTTCTAAACTAATTTGTTTTGCTTTGTTCCCCTTATAAAAACATAAAGGCTATGAATTTTTGTGAGTGTGAAAATATATCCTTCTGTGGTTTATTTTTTCTTTTTTTAATGACAATGACAAAAAAATAATAGGCATATATCCTGTTATTGTTCAAATGTACAGTGATATGGTACCTTTCTGCATAATTTTCTTTTACATCCAAAGGGACAAGGACTTTAAATTCATTCAAGATTTACTAAGTATTAGACATCCTTTGTGACAGAATAGACAAGTGCTTTTTGAAATCACGGTGTTTTCATGGACGTGGGGAAAAAGAAAATAGCTGTTCAAGGCTAGAGATGATCAGAGGTTATGGGATCTCAAGCAGTCTCAGGTTTTTTCCAGGTGTCCTGAGGGCTAGACTGATCGATATCTCAACGCCTCTCTAACCCACTAAAACATACCAGTATCCCATAATGCATTCGCTTCAAATCTCTGATTTAGACAACTATCCACTGGAAAATCTATCATTAAATCTCTTTGAATATCTGGGTTACACAACTATTTACTGGTAAACCAATCATTAAATCACTTTATTAGAGAATTACCATAATTTTTTCTGTAAATTGTAATAAAATGCATATATTTTTAAAATATAGGCAATCTCTAATGTATCCACTCCATCCTGAAATTCAGATTTATGAAACTAATGAAATAACTCCCTTCAGTTGTTACAAGTATTTATTCATTTATTGATATCTCTCAGCTGTAAAGACAGATAATTTTACTTTTCTTAAATATAACCTGGAAAGTCTAGTTATATATTTATTGATGTGAGCTGGTAAAAGTTTTATATACTTATCTATAAAGCTAAATTCAAGGTTCAAGGCCACTGAATCTGGAGAATAAACTAAGGTACTGTATTTCTCAGATTTTTTATTTTCCTTTGGCTTTGGAGGGAATATAAACCATTCAAAGTCAAGTGTATAAACCAGGTAGCATTTCCCTCAGTGGTGGGTAATTGGTGCAGGCAGCAGAGCTTAATAGACAATTCTCTTAGCCATGTCCTCCCCAGCCTCTTTCCCAAGTATCTTTCCTGTCCAGTTTTCTGGGGTTCCTCGGATGCAGTCTTGGTTGTGGAGACAGGGTTGGTAACACAGGCTTTAATGTTGTTGCCAAGTTTTCAAGAACAAGTTTAGTGAAGAATTAAGCATTTCTAACATGGACAGGATCTATAGTTGCTCTCAAAATAAGGCATGTTGCACTTCTGCTATCAGTTACACTTCATGGACGTGAAAGGAAATGCTGAAAGAGCATATCATCATAAAGAGAAAAATGAATTAGCAAACTATCATTTAAAAATTTATTAATAGATGTGAATATTTTCCCTTGAAAATTAAGTTGTTTATTGTGAGTGGGTAAGTTGAAGGACGTTAAGTTGTTCATTATGAGTGCGTGAGTTAAAGATTATTTTACCTCTCTCTCTCTGGGGAAAATTATATACTTAGTGAATGTGATGGTTTGAAGCTGCATGTATTTCCCCCCCCCACACCAAAGCATGTTCCTAATTTTAATCTATCACCCTGGATGTGGTCCCATTGTGAGGAGGATCTCTTGGTGAGTAGGATCTTAACTTGAGATGTGACCTACTTCATTTAGGGTAGGTCTTAATCCTTTTTCTTAATAAAAGTCCTTAATAAAAGGATATAAAGATAGGGGAAAAAAAAGGCACATAAGCTAAGAGAGAAAGAAGAGAAGGACTCATACAGAAACCTAGAAAGAAAGCTGCAGCCAGAGCAGCCAGAAACCTACAGCAATGAAACCTGGGAGAAAGGGCTCTAGAGGCCAGCGGATGTCACCATATTTCTTGCCATGTGACAAAGGAGCCTCAGATTGCCAGCAGCCTTTCTTCAGGAAAAAAGTATCATCCTATTGATGCCTTGATTTGGACATTTTCATAGCAGACCTATAAGCTCATGAATCCCCATTGTTAAAAGCCAGTCCATTTCTGGCTTTTGGCAGACTTAAGCAAAATAAAACAGTGGAAATCCCCAGACTTTCAATAAAGGAAGGAAAAAGTATTTGACTGATGAAAGGCAGGATATTTTAAATGATAGCCACAGTTGGGAGAAAAATGCTGGGTGGAGAACAAGTGGACTAAAAGAATACCCATAAAAATTGATCAGGGACCCGGTTTTACTAGTCCAATGAAGAGAGAAGGAGTTCAGGAAAGTCTATGAGATTTTACAAAACAAGAAAGCCCTTCCCACCATGTAACAAGCTGACTTTTGCTGTGATATATTTTCATTACACAAATCAATTTTTCCAGTTCATGGTAATTTGCAACTTCCTGTTTCATCAATTACAAAAGAAAGTAGTACTGCTTAACAACCTTACACAACATACTAAGAAAATATTTCTTCTCCTGAAATGTATTAGTAATCCAGTGATATCTCGGAAAACAATATATTCTGGTGATCATCCACCATTTAATTTTACTGTCTGCCAAAATCTGTAGCAGTTAAAGTTAAGTGAAAAATTTATATTATAAAATTTCTCTGCTGATAAAGGGATTTTTAAAGACATCATTTATTATCAGCACTGCTTGCTGTATTTCTTTGTGATTCCAGAAATATTCTAACGTCTAGTCTTGATTGTAGGCTACACTGATTTAACATAAAGGTTATGCACTTTCCTTTAACATTTGCCTCAGAATTCTTTGGTAACCTAAAAGAGGAATTAGGGTATGGGTAGTGATAACAAAAACAAAATTATTTTTGAAGGAAGAGGCAGTAAGTTAAATTATTTTACATCCCTTTTTACTTCCCTTCCCTAATGTATTTCTCCTCCATCAATTATTTCTGTATGTAAATAGTTGTTAATGTTTCTTCATTAATTGCATTTGTTAATATGGATTAGTCCTATCTTCAAAATTACAATAAAATAACTTTGAATCCTGTTTTTTTTCCATCTATTTAAAAAACTAGCAAAAGGCAGACTGGTTAGATACAACTACCTCACCCCTCTCTAAGATTCTTTTAAAATAACAGTAAAATAATAAAGGGAGTAAACACATAATGGCAATAGCATGAGTATGGGCTCATTAGAAAAATTATTTTTAAATATCAGGAAGACAAAAAGCAGCTGGAATCACACACACATAGGAAGAAAAAAGCCTCAGTCTGAAGTACGTACATGAGAGGGCTGCCGAGGTGTGGGTTCCATTCTGACTGACATCAGACTTCTTATCAGCAATGCTACTCTGGAAGGCAATGAAAAAATGGCTTCATGTTCTATGAGAAAATAAATGTGAACTTAGAATACTAAACTTATCTGTAATATGTGGTAAATAAAAACCTTTATATACACACTAGAACTCAGAAAATTTAACTTCTATATACCATTTTTGACAAACTACCTGAAAGATACACTAATAAAACAAAGGAAGAAATAAACCCAGGAATAGCAGACCATGGAAAACTGAGTAAAATGACAAGATGGCAGATGTCTAACATATCTAGAAATCAATTGTTCCAAATTAGAACAGAAAGCCAGTGGGGTCCAAGAAAAATGAATTCTAAGAGACACCAGGAATAGATTCAGATAAACAGAATTACTCAGTCATATGATAAAGAAAGCAATTCACGATAGTCTCTAAAAAAATAATAGGATATAAGCTGTCTCAGAATACCATAAATCTAACTACAAAGCCCTAAAAGTTTAAAAACCCTCCCTGGTTGTATTGTTAACAGTTTATGCTTAATTTTTTGTATTTGTTCATTGTCGAGACTTGTCATCTTTTGCCATTGTTAAGAAACCAGATAATTAATGCAATTAACACAATGGATTATATATTTGTAAGTGGTTACGGGGGGAATTGTTGAGTTGTATGAAAGTTCCTAGAATAAAATTTTAAAAATTCGTAGGATGTACAATACAGTGAACCCTAAACTAAACCATGGACTATAGTTAACAGTACAATTATAAAAAGTGTTCTTTAATCAACTGTAACAAATGTGCCACACTAAGGCAAAGTGTTAACAATAGGATAGTATATGGGGATTCTGTATTTCTGTATGATTTTTCTGTAAAACTACAACTTCTCAATGAAAAGAAAAAAGTGGGAAAAAAGCTAAGATTTCAGTGTTATATAGCTCAACGTTATCTGGTATGCCTTGATGAATATATGTATGCGTAGTAAATTATATACACACATACATATGAGTATAAGTATATATCCATTTATAATATTTTATTATGTAAATATATTTCATTATATAATTAATTATATATTATTATAATTATATATAGTATGTAATACATTCTATATAGTATATGAAAAATGATTGACTTTTTAAAAATATTTTCCATTGTGTTAGTTTTCTTACTGAGTTGGGACAGTTCTGTGCTTACTTACAGGATACCTGGAAGTCTGGTGCTGACTTTGGCTACTCTAGGAACAAGTAGGCTAGCTAGTAATTTATAATATGTTTTTTAAAGTTTGAAATCCCCCTGTGGTACCCAGAGCCAGCTTGTTTACATGGGTTAAGAATGTGTAGATGATGGCTTACACCTATTTAAGTCAATCACATAGCTAAGCTTGACTATGACCAGTGGGGCATAAAAGACCCTACTGAAATCTTTTCCCCGAACTCTCCTAAAACCAAAATTTCGTACATGTATCTTGATGGATCATATTCCAGAGATGACATGTACCTTATGTGAAAAAGAAAGAACTTAGGGTAGGTGCACCTAGAAGTCCCCAGGCCCTGATGCTGGCCTATACATTTGTTTTCCTAATGTGCTTTATGTTTTATCCTTAATAAGTTTTTATGTGACTAAGTTCTGTGGAGTTTTTCAAACACTGTATATTATCCAACCTTGTGTAATTGTTACAATCACAATACTTTTTTTTTATGCTGTCTGATGGGGTCACATTTCATTATTTTCCCACGTGAGGATCCCATTATTATAGCACCATTTGTTGAATTTTGTTTGTTTATTTGTTTTTGCTTGTTTTGTGGGGGTGGGGGAGAACGTGGACCAGGAATCGAACCCGGGTCTCCTGCATGGCAGGCGAGAATTCTACCACTGAACTACCCTTGCACCCTCAACAACACATTCATTTTACAAAAAGCATTTGGAGATTCCAAGAACAAGATAACACACATTTACACACACACACACACCATTGTAGAGCGGAAAGCAAGTAATTACATTTGGTTTTGTTGTAACTCCTCTGTTTCTTTTTTTTTTTTTTTTTCCTTTTTCTTCCTGGAAGGTGCTCAGAAGAGTCATTAGGCTTTTATAATTGGGCATTATGCACCTAAAATTGCTGGATCATGTTCTTTTGGTTAGAGGTTTCTCCAAGCTCTGAAACCTTAGTGGCTAAACGTTCATTTCATTTCAAATAACTACACATTACATCTTAATAAAAAATGGCCATATCTTTCTCATCATCCAGTCTTTTATCATCTGTTTCCTCCATTTGTGTGTTCTGTCTACTGAATTACTGTAACGTTCACTTTTCTGGCTTCTTAAAAACTCAGAACTGCAACAAATATTATCCTCTCCGTATATCATATATAGCTGCCTAACAATTACCCTAAAATTTGGCAAATTAAGAGAAAAATCATTTATTGTCTCACAGTTTCTGAAGGCCAAGGCTCTGTAATCAGTTTAGTTGGGTAGTTCTGGCTCAGGTCTTTCATTAGGTTGCAATCAAGGCATTGGCCAGTCAAGGCCATTGACTGCATCAAGGCAGTCCACCATGGCTCAAATAAGGCTGAAGGAGCTGCTTGAGAGCTCATTCGTATGGTTGTCGGCAGGAATTTCAGTTGCTTGTCACATGGCCCCCTCCATATCCTGCCTGGGTGTTCTCACAACGTGACAGCTGGCATCCCTAGAGCAAGTGATACAAATGAGGGAAAAAGAGAGTAGGAGAGAAAGAGTCTAAGATGGAAGCCAACATCCTTTCATACCCTAATTTTGAAGCAGCATACAATCAGTTCTACTTTATTATATTTAGAAGCAAGTTACTAAATTCAGCCCATGCTTAAGGTGGCAATATTACACAAGGGCATGGATATCAAAAAGAGGTGACAATTGGTAGTATCTTACAGACCAGTTAGCATAACTTCTAAATGTGTTTTTTTTTTCAGCTTCATTCAGTGTTTTAACATAATTACATTACAATTAGGTAGTATTGTGCTGTCCATTTCTGAGTTCTTGTACCCAGTCTTGTTGCACAGTCTGTATCCCTTCAGCTCCAATTACCCATTATCTTACCCTATTTCTATCTCCTGATGGTCTCTGTTACCAATGACATATTCCAAGTTTATTCTCGAATGTCGGTTCACATCAGTGGGACCATACAGTATTTGTTCTTTAGTTTTTGGCTAGTCTCACTCAGCATAATGTTCTCTAGGTCCATCCATGTTATTACATGCTTCATAAGTTTATTCTGTCTTAAAGCTCCATAATATTCCATCGTATGTATATACCACAGTTTGTTTAGCCACTCTTCTGTTGATGGACATTTTGGCTGTTTCTATCTCTTTGCAATTGTAAATAACGCTGCTATAAACATTGGTGTGCAAATGTCCGTTTGTGTCTTTGCCCTTAAGTCCTTTGAGTAGATACCTAGCAATGGTATTACTGGGTCGTATGGCAATTCTATATTCAGTTTTTTGAGGAACCGCCAAACTGCCTTCCACAGTGGTTGCACCATTTGACATTCCCACCAACAGTGGATAAGTGTGCCTCTTTCTCCGCATAATCTCCAGCACTTGTCATTTTCTGTTTTGTTGATAATGGCCATTCTGGTGGGTGTGAGATGATATCTCATTGTGGTTTTGATTTGCATTTCTCTAATGGCCAAGGACATTGAGCATCTCTTCATGTGCCTTTTGGTCATTTGTATTTCCTCTTCTGGTAGGTGTCTGTTCAAGTCTTTTTCCCATTTTGTAATTGGGTTGGCTGTCTTTTTGTTGTTGAGTTGTACAATCTCTTTATAAATTCTGGATACTAGACCTTTATCTGATATGTCGTTTCCAAATATTGTCTCCCATTGTGTAGGCTGTCTTTCTACTTTCTTGATGAAGTTCTTTGATGCACAAAAGTGTTTAATTTTGAGGAGCTCCCATTTATTTCTTTCTTTCTTCAGTGCTCTTGCTTTAGGTTTAAGGTCCATAAAACCGCCTCCAGTTGTAAGATTCGTAAGATATCTCCCTACATTTTCCTCTAACTGTTTTATGGTCTTAGACCTAATGTTTAGATCTTTGATCCATTTTGAGTTGACTTTTGTATAGGGTGTGAGATACGGGTCCTCTTTCATTCTTTTGCATATGGATATCCAGTTCTCTAGGCACCATTTATTGAAGAGACTGTTCTGTCCCAGGTGAGTTGGCTTGACTGCCTGATCAAAGAACAAATGTCCATAGATGAGTGGGTCTATATCTGAGCACTCTATTCGATTCCATTGGTCGATATATCTATCTTTATGCCACTACCATGCTGTTTTGACCACTGTGGCTTCATAATATGCCTTAAAGTACGGCAGCGTGAGACCTCCAGCTTCATTTTTTTTCCTCAAGATACTTTTAGCAATGCGGGGCACCCTGCCCTTCCAGATAAATTTGCTTATTGGTTTTTCTATTTCTGAAAAATAAGTTGTTGGGATTTTGATTGGTATTGCATTGAATCTGTAAATCAATTTAGGTAGGATTGACATCTTAACTATATTTAGTCTTCCAATCCATGAACACGGTATGTCCTTCCATCTATTTAGGTCTTCTGTGATTTCTTTTAACAGTTTTTTGTAGTTTTCTTTGTATAGGTTTTTTTGTCTCTTTAGTTAAATTTATTCCTAGGTATTTTATTCTTTTAGTTGCAGTTGTAAATGGAATTTGTTTCTTGATTTCCCCCTCAGCTTGTTCATTGCTAGTGTATAGAAATGCTACAGATTTTTGAATGTTGATCTTGTAACCTGCTACTTTGCTGTACTCATTTATTAGCTCTAGTAGTTTTGTTGTGGATTTTTCCGGGTTTTTGACGTATAATATCATATCGTCTGCAAACAGTGATAGTTTTACTTCTTCCTTTCCAATTTTGATGCCTTGTATTTCTTTTTCTTGTCTAATTGCTCTGGCTAGAACCTCCAACACGATGTTGAATAATAGTGGTGATAATGGACATCCTTGTCTTGTTCCTGATCTTAGGGGAAAAGTTTTCAATTTTTCCCCATTGAGGATAATATTAGCTGTGGGTTTTTCATATATTCCCTCTATCATTTTAAGGAAGTTCTTTTGTATTCCTATCTTTTGAAGTGTTTTAAACAGGAAGAGATGTTGAATCTTGTCAAATGCCTTCTCTGCATCAACTGAGATGATCATGTGATTTTTCTGCTTTGATTTGTTGATATGGTGTATTACATTAATTGATTTTCTTATGTTGAACCATCCTTGCATACCTGGAATGAATCCTACTTGGTCATGATGTATAATTCTTTTAATGTGTTGCTGGATTCGATTTGCTAGAATTTTGTTGAGGATTTTTACATCTATATTCATTAGAGAGATTGGTCTGTAGTTTTCTTTTTTTGTAATATCTTTGCCTGGTTTTGGTATGAGGGTGATGTTGGCTTCATAGAATGAATTAGGTAGCTTTCCCTCCACTTCAAATTTTTTAAAGAGTTTGAGGAGAGTTGGTACTAATTCTTTATGGAATGTTTGGTAGAATTCACATGTGAAGCCGTCTGGTCCTGGACTTTTCTTTTTAGGAAGCTTTTGAATGACTGATTCAATTTCTTTACTTGTGATTGGTTTGTTGAGGTCATCTATTTCTTCTTGAGTCAAAGTTGGTTGTTCATGTCTTTCCAGGAACCCGTCCATTTCATCTAAATTGTTGTATTTATTAGCATAAAGTTGTTGATAGTATCCTGTTATTACCTCCTTTATTTCTGTGAAGTCAGTAGTTATGTCTCCTCTTCCATTTCTGAACTTATTTATTTGCATCCTCTCTCTTCTTCTTTTTGTCAGTCTTGCTAAGGGCCCATCAATCTTATTGATTTTCTCATAGAACCAACTTCTGACCTTATTGATTTTCTCTATTGTTTTCATGTTTTCAATTTCATTTATTTCTGCTCTAATCTTTGTTAATTTCTTCTATTAGTTTTTCTCCTCCTTTTCCCTTCTCTTCTCCTTCTGGGACACCTACAACACGTATATTTGTGCACTTCATATTATCATTCAGTTGCCTGATCCCCTGCTCATATTTTTCCATTTGTTTTCCTATAGTTTCTGTTTCTTTTTGGAATTCAGATGTTCCATCCTCCAATTCACTAATTCTAGCTTCTGTCTGTTTAAATCTACCATTGTAGGTATCCATTGTTTTTTCCATCTTTTCTACTTTGTCCTTCATTCCCATAAGTTCTGTGATTTGTTTTTTCAGACTTTCTATTTCTTCTTTTTGTTCAGCCCATCTCTTCTTCATGTCCTCCCTCAATTTATTGATTTGGTTTTTGAAGAGGTTTTCCATTTCTGTTCGTATATTCAGAATTAGTTGTCTCAGCTCCTGTATCTCATTTGAACTATTGGTTTGTTCCTTTGACTGGGCCATATCTTCAATTTTCCTAACATGATTGTTATTTTCTGCTGGCGTCTGGGCATTTAATCAGATTTCCCTGGGTGTGGGACCCAGCAGGTTGAAAGATTTTTCTGTGAAATCTCTGGGCTCTGTTTTTCTTATCCTGCCCAGTATGTGGCGCTCATGATGCTCGTCTGTCTGCGGGTCTCACCAATAAAAGATGCTGTGGCTCCTTTAACTTTGGAAAATTCTCACTGTGGGGAAGGGTCGCTAGTTGAAGTGGCTTGGGGGAGTTCCGTTTCAAATCTCCTAGCTGGCCCGGGAATCCGTGCGTGGGGGGCGGGCACCATCCTCCGCAGCTTGGGGGAGTGCTGGTCCAAATCTCCCATCTGGCCCGGGACGCCAAGTGTGGGGGGGGGCGCCGTCCACCACGGCTTGGGGGATTGCCTATCCAATGTTCCCAGCCGGACCGGGAAGCCACGTGTGTGGAAGGGACCCCGTTTGCCGGTCTCCGCGGCTTGGGGGACCTCCGATCCAATTCTCCCAGCTGGTCCGGGGGGCTTCCCGTGGGGTGGTCACGGGCCACCGCGGCTTGAGGGGACCGCCTGTCCAGTTCTCCCAGCCGGCCCAGGAGGAGGGAGGGAGGAACTCCGCCCGCCAGCCGCCCCGGCCCGGGGAAGCGCACACCCCTCAGTGATCTCACTGCAGCGGATACTCCCAGTCGGTCAGCCGTTATAGAATGGGGTACACTGTCTTTTTGGTCTCTGCCGTGGCTCCGGGGGCTGTTCTGTACCGTTTCTATTTCTTTAGTAGATGTTCTGGAGGAGGAACTAAGACCCGTGCGTCTTACTAAGCCGCCATCTTCCGGAAGTCCCTAAATGTTTTATGTTCTCAATATGCTCAGTATGTTGCAGTGTCTCCAGACTACTCATTTTTCAAGTGCATATAACCCTCCCCTGCTGCCTTCTGATCTGACATTCTACTTGTAACATAGTGAAGGACCTATAATATAGTAGGCAAAATAAATATGCATTAAATGGATGAATAAATAATACAATGCAGAGTTCAACAGGGGCCCTTAATAAATTTGATTGAATGACAGTGAGGAACAAAATGAAAGAAGGAATCTTTTTTTACTACTTCATCCTAGGTAGTTTTATAATCTTAGAGATATTGAGGACCTGCTCATAAATGTTCAATTTATATGAACAATTTATATAAACATCAATTTATATGCCACAGTCACATGGAAAAACAGTAAACAAAGAATCTGAAAAGTTATAAACTAGGTTTGGCATTATGTAACTGTGAAGGGCCTTTAAATTATTTTGATAAATTGTTAAAGGAGGAACAGGCTGAACTGCAGAGCTCCATGCTCTTATACACGTTATTTAACTAGTGTTATGGAAAGTTATTTTTCTACATCCTAGATTAGTTAGATATAATGTTTTTACCATCTAATTATTTTCAAATTCTCAGAATACTACATCAGTTTAATAACAGTTAAAGAAAATTATTTATAATATTGCTGCCAACCTCATACATTCTTGTATAGAATATGGTGTGTTATCCATCTTTTAAAATTTTCATTAATTTTTTTATATGAAATTCATATAACTTAGAATTTACTATTTTGAAGTATGCAATTCAGTATTCACTGAAGTATGCAGTTGTATTTATTGTGTTCAAAATGTTGTGCAACCATCACCTCCATCTAGTACCAAAACATTTTCATTGCCCCCAAAGGAGACCCTTTCCTTACCCATTAAGCAGTTACTTCTATACCCCCATGCCTTGCCCCTGGCGATAATTAATTGTCTTTCTGTCTGTATGAATTTACCTATTCTGGATATTTCCTATAAATGGAATCATGCCATATCTGGCCTTTCTGCCAGGCTTCTTTCACTTAGCATGATAGATCACTTTTCAGCTCAGTTTCTGAGGCTAGCAGTACCCTGATTCTCAAACTAGACAAAGACATCACAAGAAAAAAAAAAAGCTACAGGTCAATTCCTATTATGAATATAAATTCAAAATCCTCAGCAAAATATAAGAAATTTAATACAACAATAAATGAAAAAGATAATACTGCCAGACCTAGTGTATTTTATCCCAAGGCTGGAAGGTTTTTTCAACATTTGAGAATCATTTATTACAGTTCATCGTATTTGCAGACTAAGAAAGGAAACACACACACATGATCAAATCAAAGATGCAGAAAAGGCATTCAAGAAAATTAAATGTTTCTTCATGATAATAATTCTCTGTAAACTAGAAATAGAAGGGGACTCCTATAACCTGATAAAGAGCATCTGCACAAATCTAGAACTAACATCATCCATAACAATAAATTACTGAACATTTTCCTTTTAATGTCAGGACAAACAAAAGATTTTTGTTCATGCCACTTTTATTCAGCATCATATTAGGAGCCCTAGTCAGTGCAATAAAGAAAGAAAAAGAAATAAAAGACATACATATTGGAAAGGAAAAAATAAAACTGTTCCTGTTCACAGGTGGCATGATGATTTATGTAGAAAATGACAAGGAATTCACACAAAAGAAGACCCTAGAAGCAATAAGTGAGTTTAACAACAATTTCAGAAATAACAAGGTCAATGTATGAAGATCAATTATATCTCTATACAGTAGTGGTGAAAAATTGAAGCCTAATTTTTTTTAAAAATACTATTTACTGTAGTTCCAAAAAATGAAATATTTAGGTATAAGGTTAATAAAATATGTGTAGCAAATTAAAAAATGCTGATCAAAGAAGTTGGAGAGGAACTAAATAAATGGAGATATATAAAGGTTCAATTATTAGAAGACTCAATATAGTTAAGATATCAATTCTTTCCAAATTGATCTTTAAATTTGTTACAATCCCAGTCAAAATTGAGGCAGAATTTTTTTGTCTGGCAAGATAAATCATTTCTAAAATTTATATAGCCAAATAATTTTTAAAAAGAACGAAGTTGAAAAAATCCCTGTACCTGATTTTGAGACTTAATATAAAATTAAGTAGTTAAGGGCATTTGTGAAAGGATAAACACATAGATCAATGGGACTGAATAGAGAGTCCAGAAATCAAGTAATTCTTGACTGAGGTACAGAGGTAATTCAATGGAGAAAGGAGAGCCTTTCATCAAATGGTGCTGGAAATATAGGTCATCCATAGAAAATTGACCTGTGGGTCATACCATATATACAAATTAACAAAAAATAGATGATAGGCTTGAAATAAAATATAGAAATATGTAGTACAATAAAACATTTGAAAGAAAACATAGGAGAAAATTTTTGTGATGGTTATACAGTGGATCCCTAGATACCAAAAAGCATAATTTAGAAAAAAATTGTTAATTTGGATTTCATCAGAAGTAAAAAAATGTCCTGTGTGAAAGACACTGTTAAGAGAATGAAGAGATGTAAACACAAGCCTTAGACTGAGAGAGAATATCTGCATATCATATATCCTACCAAAATGTTACATCTAGATATAAAGAAGTTCAAAATTCAAAAATTTTGAATTTTTTTAACTACCTAATTTTTAAATGGCCAGAAGAGCTGAACAGATACTTCCCCAGATAGCATATAAGTACATGAAAATAGGGTAAACATCATTAGACATTATGGATTTACAAATTAAAACCACAAGGAGAGACAACTACAAATCTATTAGAATGGTTTAAAAAATAAAACAGCTCATAATCTAGTTGCTGGCAAGGATCAGAGCAACTGGAACACAAACACATTACTAGGACAATGCGGAGTCTTACAGGCTTTGTGGAAAACTAGTTCAAAAAACATAAAATTAAATGGACACTTGCCATATGCACTGGCAATCCTACCCCTTGTTATTTTTATAAGTGAAAATGTACTTTCACACAAAAATTTGTGACTGAATAGCAGTAATATTCAAAATTTCCTCAAACTGGAAACAATTCAAATGTTTTCCAATAGGTAAATTTATAAATACGTTGTTGCACATGCATGCAATGTAATATTACTCAATATTAAGAGGGAAAAACTATTGATATGGCACCAGCATAGGAATGGCGAACAGAACAGTGGTTGATGGAAGTTATGGGTAGTTAAGCTATTTGATAACAGAAGGGTAGTAAGTAGAAACTTTGGGGATGATGGAATTATTCTGTATCTTAGGTAGGGTATTGGTGACACAAGTCCATGTATTAAACTCAATGAACTGTTCTCCAAAGAAATGTTGCTTTTGCTGTATGTAAATTTTTAAAAAGTATTTGGTAGAGTTGATTAAAGCCAGAATATAGAGATCTCTGAGTATTAGGCCAAGGAGTTTGATTTTTTTTTTTATAGAGGGAAATGGGGCACTATTGGAGATTTAAGTAGCTGCTGACATGATAATATTGGCTAATGGGTAGTTATAAGAGCAATCACAGGGAAATAGTAATAACTTACCCCACAAATATTGCCCAGCTTTTACTTTCTTCTTTCCAATCTTCTCATTTCATGCCAATTTTAACTTTCAGAGTTATTTGTTTTAACTTATCTTAAATGATGGGGAACCTGAGTGAATTTTAATTTTCAATGAAAGATATTGTAGTTTAGGCTTTTTTTGTGGTACATGGTCTAGGAATAAAACCTAGGTCTTCCCCATGGAAGGTAAGCATTTTACCACTGAACCGCCTGTGCACCCTTGTCTTCTTTTGTACATACTAGAGTCATATTATTTATAGAAGCCAGAGGAAATAATGTTCATCTAGGGCTTATGGAATATGAACTTATTTCTAAGTGATTTGCATTTTCCATTATATTTAATCCTCATAACCAGCCCTATGAACATGATATTATTTTCATTTTAAAGGTCAAAACCTGGACTGGATTATGTGACTTTTCCAATGTGATGCCATTAAATGGTGGAGCCATGAACTAATAACTCCCACCGTAAAATGGCCATATTACCAAAATAGATAAGAAACAAAGAGGCCACAGAGCACCCTTGCATGAGCACTTCTTACATTCTGAATACTTAGTATTGGACTCACAATTAGTTAAGTTATTTTCGTTTTTTAATTTTATATGCTATCAACCAAATTTTCTTTATTGTGACTCTCAGGTCTGCTTACAATTAAGCCTGTACAGTGTATGCCCATGCCTGGCTTAGCTGAATATTTGATTATCCAAAAAAAAAGAATATATGCTATAAATGTCTGAAGCCATTATGCTGATAATCCCAGTCTGGAAATTGCTGAACATTATCCTGGTACTTTGAATTCCATTATACCAGGTCTAACAGTGTTGGAAACACACTTTCTGTTTCAGTGCTTTATTAGTCAACATATATTTACTGAGTGCCTGTTATGCATCAGTCACTATACTGGATGCTGAGATGCCATTATAACGAATGGTGTCATCCTTAAGAATGCCTTAAGGATATGCCCTTAAGAAGATGATAGTGTAATCGGGGTGGGGAGAGAAAAACATTCTGAAGTTACTATTTTAGACAGGTGAGTGTCTAAGTCTCAGTAGAGAAAGGTCCAGAATGACTCCTAGATCACATGAAGTATAAACCTAAATCTAAAGTGGCTGAGGAAGAGTCAGTCAAATGAAAAGGATGAGAACAAAAGGAGAGGATTTTCAATTCACTTGCTCTGAAATACAGCACAGCTCTCAATTCAATTACTTGTAAACACTGACTACCAAGGGAACCTTTTATTTATTTATTTTTAATGT
The DNA here is from genome assembly GCF_023851605.1 of Tamandua tetradactyla. NCBI lineage: Eukaryota > Metazoa > Chordata > Mammalia > Pilosa > Myrmecophagidae > Tamandua > Tamandua tetradactyla. The sequence goes on from NC_135339.1 coordinate 31,209,221, forward strand.
TCACATTTAGCTAATATCATAGTTACTCCCGTAGGGATGTCTGTTTTTCTCAGTATTCAAAAAATTTAGCCCTTTTATTTAATATTCCTTTTTTTCCTCTTTTCCCAATTGAGTAACAAAATAAAACAAAACCAAATTCTTCAAATACTCATTTGAAACAAGTTCCATCCCCTGAGATTTACCTTCAGTGATTCTTTTCTCCTCTACAAACACTATGTATGGGTTGACTTATCTTCAGCTCCTCCTTTTTGACTTCTTTTTCCCCCATATATAGACCCCTAAAATCCAGAGGGAAACAAAATGAAGCAAATAGGATTCCTTAACTTTTGCTTGATTGCTCCCCTAGCAGGATGAGTGGACACATTCTGATTGTCTTGTCTGTCCTAATTTATGTGGATAACTTTACTTCCATGTTCTTTTCTGCTTGGCAGAAAAATACATCACACTAGTTCATTTTTCTGCGGTTCTCCCTCAGGCAAAAGCTACAGCTTGATTCTGTGAGTATGAAAAATGCAAAAATAAGATAACAATATTTTATTTTTGTACACACCAACAGATGTCTGCCTAAACACAGTGAACTGTGCAACCCATGCTAAGAAATTCTTGCAAATATAATATTTTAAAAATATGCATTTGATAAAAAACATACATTTGAACCTACTGAATTTGCAATTGTGCCCATTCTTTGGAGCCCTGAGACCATCATTGGCTTTATAATGGAAATGAATATAATATTGCAGCAATGACTATTAGGAAAGTTAAAATATATATATACCAAGAGCCTTAAGATAAAATGTTTTCTGACTATCCAAGAATCTATGCTGTATCTAGTGTTTAGTTACTAGTATCTAAAAGGTATCTAAAAAGACTTTAATTAGAGGAATTTTTGGTGGCATTGGGAAATCCTCAGAACATATTATAGAGGGACAAGAAGCAGGTTAAAAAATAGAGAAGTATATATAATATTTTTGAAAAATGCAACTATCTACTTTTTGAATCAATATTTATCTGTGATAAATATACATGCAAAAGGTTACATAATAATAATATATCCCATAATAATATATTGTTAAGTTGTATATGTTTTTGAAGGTTAGAAATCATTCTGACCCAATTAAGACCTTGTACCCTACTAGGTACAATGGAATATCCCTCTCATTTGCTATTCCCTTTTTTACTTATGAACATTCTAGTCATTCTTAAAAACCCAACTAAATGGCATTTAAGAAGCATGTTAACTAAGTCAGCATGAAATCCTCTCTCCCTCCTGTGTGTTCCCCTTACCACTTTGATGTACAGTATTTGTTCATGATACTTATACAATACCTTCTATTATTATTATTATCATCATCATCTAATGCCACTCTTAGATGTTAAAATTAACATTTGAATTATCCTGAAATTGACATACTGACTGGCATGATAGTCACTAAACATTTGATGAATTGAATTAAATTTGGGTTATTTGGGCTATGGAATAATTTGGCTTTTCAGGGTTCTTTTTGTACGAACCTGTATATGATAAATCTTTAATATATTTAAGAATGTAGTCCATAACTTTCCTGAAAGTTTATGTTATCCAAATAAAAAGATTTTCACTCTAATGTTTAGGAAATATCAAGTTACAAAACTGCCCTCCTTCAAGGAGTTGTCTTAGCCTCCTTGGGTCAAATCCACCATGCTACTAAATATGGCAGCTGGCAGTTTTTTGTTTATTTGAGTTTAGAATTGATCTGCAATGTACTCATGTTGTCAAACATATACCTGCAACAGTCCATAAATCTAGTTTAGGGCTTAGGTTTTACAGCATTTTACTTGAGAGAATTTACAAATCTCATTAAGCAACTATCTTCTTAAATATTTCCTGGATGGATTTAAGAAGGGATTTCTGTATTTTTAACATTGACCCATATAGCTATTTCCTAAAAAGCAGTTGCTAATTAACAATAAAGACACAGTAATCACATTGCCTGTGTTCAAATACCAGCTCCCAAGATGGCAAGACGCTCAGGCTTATTGCAGTAAGTTTTCCATAAACGATAATTGGCATTGTAGTGTTCATGGTTATCATGTCCTCGGGAGGATTCATTTCCAGACTTGTGCCCTGAAGCAGACTGACTTGTAGAAGGATGATCCACAGAGATCTTCCATAAATGGAAAATGAGATTATTGGGTCTGTGTATATGATCATTATTTTTTTTTAATTGTTTAATTTTCAGAGAATGATCTTTACAAAGAATCTGATATGATAAATTAACTCATGTTTATTTGGAGCCTCATTAAGAATAGCTGTTTACCATTTAGTTATCAGAAAAAAATTATTTAAGGACTATCTGGTATTTAATGAAGCTCCTGGATCTTTCTTACAGGGTCTTGAGAAGTATCTATAGATAAACAAGACTGCTTTCTTCTAGAATACACTAAGTAAAATCTCAAAAAAGGGAGATGTATAATTAGTGTAAAATTCAGAAAACTTAAAGCCCAAACACATTCATCCAACTTGTATTTAATATGTATATAAAATATCCAATTAATGATGTCTCTTGAGATGGCATTGATCCTCTCATTTGTTGATCTGAAATTAGACGAAAATAAGCATTTTTTCAATTGACCCTTCAGCAGTTTTCCCTAGGGTATTTTTTCTCAGCAGCCATTTCCCTTTTCCCATACTTAAAAACTAAGGTATGGGAATAATTGTTTTTTTTTTTTTTTTTTGAAGCTGATTCACACCAATGGAAGGGCATATCTCTTGTCCTCAGCCAGACAAATTTGTTCAACATTCCATTCTTTGAGAGGGGAGAGAGCAAATTTTTAAGTTTGTCTTTCATGGACAAAAGTTAAAAGTGTAATCAGAGTTCCCTCTTTCTCAGAGGGATTCTATTATTATTAGGCATTGATGGCAGGGCAAAAGTGAACTCTCTTCCTACTCCCTGCCCTGAATTCTTTCTCCATGGTCCTTGCCTCCGTGTGCCACCCTATGGCTCTTTCAGTGCAGCAACCAAGAATGATCTTGGCAGAGCCACTTAAGACACTTTGAAGTATTTCACCAAAGGGGGTATTGCAGATACTCAGACAATGCATTCTCAACAAAATATCCAATTTATGTGTGCCAGCTAGGACAGTTCACACTAAAATCAAAGAATAATCCTAGGCACTGAATGACACAAACTCATGCCATCGATGTCTCACGTTGCTGTTGAAGAGGAATTATATCCTCTGAAAAATTGAAGAATGTCAGCTCACGACAGAGAATTGTCTGCTCAGGACCTCTTCATTTTGTGCTTACTGGTGTAGAGAAACCATTGAAACTAGTGAGAGTTTTACACATGGCCTACATTCACAATTGCAGAAGATTAGACCCTCCACATTTTCTTTCAAAATTAAAACCATAAAATTAATTCAGAGACTGTAGAAAGTATTTATATTTAAATAAAATTATAAGCTATGGTGGGATGAAAAGGACATTCTTCTTGGCCTAGTTGTGGCAAGAATTTGACCAAATCACCCCTTATTTATTTGTTTCTGTCTTTTTATGGAACTGATCTCAAAATTGTTTTGGAAGAAGTATTTGTAGGAGAAAAAGCTTAGATTTTAGGAAACTCATAAAATTTGGCTGTGGAATGCATGGTTCTACTTGACATTCCCACTCCCAGCAACTTCAATCTCATCTATGTGAGATTATTGAAGATAATCTTATTGTGGCTTATTGAAGACAGCGCTCAAAATTTTTGAGCATTAATTTAGGTTTTATTAAAACTTTGTACAGCCTGAGAATTTATGCTAGTTGATTATAACACCATCAGTTTGTATTTACAATTATGTTATGAGTCACTATTAGTTGCAGGCATCAATGAAGCCTGGAAATACGTAGTTAATTTGGTTGTTGTTATTGTTGTTGATCTTGAGTGAAATGAACACCTTGATACATAATTTTGTTAATTCTTGCACTCATTTGTTTTTCTTTGCCATTATTATAAACTGGGCTCTAAGAAAAACTACAAGATCAAAGCCTTCGGTGATTAGATGTCTGAGAGATTCTTTGTAGTATCGTGAAGAACAAATGAAGAAGTGTTTTTTTTTTTTTTTTTATTTGCTTTTGTTAGTTTTGATTAAGCAATTTAACTGTTAACTTTCCAAAGTGGTGGTTGTGTTAGTTTGCAAGTTGCCGGAATGCAATATACCTGAAATGAAATGGCTTTTAAAAAGAGGAATTTGTTAAGTTACAAGTTTATAGTTCTAAGGCCACGGAAGTGTCCAAATTAAGGTACCAACAAAAGGTTGCCTTCACTCAAGAAAGGCCTATGAAGTTTGGGGTTTCTTTTTCTCAGCTGGGAAGGCACACGGGATGTCTGCTAACTTTCACCCCAGTCTTCTTGTTTCATGATGCTCCCCTGGGTGGTTTTCCTTCTTCATCTCCAAAGGTCTCTGGCTGTATGGACTCTGTTGGTACTGGTTGCTCTAAAGCTTTTTCCAAAATGGTTCCCTCTTAAAGAGTTCCAGTAAGCAACCCCACCTTGAATGAGTGGAGACATATCTCCATGGAAACCAACTAATTAAAAGCTAATACTCACAGTTGGGTCACATCTCCATGGAAACAATCAAAAAGGTCCCCCCAGAAGTACTGAATGAGGACTTAGTTTTCTGGGGTACATAATACCTTTAAACCAGCACAGTGATCATAAAACCACACCATTTTGGAGTTCTTGTAGGAAAAAGAAAAATAGCAACTTGTCATTGCATATGTTATACTTTCTAGATCCTAATCTCCCTGGAGGATTTTTTTTTCTCATATGTCTTCACTTGCCAGGACTTCTATGACAAATACCACACCATGGGTTGCTAAACACAGGATTTTATTGTTTAATGGTTCTTGAGGCTAGAAGTACCAAATCAAGGGTCAACAGACCCTGATTTCTCTTGAAGTCAGTAGTGTTCAGGTGCTGGCTTGACACAATGCTGGAGTTAATTGGCATGCATCTCTGCCTGCATCACATGACTTCTCCTCTGCCTTCTATGTCTCCTGATCAGTCATTTGGGTCTGTGTCTCGACTTTCTCTTCTTATAAAGACTTCATTCATATGGATTAAGACTGACATTGAGTCAATTTGGCCTTATCTAAATAGGCTCTTGAAAGATTCTATGCACAGGTAAGTTTCTTAACAAAAGATAACATCTTCAAAATTCCCATTATCAAATCACTCATACCCACAAAACAACAGATTAAGACTTGAATATGTTTTTTTGTGGGGGATATAATTCAATCCCCAATAGCATGTGTTTTGGTCTCCCAGCTGCTAAAACAAATATCATTCAATGGGTGGGCTCAGACAACAAAGATTTATTGGCTGACAGTTTTGAGACTAAGAAAAGTCCACCCTCAATCAGTTTGGGCACATTAGTTCCACTCAGAATGAAATGGTAGAATAACAGAGGAGTAGAGTCCATCAGCCATTTGCATTACGTTATTTAACCCCAGATATCAGGGTATAGAATACAGAAATGATTATTTTTATTTTTTAAATCTTTTACTAATATTTTTCAGAGAAAACACAGCTTGTTTTTTTGTTGTTGTTGTTTTATTTTATTTATATTTATTTTTATGGTGCTATAGGTTTTCCAGAAACCATTCATAAATTCAACTGCAGTGGGCCAAATTGCCTCTCAACAACATTTAAGTCTTCATTATGTTTCTTGGCATTTTGCTTTTGTTCCCAACGCATATTGTTCTTTAATGACAGTATTATCACAGCAGAAGCATTCGTGGTTGGAAATGCCAGCAAAGATTCTATGCCTGAAAATATAAAGACTATACTACATTAAAAAAAAGGACTTAGTCCATTGTCCTGCTGTTCTTCTTCAGAGGTCTCATTCTCTTTTTCCTTTTTGACATTTACCTGTGGCTTAGCAGTATTGTTTTCTAAGACTTCTTATTAAATTAAAAATAGTTAGGAAAGACTAGAATTGCTTTACTTTTCCAAGTTTCTACGAAAGAAACTTATGTTCTTCTGTTTGCTTGTGGTCAAGAAAGCATTCATGTTTATACTAAGCATGTGCAATCAGGAAGGGTGAATGGTTAAGGCAACTGGCTTTCTGATCCATATATTTTCTGTCCATTGCCAGCACCATTGGTGAGTTTCTCTGAAGGATCATTCCTCCTACTGAAATCATGAACTTTTAATAAAGATACTCTTTAGATTTGGAACCATAGAGAAAAGACCTTGTATCAAGATGGTAGTGATATCTCAACTTAGATTTACTCAAGTAAGTAAACAATGGTGTGGATTTTTATTATTGAATCTTTTATTTGAAATATGCACAAATATGCATATAGATCAATTTTAGAGAAACATGACAGAGTGAAGATTACTGAATTTGAAGATTAAGAGAGATGGCTTTGACTTCCACTTCTGTAAATGACTAATTTTGTGTCTTTAGGAAAAATGCTTAAGCTTCTTGAAATTCAGTATCCAAATATATAAAATAGTGATGGTTCTACTTAATGGTCTACTTTTTGTAAGAATAAAGTAAAATAATATAATTTGAAAGCCTCTTGCTATACTTTGCACATAATTTTTGATTAACAAATAGTTCAAATAATTCTTACATATAGCATTAACTGATCCAATAATTCAACAAAAATAGTACCTTCCAAATATTAAAGAACTTGTGAAATAAAGAAGAAACATCCTATGATGTAGCTTGTATCTTAGCATTACCTAAAATAGTTCATTTCTCTTGGTTAGTAAACCAAGTAATAATTTATATGACCAGTATTAATAATAACATTTATATGAAATGATATAAATAGGTACTGTGTTTTTAAGAAAAATGATGAAATAGCAGAAATTCTCTTTTAGTGACAATCTTAGTAAACAACTGACAGTTCGTACACTTTGTACAACATCATCCTCTAATATCGTATTGACTCTGTGGAAGATAGTAATTTTATCTTTTTTTTTTACAAAGAAAATTCTCTATCTTCCTGCATATCTATATCATATACTCGAACCATCTGGAGATTCCATAAGATTAAAAACATTTGATTTGGGATGCTATTGTTTATAAATATGCACAATTTTCTAAATGAATGAATTAATGCATTTTATTTGCTCAATTATTTACTTAATGTCTTTTATTACATGTTTACTCCATAACAGGCATTTTACTGGGCCCTCAGGATACAATGGTGATGACATGGTTCCTCCCTTCAAAGTCAGTGCATTTCGCTGATTTAGTCAGGACACTTACTGAGAACTACTTGTGAAGCACGATTTAGACAATTATAATTCATTGCAAGAATAACATATGATGTTCTATCACCTAGGCTAAGAACTACCACGTGAGCTTAAGAATTAGGAGATTAGAATTTGAACCTGGGCTCTGCTCTTGAAATATATATCATCTTGGGGTGGGTAACAAACCTTCCCTGTGCTTCAAGCTTATTATTTGTAAAATGATTTGTTAAAAAAAAAAAGAAAAAGTAAAACTTAAATGTGTACATAATGATGTCTACCTCTTGAAGGTGGTATGAGTATTAACCTTCTGCCATGGTTTCTGAAGAATTTTCATTCCATCGTCATGTATTTCTTCCCTTCCGAGGATAATATCAGCAGTAGAAAGGTGCAGGAGAAAGATCCCCCCACCCCCACTGACTAACACTGAGTCTCACTGGCCATCCTCAAATTTGTCATTTTACAAAAAAAGTTTGAATATGATTGGTATTAATTTATTTTTATTTAACAAATCATATAATTCCAAACATTTTAATAGGATATGATTTTAATAGGATATTAATTTTTAATAGGATAAGAGTATCTTCTTTTAGGATTTCATTAATGAGACATTTAAATCATGCCTCATTGTAAAAATATGTGTGGAAAGTAAAGGCAACAGCAATGATGTGTTTTAATGTCAGTGTTAACATCTGTTTTTTTAGATGCATTTTTCTACAACATAATTAGAAGATTACCCCAAACTATTGTGCATAAAGAGAAGCCTAGAAATGCAGTTTTCTATGTCTATTATTTCTGCCAACTTTAGTAATAACTACTGATGAGCCACACATTTAAGATATACAGCCTAGGAGGCATACGGGTATCTAATTAGTTCTATTTCTCCTTAGAACTAACGATACTCTTTTATTTCTAGCTTTAATAGCATAATTTTGCTGATGCTGTACTTTGAAATGAGCTTAGTCACAGTAGCCTCTGACATCCAAAGATACCAGGTTTTATTTTCACTTAATTTATTTTTAAGCCCCTTATTATCTCAAGCATGGCAGCCAGATGACTCTATTTTCCTTTGCTAAACTTTTAGAATGTGTGCATTTTCGGTAGTTTACAATTTACTAGAACGATGGCATAAAGGAATTTGGTGGTTGCTGAGGTATTAGTGGTTTCCTAAAGGGAAGACTGGCTTTAATATTTTGTTTCATCTTCTACTAATTCATTGATAACCATATTTAAGTCACAGAAAACTATTCCAGACAATCGTCATGGAAGTCATCAGGACCCTGGGATGACCAAACACAATGGTGTTTAATGTTTCTAAACTTGTCCATCATAAAGATATCTGGGGTCTGTTTTACTGCCAAAAGCTACATTTCCTAATCTGATTCCATTTAACAGTAGCTCCAATATACTATTAAAAATACATTGCAGAACATTAGTGTGCAGATATTTGCTCAAATCCCTGCTTTCAGTCCTCTGGGATATATACCTAGAAGTCATATGGTAATTCTATACTTAACTTGCAAATTGATGTTCATAGGGGCATCATTCACAGTTGCTAAATGATGGAAGTAACCTATGTGCCCATCAACAGGTGAATGGGTAAACAAAGTGCCGTATAAACACCCAATGGAATATTATTCAGTTGTAAAAGGAATGAAGTTCTGATACAAGCTACAACATGGATGAACTTTGAAGACATCATGTTGAGTGAGATAAGCCAGACACCAAAGGACAAATATTGTATGATCTCATTGATATGAAATAGAATAAGAAAATTCATAGAGTCAGACACAGTTTACTAGAGGTTGAGGTTGGGGTAGGGAATGGGGAGTTAATGTTTAATTGATACAGAATTTGTTTGAGGTGATAGAAAATTTAATTAATGGATAGTGGTGATGGTAGCACAACATTGTGTATATAATTAACAGCATTGAATTATTTATTTGAATGTGGTTAAAAGGGGAAAGTATAGGTTGTATATATTTTATTAGAATAAAAATAAAAAACAATAGTAGAGGAAACAACATAATTTCTTGGGAACAACCACTCACGGTGAATCTGGAGACCTGGGTTCAAATTCTAGTGCAAATAAAAATTATATTATTTTTGTATGTCACTTTACCTTTGGTTTATCATTTTGCTCATTAATCAATCAGTTAATAATAGTTGATCTGCTTATCTCTCAGGGATTATTGTAATAATTGCATAAACTAATATATTTGAAATTTCTCAGCAAATAGTAGTTACAAGATACTGCTAAAAAACTATGTCTCCAATGCTCTTTCTTGTATAAGTAAGCGTAAATACTGCAATTGCTTAATAACTGTTAAATAAGGTTAGTAATAATGAATATTGTTATAGTAGAATCATATAGTCACTTGCCTTCAGAGCAAGTAATATTTAAAACAAGAATAAAAAATTTCCAGACATACACTCAATACCATCTGTTCAGTGGAACACATTTCAATAACACCTCCAATCTGTGAAAATAGAGCATAGATTTTTAAAGTATTTAGGGACAGTCACCTAAGGGATTAACTTTATTCTCCTTGACCTTTCTACCTCTTTGATTCTCAAATTTTTTTCTGGAACTGCTCTAACATGGAATTATTATCTGCAACGGAAAAATCCCCTAGTGAATTTGACACTTTATAAACTGAATTTTTGAATGCTATAGGTATTGAGGTTTGGAGAAAGAGATATAACTGCATATATTTTATCTTGACATACATATATCAAGAAATTCAGTTGAAACAAGTTGAATTTTTTGAGTGTATGGCAACAGATAATGGGTAGCAATTTATGAAAGCAATTAATGTTAACCAAGACCCACAAATATAATCCTGTGCTACGTACAACCTTTATGTTTATAATATATAAATAAAAGTTTGATATAAATGTTGATCATAAAATGCCATTTCTTCTATCATTTGCTTTGAAAGTAAATGAGTGATGTTAAAATTATTTTCTTGATAACTAACTAAATTTCCTGTTTTCTCCCTCATTGATTATCTTCTGAGTCAGTTGCTCGCAATTAGTAACAGAGGTTAATTTTCATTAAACACTTAATACGTGTCCCTCATTGTGTTTAAGAATGCCCGTGCCTCATATGTTAGCTCCATTTAATTCTCTCAACAAAGATCCTAAATTTTTGTTCAGATGAATATGAATATTATAGCCTGTTCAGATGGACATTGGATATTAGTAAAGGTGAGTAAATAATGTCTGACCACACAGTCAGGTCATGTGATGCCAAAGACTCAATTCTTAACTATTGTGCCTTACCGATCCCTTATGAAAAGGTCCTTCCTAAATTAAGACAAAATAAGGCAGTGTCTGTCTTTTACAGTCTGCAAGATACCTTCCTGAATAGTAATTTCTTAAAATCTCTTAGTAGCCCCTTACAAAGTTTAATCAATTTTAGGGCGAGCTAAATTAGTCCTTACCTGAAATGAGTCCCTACTTCTTAATCTTGTTTGTATGACTTTTATAATTGAGGAAGTCTGTGTTATTGCTTTGCTTAGGTTTCTGTGTATATATGCTTACAGGAGATGAGTTACGTCTGTCCAAACTAAATAATCCTGAATCCTTAGGTCCTTACAAATATTCCCTTCTCTCAAGCCTTTAGAATTCACACACCCCCCTTTTTTATTGTTGTTGTAAGTTTCTTTGATTGAAAGAATCTCCCCTGTTTCTCCAGACCTTCCTTAAAAATAGAAACCTAAACTGAACTTGCCTTACCATTAATACTCAAAGTTGAAGTCAATGCAAATGAAAATTCACAGCATGCCTTTAAAAAAATATTTGGAAGTAAATTTTTATTCAAATTTAATATATGCTAATATTAGATAATCTATGTAATTCACCAACAAACATTTAAAGGGAAACAAAATCAGCTAAATTCCCAGAACATGGAAAAGAGATCACTACTGCTTTTATGTTATAAAATTTTAAATTATGTGTTTTTGTATATTTAGTTTGTCGTTTTTTTCTTTGTTGCTCTAGTTGTGCTGTGCATATAATTTTGTATTTTGCTTTTTTATATTGAGTGTCTTGAAATAGCATTTCCTTTAGGAAAGTCTCATCATTAACATCAATTTAATTATTACATAATAGTTCACCATATGAATATAGTAATTTACTTAACTATTCTTTTTAAGGAATTTAGATAATTCTCTATTTTTTTATTATCCCAAATACTGAAAAGACCTTCTTTTTTAGTTTTCTGTTGTGCATAATTTCCCCCCTCCCCATATTTAAGATAATTTCTTTTAGGCTAAATTCCCACAAAATGAATCTTTGGGTTAAAGGATATGAAAATTTCAGGGTCTTGATGTCTTTTCTATATTGCTTTGCATAGAGGTTGTTCCAATCTGCCCAGTACCAATTTGTCTTCAGACTTGGCCCCGTGGTAATTGCCTCATCCTTTTCTCTTTCTCTTTCCTGTTCTCTTTCTCTTTTCTGAAAATGGAAAGTTTTCATTCCCATTTTTATTTTGTGGTGATCATATTCTACATCAGTTTTTCATCTTTTTATTTACTATTACTCAATTACTAGGTTAATCTTTCTTTAACTATTGCTACAAATTCCCTCTGTAATTAAACTCAGAAGACTTATCCAAGTGGATGTCATTAGAGCCATGAAACATGTGTTTTAAACAGATTAACTGAAGCATATTTTATTTATTTAAAATTTATCAATTTCAAGTGTACAATTCAGTGTTTAATGATGTTTAGTTTATTTATTGAGTGAGACAGTCATCACCATAAATTTGTTTTGAACATTTTCATGACCCCAATAGGATGTCTCCTGCCTATTTACAGTTAAGGCTTGTTCCCTATGCTCAACCTCCAGCCCCCAGGCAACCACTTATCTAGACTTTGTGTAACTTAACTAAACTTTGGGTCTCTTTAAATATGTTTTCCTAGACATTTTATATAAATGGAATCATATAATACATGTGTTCTTATGTCTGGTTTCTTTCCCTTAGCATGTTTTTGAGGTCCATATTTATTGTAGCATTGGTCAGTATTTCATTTTTTTATGGCCATAAAATATTCTGTTTTATGAACATATACATTTTATGTATCCATTCAACAGTTGATGAGTGTATTAGTTAGGGTTCTGTAGAGAAACAGATTCAACAGGAAATATCAATAAATATAAAATTTATAAAAGTGTCTCATGTAACCATGGGAACATAGAATCCAAAATTTGTAGGGCAAGCTGTGAAGCTGATGACTCCAATGGAGGGTCTGGATGAAATCCACAGTGGAGGCTTGCCGGCCAAAGTAGGAAGAGAGACTGTCTCTTCTGAACCCTCCTTAAAAGCCTTCCGTTCATTAGATTAAATGCCACTCATTGCAGAAGACACTTCCCTTGACTGATTACAAATGGAATCAGCTGTGGATGAAGCTGAGATGATCATGATTCAAATCTTTGAAATGTCCTCAGAGCAACAGACAGGCCAGCACTTGCCCAATCAGACAAACGGGTACCACCACCTGTCCAAGTTGACACATGAACCTGACCATGACAGTCCACCAATTGTCAACTTGGCCCCTATATACATTACCTTAAACCATACTTAATTTCTAAATAGGAAACAATAAAACACATTTTTTCCTCAACTAACAATACTTAACTGTCCTGCATACAACCGGAAACACATCAGATTTCCCCAGAATAGGGTGCAAGTCCTTGGGTAATATTCATTCTTAAATTTGATATCTTACAATTTAAATACTATAACATGAACAAAACATCATTATAGTCTTCATTTCTGTAACTGATCATGTGGTCGTAGTTCATATTTATCACTACCTTCTTCCACTACCCATTCCATGTTCACTTTACCCTCAGCAAGTACTTCAGCTGGTCGTGGTTCTTTGCCTGGTGGAGTGACCCAAACCTTCATTCCTGAAGTTCCAGAGCTATTGGTAGTCCTGCCTGGATTGGGTTGTTTCAGTTTTCCATTGATTTTAATGACAGGGCGTGGTAGTACTAAAAGATGCCCTAGGGGATCTCCTATATTCCAGGAAAACTCTTCTTTACCGCCATTGTGTAGTTGCAGTCCTATTTCCCCCTGATAATCAGGGTCAGTCACCCAAGCCAGTAATGTAATCCCCTTCTTGGCTTGTTGATCCAGGGGTATGAGTAGCCTAAAGTGACCAAGTGGCAGTCTTAGATTCCATTTTAGAATAATTGTTTCTCCTGGTGGAAGCACTCCCCCTTTTAGAACTAAAATCTATAGACCAGCAGAGCTCAAGACTGCAGGGACAGGAAGCAAAAATTTTCCTAGTGGATCACTAGGGATAATAGTGAGTGATGCCACTCCCATTTCTACTCCTTGGTTCCTGGACCCATGGATCCTGGCTATGGGAGAAACAGCACATGCAGTGGACACTGACTCAGAGCATACACAGCTTCCTGGAGAACATTACCCCAGCCCTTATTGCCTGGGTATTGCCACCAAGTTGGCACTGTAATTGAGTTTTCAAAAGGTCATTCCACCATTCTATCAATCCAGCTGCCTCTCGATGATGGGGAACATGGTAAGACCAGAGAATTCCATGAGCATATACCCATTCCTGCACTTAATTTGCCATGAGGTGTGTTCCTTGATCAGAAGCAGTGCTGCGTGGAATACCATGACAATGGATAAGGCATTCTGCAAGCCCATGGATGGTAGTTTTGGCAGCAGCATTGCATGCAGGGGAAGCAAACCCGTATCCAGAGTATGTATCTATTCCAGTTAGAAAAAATTGCTGCCCCTTCCATGAAGGGAGTGGTCTAATATAATCAACCTGCCACCATGTAACCAGCTGGTCACCTTGGGGAATGGTGCCATATCAGGGGCTGAGTGTGGGTCTCTGCTGCTGGCAGATTGGGCACTCAGCAGTGGCTGTAGCCAGGTCAGCCTTAGTGGGTGGAAGTCCATGTTGCTGAGCTCATGCATAACCTCCATCCCTACCACCATGACCACTTTGTTCATGAGCCCATTAGGCAATGACAGGAGTTGCTGGGAAAAGAGGCTGATTGGTATCCATGGAATGGGTCATCTTATCCACGTGATTATTAAAGCCTTCCTCTGCTGAAGTCACCCTCTGGTGCGCAATCACATGAAATAAAAATATCTTCATGTTTTTAGCCCACTCAGAAAGGTCTAGCCACACCCCTCTTCCCCAGACCTCTTTATCACCAGTTTTCCAATTATGGTCTTTCCAAGTCCCTGACCATCCAGCCAAACCATTAGCAACAGCCCATGAGTCAGTATACAAGTACACCTCTGGCCAGTTCTCCTTCCAAGCAACATGAACAACCAGGTACACTGCTCGAAGTTCTGCCCAATGGGAGGATTTCCCCTCACCACTGTCCTTCAAGGACACCCCAGAAAGTGGTTGTAATGCTGCAGCTGTCCACTTTCAGGTGGCACTTGCATATTGTGCCAAACCATTTCCACAAAATTCTGTAATGATATCAAAAACATTTCCACCAGAGCCTGGCTTTGTACAAGTGAAACGTTAGAAGAATTGAATGATGATATTTTGACTATCTCCTTTGCCAACTCACTGCATGGATTGGCAGTATCATTCTGATTATGGGAATCAGAGTCCTTAGTGCCTTTGAGAACAGTCAGAATAGAAAACTAATTGTAAAAACCTATTTTTAAGATTCTGTTTCTTAAGAACCACTCCTGGTACCAAGTTTTATTAGTTAGGGTTCTCTAGAGAAATAGAATCAACAGGAAATATCCATAAATATAAAATTTATGAAAGTGTCTCATGTAACTGTTGGAACATAGAGTCCAAAATCTGTAGGGCAGACTGTGAATCTGACAACTCTGATAGAGGGTCTGGATGAACTCCACAGGAGAAGCTTGCTGGCCAAAGCAGGAAGAGAGACTGTCTCTTCTGAATCCTCCTTAAAAGCCTTCCATTCATTAGATTAAATGTTACTCATTTGAGAAGACACCCCCCTTGGCTGTTACAAATGGAATCAGCTGTGGATGCAGTTGATTTGATCATGATTTAATTCTATGAAATGTCCTCATAACAGCAGACAGGCCAGTACTTGCACAACCAGACAAACGGGTACTACCACCTGGCCAAGTTGAGACATGATCCTGGCCATGACATTGGGCTTATGGATTGTTTCTTCTTTTGGACTACTTTGAGAAATATTGCTATGAAGATTTGTGTGAAAATTTCTACATGGATATATGTTTCATTTATCTTCATTGTATAGCTAGGAATGGAATGGCTGGATTATATGGTAACTCATTTGTGTAAGTGTTTGAGGAACTGCCAGATTGTTTCCCAAAGTGGCTATAACATTTTACATTACCACCAGCAATTTATAAGGGTTCTTATTTCTCCACATCCTTCTAAACATTTATTATTTTTGGTCTTATTTGGTATGGCCATTCTAGTGAGTATGAAATGGCATGCATTTCCCTAATGACTCTTACTGTTGATTAGTTCTCATGTGCTCATGCAACAAGTTTTTGAGTTTTTCTTGAGGTTGACTAGCATAATAATTAATAATTTGAAGTTTGGATTTAGTCATACCTGATTCAAAGCCTAATTCTTTCTCTTACTGCTTCTTGAATGCATCCTGACCACCATGAACTACATAAAAGATTCCTTTCCCAAAGTAAGAAGATAGTAATACCTAGCTCATAGCACTGTGGAAAATGAAATGATGTAATGTCAATAAAATAGCTAGATGATTGAACAAACTCAATAAATAGGTCTTGCTGCTTTGTTAATAAGTTTTTCTGCATTTGTCATTTGGAGGTCTCAGAACTCCTTTGTACTTTTAAAAATCATTGAATGACTTCAAAAAGCTTTTCTTTATGTGAATTATATCTACCAATATTTGCCATATTAGAATCAATAATGAGAAATTTTAAAAATATTTATTAAATTCAAATAAGAATACTAAGCTCATTGTAAGTTATCATGAATAACATTTTAATGGAAAATAATTACATTTTCAGAGATGAAGTAATTTAGTGAGTAGGGTGGCAGTTTTACAATTTTGTGAATCTATTTAATGTCTGGCTCAATAGAAAACAGCTGGATTCTCCTATATGCTTCTGCATTTAATCTGTTGCATTATCACTTCATGTAGCCTCTGGAAAAATCCACAGTAAGCTCATGAAAGAATGAGAGAGACAAAGGCAAATAAGTATTATTTCAAAAATAATTTGACCTTGCAGATCCCCTAATGAGTTCTCAGGGACCCACAAAGGCCCTGAACTACACTTTACAAACCATTGCTGTAAGGGTTATAAAGGAGATTTTCAACTAATTAATTAAGCCCTGATTATACTCAGTACTGTGCTCATTATGAATGATTTTGGCCTTGGTTTTGAAGAGCTTATTCTATGATTGAAAAGGAAACATAAAATTATTGAAAAACAGGAAAAGGTCATCAAATCATGAAAGCAGAGAATTTTAAGAATAGAAAATGTTGTGTGAAGGAAAAAAATTGTGTGAAGGAAGGATACTGTGGGCTACTGGGAAAGGCTTGCAGATTGTTGATGAAGAGTATCAAGCTTTAAAATAATTCCTCAAAGATAGACACTATGGTTTGTAGATTTGTAATTCTTTACAGTTATTTTTATATAAGCAAGAATCCCCAAGTTGTTTTTGAATGGCTAGACAAAGGGTGACTAAATTTTGGATAGACACTGGATAAGAAAAAATATGTACACATTTCTCCTCTATATTATGTAGCCAGTTGATAAATGACTTTTCTGTATTTTATTTTGGGAACTTGCAATTGTATGCCATCTGAGCCATGCACTCAATGTAAATTCCAGAATATCGTATGGGAGTTTCTGAGAAACGTAAAATGAGGAATAACATATAATTGGGGCCCTAGTAACCTGGTAATTTAATATATGGTTAAAGTATTTGAGCTCAGTATCTCAAGGGATGCTGTATAAAGTAGATAAAGTTTGTTAAAAATTAGTTTTTTTAGTTTGAAAGCGTAAGGAACTTTCTAACAACATTTAATATAGCTCTCTTCCTTTGAGAAAAAAGTATAAATTGTTCTCATTTAGATGGGTATATTACACATTCATTCATTCATTCATTTATTTACTCATGCATTCTTCATTTATGTCCTCACATATGATAGTACACTGCTAGGTTTTTTTTTTTTGGTTATTGTTACTTTTTTTCTCCCTTAGACATGACCAAGCTCCAAGCTCTCTAAAGGGACAGGTAATGACTAGACATATACACAGGACAATATCACATGCTACTTTCTATTGTAGAATTATACGAATGAACCATGAAAACCTGAAAAGGAATCTTGGGATCATTGAGAAAGACTTTTCTATGGAGAATAAGTCTGTGCTGCATAGTTGTAAAAGGAAAGGGAGATGTTTTTTTCTGGTAGATAAAGAGTTTGAATTCAAAAGGATTGAGAATGCCTTAAAATAGCAGGGAAGCACCATAACAACATGTCTAGGTATCTATCTGAGATAGATTGTGCTATGTGCCCAAGTTTAGATATGTTCTTAATTGGCATTCCTGTGTGTGTGAACCCATTGGAAGTAGGCTTTCTTGAAGATGTTATTTTTAGTTAAGGTGTGGCCCATATAAATTAGGTGGGATCTTAATCCAGATTACTGGAGGCTTTATGAGAGAAAGAATTCAGAAGCCATGGGGAGAAGCCAGAGCCAGCAGAATCTGTAAGAGAATAGAGAGGACAAAGCCCAGGAACCCAAGGTTTGCCAGCCAGCCAGAAGCTCCTGATCCCAGGAGGAAGAAGCCTTTTAACCTCCAAAACTGTGAGCCAATAAATTCCAATTGGATAAATCCATAATGTTGTATTTGTCATAGCAGCTCAGGAAAGGTAAGACACTCCCTTATGCTAAAATCCTCAGTTGCTGCTGTCAAGTTGACACCACTTAATCTAAGAGCATTTACAAACCCCAGACTTAAATAAGTTTGCATCTCCCTTCTGTCACTTAGTAGCTTTATAACTTGGGAAAATTATTGAAGCCTTAACTTTCCATTTTTTAGAAGGGGGATGATAACTCTTAGTATTATCTATTATAAAAATTAAATATAATACTTTCAAAGTACCTGGAACAGTGCCTTACCCCTTTAGGCCCACAAATAAATGACTCATCATTATTGATATTCACCTCACAATACCTATCCTCTAGTAAAAATTACACTTAAGACACTAGTGGAATGGTGCAATGCCAATGTCTAGGAGAATGGCTTGCTTAGAGAGAGACCTTAAATTCCTATCATTGATATCCTGTTACTGAAAATAATTTTTTTTCCAAATTTAAATTCTTCTTTCTTATCAAGTAATCATAGCATTTCATGAAGTGATTGATAGTAAGAAACAAACTAGGGATAACAGATCAAATTTATGAAACATTGATATGCTCAGAAATGCCTTTAGACATAAAACCTTAATTATATTGCAATGTGACATAATAAAATGAAATAAAACCACACAATTTATAAATTCATGCATAAAAATGTGAAATATGAAAAGTTTTTATTGATAAATTTTGAAAATATTTTTTAAAAGCTAATTTCAATTCTCTTCACTTTTTCTTTTTAAACATCAATTTACACAAAGGAGTTTTGTTTTTAATTTCAATATAGGGTCCAAAGAGAAGCACATGGGGATTTTTAAAGGGCTGAATAATATTGGAAAGAATATTTTTCAAGGGAAAAGGAAATTATTCGATTCTTTGCATTTAAATGTATCTATTTTTAGCATGACTTGTGGATAAATCATTGAAATCTCAAATTCCTTTTAAATGTGCCATAGGTGGATTTTTCTAATGGAAAATGGGAGTAAAATGGAGTAGAAAGTACATTTTCCTATCAAATATAGGATTTGCCATAAATGACTGTTTTCCTCCTGTAAAGAACATCAGTTCCTTACATAGCAATATTATTCGCCATGTACATAGAAAATCAATGGCACTAGCATTCCTATTTGTCACATTAACAGACCTCAGCTTTTGAACTTTTCATTTCTTACTGTTACTTTACAGTCAAATTTAGTTTTGTGGCTTTGGGATAAATACTTGGTCACATTTACTTAGTTGGATTTTCACATAGCTTTCCAATAATCAAGAGGTGGCTAAAGTTCCTGAAGTCCTAAAAATAGTCCTAAATCAGAAGTACTAACCCTAGGGTCATGATTATCTTTGTGAGCATACAGTTGTATTTTTAACACAATTAGCCGCCTAATTGTGTAACTAAACTTCTTATGTATTTGCACATATAACTTATGACAGAATTAATATCTAATGGGTTCCTTGTCTACTTTATTATCGCCTAGGAATAGAAGTAAAGACACATTGTAAATATTTTGTTTTGTAAAATCATTCATTGAATGAACAAAAATGTAAAATAGCAATTTTTAATTTGTTTTTAGCAAAAAAAGGAGATAGCAGAAAGTGTGTCTAAATATAAAAGAAGCAGTAACAATGCAGTAGCACCATGACTTGCGTCCCCCCATATGAATTTAGAGCTCATATACAAATATGAATTTGTAATTATATATTAATGTGTTATTATATGATACCAATCAATAACTGTTACAATTAATCTGTTTTCTACCCTGTCTACTGTGTTCCTATATTTTAAGCAGATTTTAATTGTTTACATTAACTTTTTATATATGACTCATGTTTTGTAGCCCTGTTTTTTACTGTTATTCTAACTCTGAAGATAATATTTAATATGTTACTTAGTATAGTCTTTAGCTATGTATTTTACTTTTATAGCAATCCCATTGATGGAGGCCAAGTTGTAAGGCATTTATAAGTACTACCCAAATGTCAAGCTATCATCATCAGCAGCCTTGTAAGAAACTTCTCTTGGCTATCTAGATGGATAATGTGCATAAGAAATGATGAAAACATTATAAGAAAAGAATGAAGTATAGCAGGTAGACCAAGTATTACTTTCTTTCATTTTACCCATCCCTGCTATTTGAAACATTCTTTTAAATGTCAAAAGGATCTTTTAAATTGTTCTATATAGCATGGTAAAGCATCTTGAATTGCAATGTAGTTGTTCACATCCTAGTATTACTTTTTAAAATATAAAGGTCATTCTATATTTGAATTAGCTGGATTGAGGTTGTTCATTTTACAAAATTCTGACTTATTTCTCCAAAGTTTCAATTAATTACTTTAAATTTGAGTAATTGTTCTTTTCAGCCATTTTTTGTAAGGATGGCTCTTTTCATGCATGGTTGAGTATGATTTTTGGCTGCGAAATTGCTCTACTCCACTGAAATAAGCACTTTAATTCAGAAATCTGAAAATCTTATATAATAGATATTGTCTTGCTCTTTTAGTGTCACAACTTCAACTATTATGTCATCTCATTTTAAGAATTAGTATGCAACTCTCTCAAACAAATAGTTGTTAGTTCTAGATTTAATGATCTCGAGTAGTAGGACCCCCTTTGGTAGCCTATTCTGTATCTGAGCAGTGTCATAGTCAAGAAGATATTCCTGATTACTGTGTCTGAGCTAAAATCATTTACTGTAAACTTGCATTTGTATTCATTTGCACAGGAGATAAAGAACAGGTGAGGGTCTTCATCAAAACATATCTTTGTTTACTCAAAGACAGTTATTAGAGGACCCATGCTTTTCTACAGACAAAACACTAACAACTCAACCCTCCTCATTTCCCATTTCCTATCCTTTGTATTGTTTCTGTTACTCAAAGCTTTGCACATAGAACATGCTCAGCACATTTTTAATGTCTATTTTCCTTAGACCCTTTAAAATACAAAAAACAAAATTGTCATTACTGATGAAATAGCAGAAAGCATGTAGTTTAGGAATTACAGCATTTCCTGATGATTGTACATCTATTTCTACTATTGACTTTCATACATTTATTCCTATTTTATGTTTGGTTTTTGGTGATCAAAGACTCAAGTAGATTTCTGTGGGGATTTCTGGAATTCTTCTTCTACGTAACTCCCTCCTCCTTTCTATAGTATCCCCACAAACCAGCCAACTTGCGTCATCCAACTTTGATCTCTCTCCATAGCTAAGCAAACCTGCCATGATGTTTGAGGTTTACCCTTCCTGTGAGTAGATCTAGAAAGTGCCTCTAGTGAATGGCTTCTAAAATTATAACAGCTCTGTATATCTGACTTAGAAAATATTTTCTAAAATGTAATTCCCACCAGGCTCAGATGTTTTGAAAGGGTAAGAAAAGGGATCTGCTCAGTTCTGTCTTAATTTGTTTTTAAATCCCCATCTCTGGATTAAGAATACTGACAATCTAATTAGAGCAAACTGAAGGCCAGCAGTAGGTTAATGGTGGCTTCTCAGAACATTTTGTCATCACAATTGACACACAAATGGCAAGTTAAAAAAGATCTTAATGATTAGATCCATTTGGTTTGAAATTATAGAAACTATTTGAAATGAGTCAGTTTAATTTATTGAGACATTAATTTTTATTTTGCTCATTCTTCTGTTGAGATTATATTTACTTCATCTGTCTTGAAAAATAAAAGAAATTACAAAAGAAGAAGAAGGAGCCCAGTTCTTTGGTCTTTTACTTCAGAGGTATGAAAGCAAAGACAAAAGAAGAAATTACCATATACACAGAAACCAACTAATGCCAGATTTTTGTTTGTGCAAGCCTGGGCTAATTCATAGTAATTATGATGGATTGTTCTGGGAGGGAGATATGAATGCTTGGATTTTAGGAAGTGAAAGTACCCAGACAGGAGAGAAATTTTTGAGAGTTCATACCAGACTAATACTAGGGTCTTAAGAGACTTGAGCTTTGGGAAGCATATCTCTGCCCCCTTTCAGTGTCCCATAGAGTTGAACAGCTAGAGAAATGGGCCACTAAATATTAAGTCTCCATTTTTTGGCCAAAAATATCTTTTCCTAAGATTGATACTAAAGTAGAGATGGCAATGTGCATTCAGCAGAATTCATGGTGTATTAGGGATGGGAGGGTACTTCTCAATTTTTAAAACTGAGGAGATCCTTCCGTGATCTTCCATGGCCTTTCATGGCAGTTGTGCTTTTCCAAGGATTTGTTCTTTCCATGGTGGTAGTTCTTTGCAAGGCCTTTTTGGAGTCTCCTCTATGCATTCACAGGTTAGCACTCAGTCAAAGATTCAAGGATACTCCTTTGGAGATTTTTGGAACTTTTTATCTACATAGCTCCTTCCTCTTTGGTACACTGCCCTAAAGATTCCAGCTGCCTCATGTCCACCTCATTGATCACTGTCTCCCTAGATAAAGTGAGACTATTAAGCCTTATTGGGATTTCCCCTGCCTGTGTCTAGGTCTGGAGAATGGGTCCAGGCATAAATACCAGGATATCATAGGACACTGTGTGTTAGTTCATTTCTCTTGATAATCACAGCCCTGTTTTGTAATACCTGTAGACAAATGTTTCCTATATTTATTTTTCAAATTTTCTGGTGAATGGAGAGCCTCATCTACTACCAGTTATTCTTGAAGCCAGAGCAGAAGAAGGAGTGATATTTTAAAAACACATATAACCATGTGATTCCTCTGCTTAGAGCTTGTGAATGATTTCCTACAACACTTAGGAAAAGTGTCTGAAACCTTCACAAAACTTTTATGGTTGTATGTTCTGGGCCTTGCCTATTAACTCAGTTGCATCTCAGCCACTATCATTCTCATTCTCTACCCTACTTATTCTCACTGTTTTCAGCATTCTAAGGTACCACGCATGCTCCCACATCAGGATCTTCTACTCACTGTCCCCCTGTCAAGTATGTCTTCCCCTCTTCTTCTAACAAGTGTCCACTTAGTACATAGATATCAGCAGTATCTTCCAGGACTCTGGAGACTAGCAGAGGTCCACTTATTGCATTCTCCTAGAACTGTTTGGAGACAATTCTCCACAGTTATCTCCTATTTCTCCATGTCTTGTGATCCGAGGCACTGACTACCTTTGTTCTGGACTATCTTTTCAAAGATATTTGTTCAGCAAAGAGTCTTTAAAAATTAGAAATTGTGTCTCCTTCTGAAACGAAAATCAGATTTTTTAATTGTCTAGAATAATAAAGAAAATGTCTACTACGGTAAAAGTCAGGCAGGCTTTCTGCTCTTTATAAAAGATTTGGGTTCCCTGAGCTCAAGTTTCCTCTCCTGTAGGGTGAAGATCAATTGTCCACTCCTGAATTAATCAATTATATGCAAGAATGAAGAGTCGCATATCACTGCCATGGCCACCTGGCCATTTTTATAACATTGTGTGTTCCCACTGGATCAACATAATCAAAGAATATTATTTGGGGCTCAAAGGTAGCAGTGAGGAAAGATTAAAATTTAAAGAATAATAAAGTTTACTGTCCACATAAAGTACTTTGGGAATAGGAAAAACACACTTTGAGAGTGTAAAATAATATGCCATTATATATTTGATCATGCAAGAGAGTAATATTTTAAAATTCAAATCTTGGCATTTAAGTAGTTATTATTAAAGAGTATTCTCTATTATTAAAATGATTGTATGTCATTAATGCTATGTGATAAAAAATCATTAAAGAGTATTCCTTGTAAGCATTAAAAACATTATATGTAATTGTATGTGGTAAAACAGAACATCAAGAGGAAACAGTAATTAAGATTATTGCTGATGCTGGAAGTCTGGGCAGGGAGTGGAGACTTCCGCACTCCTACCCCTTCTGTTGGTGTTTCCTTCCCAGTGCCTTTCTGGTTGGCTATGCTGAGGAGTCCAATTCACCCAGCCCGGTCCCTGGTATTGAGTAATCTGAGCGCAGGTTCAGCGATCCAGCCAGACGGCGACAAGGGGAAGAAAGGGGAGAACTTGCAACTTCCTCCTCGCGCACCGCACTGTCTGCTTGAACGGAGCACCAAAAGCCGCTTTTTATACTTTAACCGACCCGGAAACATCTCCGGGTTCAGTTCCCTGGACCCTGGCACCTGGCGCCTCCTGGGCTGTGAGGACGCTCCTTCCTCCTCGAAGGACGCACGGGGAAGGCGCCCAAGTGTTTTATCAGAAAAGGATGCTAGAGGACTTCTGGAGAAGATGGCGGCTTAGTAAGATGCGCGGATCTTAGTGTCTTCTCCAGGACAGATACTAGGGGAATAGAAACGATACAGAACAGTGCCCAAAGCCACAAAAGAGATAAAAAAGACAGCGTACCCCATCCTGGAACGGCTGGCTGGCTGAGAGAAGCCGCTTGGGTGAGATCGCCGAGGCGCGCGGGCTTCACCGGGCGGGGCGGCAAGCAGCCGGAGTCACTCCCTTCCCCCTTCCCGGGTCGGCTGGGAGAATTGGAGAGGCGGTCCCCTGAAACCGTGGCGGCTGGCGCCCACACCACGCGCGGCCCCCCGGACCAACTGAGAGAATTGGATCGGAAATCCCCAGGCCGCGGAGAACGGTGACGGGTGGGGGAGGCCCCTTCCAAACCCGTGACTCCCTGGGAACGTGCACTCTCCCGGGCGGGCCGCTGCCGCTGGTGCCCTCTCGCCAAGCTTGTCGCCCCGGGCCGACTAGGAAATTCGGACGGGCGCTTTCCCGGGCTGCGGCAGCCAGCAACCCTCCCCGAGTTTGGACCCCGGGCCGGCTCGCACTCTTCCAAGCCGCTTCGGCTAGCGAACCTCCTGGATGGCGAGAGTTTTCCAAAGTTAAAGGTCCCACAGTACCTTTTACTGGTGGGACCCGCAGACAAACGTGTGCCACGAGCGCCACCTACTGGACAGGATAAGAAAAACAGAACCCAGAGATTTCACAGAAAAATCTTCCAAACTTTTGGATCCAATACCCAGGGAAATCTGTCTAAATGTGCAGACGCCAACAGAAGATAACGGATTGCGCTCAAATAATTGAAAATATGGCCCAGTCAAAGGAACAAACCAATAGTTCAAATGAGATACAGGAGCTGAGACAACTAATGCTGAATATACGAACAGAAATGGAAAACCTCTTCAAAAACCAAATCAATAAATTGAGGGAGGACATGAAGAAGACATGGGCTGAACAAAAAGAAGAAATAGAAAAACTGAAAAAACAAATCACAGAACTTATGGAAGTGAAGGATAAAGTAGAAAAGATAGAAAAAACAATGGATACCTACAATGATAGATTCAAAGAGACAGAAGATAGAATTAGTGATTTGGAGGATGAAACATCTGAATTCCAAAAAGAAACAGAAACTATAGGGAAAAGAATGGAAAAATTTGAACAGGGTATCAGGGAACTCAAGGACAATATGAAGCGCACAAATATACGTGTTGTGGGTGTCCCAGAAGGAGAAGAGAAGGGAAAAGGAGGAGAAAAACTAATGGAAGAAATTTTCACTGAAAACTTCCCAACTTTATGAAAGACCTAAAATTACACATCCAAGAAGTGCAGCGCACCCCAAAGAGATTAGACCCAAATAGGCGTTCTCCAAGACACTTACTAGTTAGAATGTCAGAGGTCAAAGAGAAAGAGAGGATATTGAAAGCAGCAAGACAAAAACAATCCATCACATGCAAGGGAAATCCAATAAGACTATGTGTATATTTCTCAGCAGAAATCATGGAGGCTAGAACACAGTGGGATGATATATTTAAATTACTAAAAGAGAAAAACTGCCAACCAAGACTCCTATATCCAGCAAAATTGTCCTTCAAAAAGGAGGGAGAAATTAAAACATTCTCAGACAAAAAGTCACTGAGAGAATTTGTGACCAAGAGACCAGCTCTGCAAGAAATACTAAAGGGAGCACTAGAGTCAGAACCGAAACGACAGACGAGAGAGGTATGGAGAAGAGTGTAGAAAGAAGGAAAGTCAGATATGATATATATAATACAAAAGGCAAAATGGTAGAGGAAAATATTATCCAAACAGTAATAACACTAAATGTTAATGGACTGAATTCCCCAATCAAAAGGCATAGAATGGCAGAATGGATTAAAAAACAGGATCCTTCTATATGCTATCTACAGGAAACACATCTTAGACCCAAAGATAAACATAAGTTGAAAGTGAAAGGTTGGGAAAAGATATTTCATGCAAATAACAACCAGAAAATAGCAGGAGTGGCTATATTAATATCCAACAAATTAGACTTCAAATGTAAAACAGTTAAAAGAGACAAAGAAGGGCACTATATACTAATAAAAGGAACAATTAAACAAGAAGACATAACAACCATAAATATTTACGCACCAAACCAGAATGCCCCAAAATATGTGAGGAATACACTGCAAACACTGAAAAGGGAAATAGACTCATATACCATAATAGTTGGAGACTTCAATTCCCCACTCTCATCAATGGACAGAACATCTAGACAGAGGATCAATAAAGAAATAGAGAATCTGAATATTACTATAAAGGAGCTAGACTTAACAGACATTTATAGGACATTAAATCCCACAACAGCAGGATACACCTTTTTCTCAAGTGCTCATGGATCATTCTCAAAGATAGACCATATGCTGGGTCACAAAGCAAGTCTTAACAAATTTAAAAAGATTGAAATCATACACAACACTTTCTCGGATCATAAAGGAATGAAGTTGGAAATCAATAATAGGCGGAATGCCAGAAAATTCACAAATACGTGGAGGCTCAACAACACACTCTTAAACAACGAGTGGGTCAAAGAAGAAATTGCAAGAGAAATTAGTAAATACCTCGAGGCGAATGAAAATGAAAACACAACATATCAAAACTTATGTGATGCAGCAAAGGCAGTGCTAAGAGGGAAATTTATTGCCCTAAATGCCTTTATCAGAAAAGAAGAAAAGGTAAAAATGAAGGAATTAACTGTCCACTTGGAAGAACTGGAGAAAGAACAGCAAACTAACACCAAAGCAAGCAAAAGGAAAGAAATAACAAAGATTAGAGCAGAAATAAATGAAATTGAAAACATGAAAACAATAGAGAAAATCAATAAGGCCAGAAGTTGGTTCTATGAGAAAATCAATAAGATTGATGGGCCCTTAGCAAGATTGACAAAAAGAAGAAGAGAGAGGATGCAAATAAATAAGATCAGAAATGGAAGAGGAGACATAACTACTGACCTCACAGAAATAAAGGAGGTAATAACAGGATACTATGAACAACTTTACGCTAATAAATACAAAAATTTAGAGGAAATGGACGGGTTCCTGGAAAGACATGAACAACCAACTTTGACTCAAGAAGACATAGATGACCTCAACAAACCAATCACAAGTAAAGAAATTGAATTAGTCATTCAAAATCTTCCTAAAAAGAAAAGTCCAGGACCAGATGGCTTCACATGTGAATTCTACCAAACGTTCCAGAAAGAATTAGTACCAATTCTCCTCAAACTCTTCAAAAAAATCGAAGTGGAGGGAAAACTACCTAATTCATTCTATGAAGCCAACATCACCCTCATACCAAAACCAGGCAAAGATATTACAAAAAAAGAAAACTACAGACCAATCTCTCTAATGAATATAGATGCAAAAATCCTCAATAAAATTCTAGCAAATCGTATCCAACAGCACATTAAAAGAATTATACATCATGACCAAGTAGAATTCATCCCAGGTATGCAAGGATGGTTCAACATAAGAAAATCAATTGATGTAATACACCATATCAACAAATCAAAGCAGAAAAATCACATGATCATCTCAATTGATGCAGAGAAGGCATTTGACAAGATTCAACATCCTTTCCTGTTGAAAACACTTCAAAAGATAGGAATACAAGGGAACTTCCTTAAAATGATAGAGGGAATCTATGAAAAACCCACAGCTAATATTATCCTCAATGGGGAAAAATTGAAAACTTTCCCCCTAAGATCAGGAACAAGACAAGGATGTCCACTATCACCACTATTATTCAACATTGTGTTGGAGGTTCTGGCCAGAGCAATTAGACAAGAAAAAGAAATACAAGGCATCAAAATTGGAAAGGAAGAAGTAAAACTATCACTGTTTGCAGAGGATATGATACTATACGTCGAAAACCCGGAAAAATCCACAGCAAAACTACTACAGCTAATAAATGAGTACAGCAAAGTAACAGATTACAAGATCAACATTCAAAAATCTGTAGCATTTCTATACACTAGTAATGAACAAGCAGAGGGGGAAATCAAGAAACGAATCCCATTTACAATTGCAACTAAAAGAATAAAATACCTAGGAATAAATTTAACTAAAGAGACAAAAAACCTATATAAAGAAAAATACAAAAAACTGTTAAAAGAAATCACAGAAGACCTAAATAGATGGAAGGGCATACCGTGTTCATGGATTGGAAGACTAAATATAGTTAAGATGTCAATCCTACCTAAATTGATTTACAGATTCAATGCAATACCAATCAAAATCCCAACAACTTATTTTTCAGAAATAGAAAAACCAATAAGCAAATTTATCTGGAAGGGCAGGTTGCCCCGAATTGCTAAAAACATCTTGAGGAAAAAAAACGAAGCTGGAGGTCTCGCGCTGCCTGACTTTAAGGCATATTATGAAGCCACAGTGGTCAAAACAGCATGGTATTGGCATAAAGATAGATATATCGACCAATGGAATCGAATAGAGTGCTCAGATATAGACCCACTCATCTATGGACATTTGATCTTTGATAAGGCAGTCAAGCCAACTCACCTGAGACAGAACAGTCTCTTCAATAAATGGTGCCTAAAGAACTGGATATCCATATGCAAAAGAATGAAAGAAGACCCATCTCTCACACCCTATACAAAAGTTAACTCAAAATGGATCAAAGATCTAAATATTAGGTCTAAGACCATAAAACAGTTAGAGGAAAATGTTGGGAGATATCTTATGGATCTTACAATTGGAGGTGGTTTTATGGACCTTAAACCTAAAGCAAGAACACTGAAGAAGGAAATAAATAAATGGGAGCTCCTCAAAATTGAACACTTTTGTGCATCAAAGAACTTCATCAAGAAAGTAGAAAGACAGCCTACACATTGGGAGACAATATTTGGAAATGATATATCAGATAAAGGTCTAGTATCCAGAATTTATAAAGAGATTGTTCATCTCAACAACAAAAAGACAGCCAACCCAATTACAAAATGGGAAAAAGACTTGAACAGACACCTACCAGAAGAGGAAATACAAATGGCCAAAAGGCACATGAAGAGATGCTCAATGTCCCTGGCCATTAGAGAAATGCAAATCAAAACCACAATGAGATATCATCTCACACCCACCAGAATGGCCATTATCAACAAAACAGAAAATGACAAGTGCTGGAGAGGATGCGGAGAAAGAGGCACACTTATCCACTGTTGGTGGGAATGTCAAATGGTGCAACCACTGTGGAAGGCAGTTTGGCAGTTCCTCAAAAAGCT
This sequence comes from Tamandua tetradactyla, assembly GCF_023851605.1. Lineage (NCBI taxonomy): Eukaryota > Metazoa > Chordata > Mammalia > Pilosa > Myrmecophagidae > Tamandua > Tamandua tetradactyla. The sequence continues at coordinate 31,238,796 of NC_135339.1, forward strand.
GAATACAGAATTGCCATACGACCCAGCAATACCATTGCTGGGAATCTATTCAAAGGACTTAAGGGCAAAGACACAAACGGACATTTGCACACCACTGTTTATAGCAGCGTTATTTACAATTGCAAAGAGATGGAAACAGCCGAAATCTCCATCAACAGAAGAGTGGCTAAACAAACTGTGGTATATACATACGATGGAATACTATGCAGCTTTAAGACAGGATAAACTTATGAAGCATGTAATAACATGGATGGACCTAGAGAACATTATGCTGAGTGAGTCTAGCCAAAAACTAAAGGACAAATACTGTATGGTCCCACTGATGTGAACAGACATTCGAGAATAAATTTGGAATATGTCATTGGTAACAGAGTCCAGCAGGAGGTAGAAACAGGGTAAGATAATGGGCAATTGGAGTTGAAGGGATACAGACGGTGTAACAGGACTAGATACAAAAACTCAAAAATGGACAGCACAATAATACCTAATTGTAAAGTAATCTTGTTAAAGCACTGAATGAAGCTGCATCTGAGCTATAGGTTTTTGTTTTGTTTTGTTTTGTTTTGTTTTGATTTTACTATTATTACTTTTATTTTTGTCTCTATATTAACGTTCTATATCTTTTTCGGTTATGTTGCTAGTTCTTCTAAACCGATGCAAATGTACTAAGAAATGATGATCATGCATCTATGTGATGATGTTAAGAATTACTGATTGCATATGTAGAATGATATGATTTCTAAATGTTGGGTTAATTTCTTTTTTTCCGTTAATTAAAAAAAAAAAAAAAAGAGAAGGGGTAATTGGAGCTAAACGGATACAGACTGTACAACGGGACTGGATATAAAAACTCAGAAATGGACAGCACAATACTACCCAATTGTAATGCAATTATGTTAAAACACTGAATGAAGCTGCATGTGAGGCATAGTTTTTTTTTTCTTTCTATTATTGTTTTAATTCTTATTCTGTTGTCTTTTTATTTCTTTTTCTAAATCGATGCAAATGTACTAAGAAATGATGAATATGCAACTATGTGATGTTATTAAGAATTACTGATTGTACATGTAGAATGGAATGATTTCTAATTGTTTTGTTAATTCTTTTTTTAATTAAAAAAAGATTATTACTGATTAATTGAATAACTTTAAAACATGCCAAGATTTTTATATCATCTTTTACTCTCTGATTTTATGGCATTGTGCTTTAAGAATGGAAAGATTATAAAAGGCCAAAAGCTTGAAAAATGGATATGAGAGCACATTTATTTCCGCAAAGACTATTTTTCCCAGCCACTTTGTCAAAACATACCAGTGTGTATGAAAAGCTTCATTTTGTGTTATTGTTCCTTATTTTTGTCTATTCCCTCCTTTGTCCTCTATTTGACAATATTTTCCTTTTTCTATTGTATAAAACATATCTGGTAAATTGTAAGGTCAAAAGTATTTTACAAGTATATTAGAATAAGCATATATATTTTGTTATATATGAAAGAAAAATATGCTTTTGATGTCACAAGCAGAAAGTCTCAGGCTAGGGCAAAAAAGAGGGGATCAAGACCTTGTTAGTCTGCAGAGATCCCACCTGTGAATATCATATGCTCAACAGGGTAATTGGTGGTCAAGGGTTTTGGTGATAGCCCAAGGGACCATGGATGACAAATCTAAGACAAGAACTTATAAGATTCACATTTAATTTTCATTGGTTAAATGCCTAGTTTGTTTCGGGTGGTATGCTACAGACTTTAACCTATACTACTCAAACAATATTTAAAGCTAAGAAAAGCATCAAAATGATTGATATGCTAGCAAAACAAGTCTACAGGAAGAATTGGAAGCCAGGCAAGGAAGAAAATGAAGTGCATGAATGATTCTGGGAACAGCAACCAGCGTGGATGGCTGGTAGTAACAGATATCTCTGTTAGCAAAACCAACGCCACAACTAGACAGAGACTTAGAGAAAATAAAATGACAGTATAAAACCAGTAGTACAGGTGTAAATCAACAGTCAAAGGAACTCCATGATGATGATGGTTAAAAACATGATCATTCTGGTGGTAGCTAATGCTGGGCAAGGTATTTTATATGCAATGCCTCATTAAACATCACAACCACCCAGCAAAGTAGGTGTAACAATATGGTTTCCCTGAAGTGCCATTCATTCCCTTTTTCTCTTCCAATTTCCTGAAAAATTGAGAAATAATTATAGGGGATTTGATGATCAGTCAAAATACCAGCTTTATTATTAATAGCTAGATTGGAGACTACAACCTTAACTTACATCCTGTTTGCTTTCTCAATGTATTTCCCTCAGAATTAAACTCACCCAGCCAGCCACGGTCACAGGCAGAATATCTTTTCACATTAAAGAGAAATGAGAAGCTAAGGTGGGTGTATGCATACTCTGTTCTAGGTTTTAGAAATAGATTATATAATCTCTTCCTTTGAAGAAGGGGAGTAAGGAGTAGTTGGAGATTGTTTCAGTTAGAAATTGCATTTGGCTGCTAGTAACAGACATCTCCAAATAATGGCTTTAGTGTTATATAGTGGTTTATTTTTCTCTCCATCTCAAATTGTTATCATTCTCACTTTATGATGAGAAATCTGAGACTTAGAGATGCTAAATATTATATCCAAGTTCACATTTTTGAGAAGTAGATTTATCTTCAAACCTAGAGTTAACTCATTTAAGAAGTCAATTTCTTAGTATTTGCTAGCTCCTTTCATTTTCTTAGGAATAACTAAAGGACTTGCAGATAGCAATAAGTACAAAAGTGTTCTTAAGTTAATAGGGAGAGGGTATACTGAACTGAAAAAAAATGTTTTACTTCAAGGTATATGTCCACAAATTACTATTGAAGTTAAGAGAAGCTTTAAATTTGTGATTGGTTCTCAAAATCTGCCCTGGATCACAAGCATATGAATCATTTCACCAAATCCCCAGTAATGGAGCTTGGTAACTGCATTATAATAAGCTCCAAAAGCATTCATATATGCATGTCATTCAGAGAAAATAAAATTAAACTGTTTCAGAAGAGGTAGCATTCCTAATAGTTTGGAAGGGAAAGGGAAGGCTTAGAAATATTGAAATGAAAATCTACATCATGGTAATATAAGCAATGGCATGGACAAAGAAAAACGGGTGACATATAGAGATCACAGGGGAAGCTTGACACACAGAAGAAATCTGGGAGCAATCAGACTGAAAGAAGACCTGAGTAATTGGTCTTAACTGGTCACAAGGGTAGAATACAAAGAAAGAGCAGTGTATACTAGTCTTAAAGGTACAAATATACCTTAAATGTACCAACAATAATATGGATTATTAGTGATTACCAAGAATATAGACTATGTATTGTTTTTAGAAGAAAATACCACTCATATAAATTCACACAAATGTATGTATTTTTAAACATAGCAATTTCTCTTGTAAATTATCTTACTCAGTTAATTCCACTAGCTATTCATAGGTGAGCAGGATAGCTTAGTTCACAAAGGGCAGCTTTAAAACTTGATATTCTGCTGAATTAGTGGTGAAAGAAGCATCATGCATAAAGAACTAATGGCCTCCATATGGAGATAGGTCTGTAGGTGAGTTTAAAAACCCTTCAAGAGTGCTTCCAACTGTATTTCACCATGCTTTCTACCCCTTTACTTTTATCGTAATGCTGGGCCATATAGCTCCTAACATATTGATGAATTAATATCAAACTTCATGAAATGAAGAACATGTTAGTAAATAAGATTAAATATCATTCTTCTATTGCATTATTTAATGAAGATTTTTGGGAGTTTTGTTGATCATGAGTTTTTGCATATTTTCATAATTTTGTCAATGGAAAATTCAAGTTTCCTTT